>NC_136527.1:34179007-34261507 GCF_053919585.1 Euprymna scolopes
TCATGGATTTTGACTACTCACAGCTCCATGGATCAACAGCTGTTCCATTTCTTTTTAATCTCTGAAAGAAATACATGCATTCTTGATTTAATATATTGAAATTCTTATTTAGCGAGTGGAATTTTTTTTTTAACATCGAAAAAAAAAACATTGGATAAAATAGGAAAAAATGTTGTCATCGGCCGATATTAAGTGAATTATGTAAACATAAAACAAACTTCCACGAAATAAGAAACGAGAAAATCAACGTGGTTTTTAAAAAAAAACAAAGTTTTAAAATTTGAATGTTACAGGTAAATTTCTAAAAAAAACCCACTCCTTTTTTGTTTTAAATTTGAATATTTTATTTATATAAATGTATTTATATATATTTATTTTACCTTCAATTTTTGATTTGGTGAGTCAATGAGTCGATTAATTATATAAATTTTAATACACATTTCAAAATGGGGAGAGGAGGGAATTTCACAAAAGGTAATCTCGTCAGCATCAGACAAAGCCAAACTCTGTGTCAAGAACTTCGCAGCTAATTCTACCCTTTGCGATCAAGGCTGCCAACCCCCAATATTTCCTCCTGTATCAGAAAACACGCTATGTGATATACGTATATCTGTACGTGATGTTGCCAAGCTAATCAAAAACCTTGATTCCAGTAAAGCAACTGGCCCTGACGGTATTCCAATTATAGTTCTCAAAAATCTTCAACCTGAACTAGCGCCCATACTTACAAAACTGTTTAAACGTTGTCTTAAGGAGAATAGTTTCCCATCTCCCTGGAAAATTTCATCAGTATGCCCTGTATTTAAGAATTCAGGTGATCGCTCATCCCCCCTCTCAGTACAGGCCAATAAGTCTCCTGTGCGTCATGAGTAAGTTGCTGGAATCTGTGTTAAATACAGAAGTAATCAACCATCTTAACAAAAATAACCTTCTTAGTGACACTCAATATGGTTTCCGTTCTGCTAGATCTACAGCAGATGTGCTTACAGTTATATCTCATAGGATTAGCAAATCTCTCGACGGAGGTAACCTTTCTAGGGCAATTGCTCTTGACATATCTAAGGCCTTTGATAGGGTATGGCATAAGGTTTACTTCATAAGATCTCTAGCTATGGTATTGCTGGAAATGTCTTCTCAATTATTAAATCATTTCTTTCTGATAGGTAGTAGAGTAGTAGTTGAGGGGCAAAAATCAGAAGCTCACAGTATTAATGCCGGTGTCCCTCAGGGGTCCATCCTGGGCCCAACTCTTTTCCTGATCTACATTAATGATCTTCCAAATCACATCCTTACATCATTTGTAGACATCTATGCTGAAGACACTACCATTTATGGTAGCACATCTAAGACAGTAAACGATCAAGTTCTCTCCAATTCTCTCTCCTCTGATCTTGAGCACGTAGTACAATGGGGTAAAGAATGGCTGGCTACTTTTAATGCATCTAAAACCAAGCTTCTCTCTTTACATCATCAACATTCTGATCCACATATGACATCAATTGAAATGAATGGCTCTCGTCTTCAGGAGGCCTCAAGTTTTGACAAACTTCTTGGCTTGACCATTACTCCTGATCTTAAATGGAACACGTGCATCAAATCTGTTGCTAAGGCCGCTCGAAAAATGGTGGGATCTTTCTATCGATCCGGTAGATATCTCACTGCTGATTCTATTCTCTATCTATATAAGAGCCAGGTACGTCCAAGGATGGAATACTGTTGCCACATCTGGGCAGGAGCTGCTAGAAAGGACTTGTCCTGCCTTGATAGAGTTCAAAATAGACTTCGTAGCCTCGTAGGAGATGTCCTTTTCTCTTCCTTGCAACCTTTATCTCACAGAAGAGATGTTGCGAGTTTGTCTCTGATGTATCGTTATTTTCATGGAAAGTGTTCGAATGAACTTCAATCTATGGTCCCCCCACGCCAAACTTTCACAAGAAACACTCGTCTAGCTGTAAACACTATCAATAATTCCCCCCACTCTTTATCTGTGCCTAAACCTAAACGTAGATTCCATGAACAAAGCTTTTTTCTTAGAACTGCACGCCTGTGGAATTGTCTTCCGTTTTCCTGCTTTCCGGCTGACTACAATATGGTTGTCTTCAAGTCTAACGTAAATAAGTTCTTGATGAGCCGTTCCATATAAGTTATCAACTTTACCAAATTTTCATTACTAATGATTACTATAATGTCCAATTTCTACTGTACACTCTTTAACCCTTATCCTTGAGTGGCCTCTTGGCCTTGATAATGTGGTGATGCCTATGTAAAAAAAAAAAACGTTTGTCTAAAATATTAAATTTGGTTTATTAGAAAGAGCATAATATTTTACATTGACCCTGAAAATATCGTGAAAATTGAACCATTAGAAAAATTTTGAGAGATTCTTAAAGTTTACTTTACGCCTGTACTTTGTAAACACTGTTTTATAAATAATAAAAATAATATTTCTATTATTTTTTAAACAACTTTATTAGTTTATTTGTGAAGTATATTCTATAAAGAAAATAAACAACACTTTAAAAAGAGAAATTACGATTTTTTAAAATATTTTATTCGCAGTTTCGTGTTAGGGGTGTCAAAAAATTCTGATACACCTACTGCTACAGATATTCACGGGGCCCGGAAAACTCGTCTCGGGAAAACTCGTCTCCGGAAAACTCGTCTCCGGAAAACTCGTCCCCTTTCGCTAGGTAGGAAAACTGGTCCCTTATTGAATGAATATCGATTGAAAACACATTTTATGATCGTTCTTGAAGGAGATATTTTTTAAAATAGACTATAGCCCCCCCCTTAATATTATTTTAAAATATTTTTACTTGTTTAATGTTTTTTTTTTTTTTTTTTTTTTTAAATAAAACGATTTTCTAAGTGTCCGTTTTCTACCTAACTGGCTAAGTTCTTAGTGGTTTCACTTATATTAAAGCGTTTATTATGTTCATACAAAGTTAATTACAATTTTTTTTTGTTCTTATTTTAACGATGTTTTTGGAGTCATAAAAACAATAATTAAAAACAAAACCAAAAAATTAAAAACAGGGAGCGATTCGATTTTTCGTTACTTTTTTGTTTTGTTTTTTTAATTATGATAGTTTTTTGTTGTTATGTTTTTGTTTTCTCTCATACCAAATGCACTCATGCGTTATTTAAAATTATAATTTGATCAATTATCAACATTTATTGTCGTCCTGTCAAATTTTGCAAAAATTAACTAATAAATTAAAAACGAAATATTTTTTTGGCGCGTGTGCTAACAATTCTCTCGTTTAACTAATTTTTAATTTTTTTAAATTTTTACTTCAAAATTCTAAAATCAATCATTAAGAGAAAAAGTAATCACTAAATAAATTTATTAATCAATTTTCTTGAAAACCCCGCTATCGTTTATCAAAAATCTTTTTAATTTCATTTTTTGTTGGTTGTTTTTCGGAGTTAGATATAGTTTTTACCCCCCCTCTCTCTCGCTCTCTCTCTCTCTCTCTCTCTCTCTCTCTCTAAATTATATTTTAAAAAATATTAAAATTTATTATTTTCTTTTTAAAACCAAATCTCCCTCAGTAATTTCTTTAATTTTCTATTTTTTAGCGATTACCAAGATCCTAAGATGTGATATATCGGACATTATTTCTCATTCTCACGTAACACTCGACATGTTTTTGTTTGTTTTCTGTGTTTTTTTTTCTTTACCGAATAAACGATTCCAAATAAATTAAACAACAAACAACATAGTCGGCGAGGTAGAAAAATCGATATTACCCTTTTATAAACAACAGTAAATAAGTAAATTCGGGTTTGTATTACTGTACACATAGATTCGAAAAAGTTGTCAAAAAACAAATATATAATAAATAAATGTTATCAAAGGCAAGATAAATTACTTTTCTACCAAACTGGATATAATTTTCGTGTTTTTATTCAATTTAACATGTTTATTCAGCTCAAAAAGCATACAGTGTTTACCGATGTATTGGAAAATTCAAAATGGCGGCCGACTCTCTCTTTAACACGGTAAGTTCGGGAAAAGGTGTTATAAATAATAAACTAGACAAAATACTATTAAAAAACCACCGAATATATGTCAAGTTATGTCACGGTAACATATATTGAACAAATGTCTAACAGTATTTTGTCTAGTTTATTATTTATTACACCTTTTTCCGAACTTACCGTGTTAAAGAGAGAGTCGGCCGCCATTTAAAATTTTCCAATACATCGGTAAACACTGTATGCTTTTCGAGCTGAATGAACATGTTAAATTGAATAAAAACACGAAAATTATATCCAGTTTGTTAGAAAAGTTACTTATCTTGCCTTTGATAACATTTATTTGTTATATATTTGTTTTTTGTACAACTTTTTCGAATCATGTTAATACAAACCCGTAAATTCTTTTTATATTAATATAAAAAAGCGGTCTCGTTTATGAACATAATAACCTCTTTAAAATAAGTGAAACCACTAAGAACTTAACCAGTAAGTAACGGACACATAGAAAATCGATTTTATTAAAAAAAAAAAAAAAAAAAAAAAAAAACCTAAAAAACATTAAACAAGAAAAAATATTTTTTTTTAAATATTATGGGGGTTATAGTCTATTTTAAAAAACAATATCTCCTTCAAGAACGATCATAAAATGTGTTTTCAATCGACATTTATTCAATAAGGGACCAGTTTTCCCACCTAGCGAAAGGGGACGAGTTTTCCGGAGACGAGTTTTCCCGAGATGAGTTTTCCCGAGACGAGTTTTCCTAAATTCGATATTCACTTTAGGCAAGTACAATATAGTTCGTTTTCAATATCTTCATGTTTAATGCGTTTGGTAAACTGCACAAGTAACGGGTTAACATTAGGTTTTAATCTTTCAAACACTAAAAAAAAAAAATAATAATAATCCGGAATCTAAAATAAATAAGTAAATAAAAATACGATAAGACGGCTTTAAAACTATGTTCACCTATCAGTTTCCGCCATTTGCACGTGCAACAAATTAGAGAATTAATAAAGATGGTAATCATGAAGAAAGAGAGAGCCTGTTTCCTCCGTTTGCCTATAGGTGGCGTTAATGTCTGTCCACCCAGTTACGGAAGCACAAAATGTATATAATGGCACCGTTGAAATAAAAATAAATGTTTTTATTATATTTTAATTTTAAACATGTTGGTTTTTTTTTTTTTTTTTTTGCAAACATATTTAAGTTTTATTTTGTTTTGTTTTCGCAAACATATTTAAGTTTTATTTTTCCAAACATTTACGTTTTGTTGCTGATTTATTTTCAAACATTTACGTTATTTTTGTTTTAATTTTAATATATTTTTTTTTTTGCAAGCATAAATTAAATGTTTTTGCTATATTTTTCTTTTAAACATATTTATGGGTACAACCGTTTTTCCGCGAGTATTTTTTTACGTTCTTATAATAAAAAAAGTCAACGTTTTTTCTTTTATCTTTTTTTTTATTGACCCCCCCCTCTTTTTTCTTAATTTTTCTGGACTTATTTTACTTTTTCCGCGAGTATTTATATATATATTTGAAAAGGGATATTGTAAAACCTGAATATTACTTGAAACTACTATAAAAAGTTTTAAAAAATAGCGCGGTACAATAAGTGCATAAGCAAACTTTTCTAAAAGAAAAATATTTCAAAAATATTTAGTTTATGCCTGCAAAAAAAAACAACAAAAAAACGTAAACACAAAAAAAAACGTAAATGTTTGAAAATAAACTAGCAACAAAACGTAAATGTTTGGAAAAATAAAACTTAAATATGTTTGCAAAAACAACAACAACAAAAAAAACAAACGTAAATATGTTTGAAAAAAAAAAAAAAAAACTTAAATATGTTTGCAAAAAACAAACAAAAAAAAAACCTGTTTAAAATTAAACATTTATTTTTATTTCAACGGTGCCATTATATACATTTTGTGCTTCCGTAACTGGGTAGACAGACATTAACGCCACCTATAGTCAAACGGAGGAAACAGGCTCTCTCTTTCTTCACGATTACCATAAAGATGAAACTTGTAATCTGTTCTCTCTCATGTAAATATTAAAATGTTAAATAAAATAATATTAATTTTATCCGTGATATTCACCAAATAAATCGGCTCTATTTCGCAATACTTTTTTTTTACTCTTCAATTTTGTTTTCTGCGAACTTGCTCTTCCGTTCGTCATCTTGAATGTTAACTTGAACTTGTAAAGTCAATCACATTTGAAAAATCGTTTCCTTTATAAAAGCAGATAAAGTTAATCGAAAGCAGATTATAAAACAAAAACGTAAGTATTACTACATGAATTTAGTATACATCTTTGCGCATTTGCAGAATACGTTAAACATGTAAAGGAGATAACTACGAATAATCCTCATGAAAATGTTGATTTATTGTTGAAAAGTTTTCTCTGTCGATTGTTTTTGTTTTCAGTAAAAAAACAACCTGTTTATCGTTTACCAAACAAAAAAATAATTTTATGAATTTTAAATATTTTTAATTAATGTTTTTTTTGTTTGTTGTTGTGTTTGGTTTTTTTTTTTTTTACCAAAGGAAAAAAAAAAAAAAACTATAAATGTTAAATATTTTTCATTGTTTAATGGATTTTGTTTTCATCTTTTTAAAAATTTTCTCGGTGAATTATTATCACTATTATCATAATAATATTAAAAATAAAAAAACAACGATCAATAACGTAAAGTAAAAAAAAAAAATCCTTACAATGAAAACTTTTATAGTTTTTCGGATGTGCTGAAAACGAATATATACTTCAAAAGTGATGCAGAGAATTAGATTTCATGATATGAAGAAATTACTTTTTTCAAACGTGGGGATCACTTTTTTTTATATAAATTTAATGTTAAATGAGCGGTACTAGTGCACTTATTGATCCATGCTGAAATAATAATGTTAGTTTTAGAAAGCCATTCTTAACATGGGGAGAGGAGGGTGTTTTGTACCTATTCTGTACTTTAACCTACAATTTCATAAAAAGATATAAAAAAATCAATATGCACTAACACCAAATCAGCACACATTTTCAGGCCACATGGTGATAATTGTTTTTTTGGGGGGGTGGGGAGGGGACTGCCTGAAAGCCATTTTGATAAATTATTACTTTCGACCTTAACAATCACCTTTAACATGACGATTTGTATAGGTTTTTTGTATGCTGAAAACGAATATTCCATAAACTTTATTACAAACAAGTCGTTTTTCTGAATATTACGCAATGTAAAGAATTGGCCACCACTGATGACATAAGAGATTACCCTGTTTAATAATCAGAAAACTACTTTGTGGCAAAAATATGCATATGCTTGCATATACAGAAATGGTCACCACTGATAACATAAGGAATGACACGTATCTGTATGCAGATTTTTCTCTTTTTCTCTGTTCTTTAATGTCTTCAGGCTTTATTGAAAGATTAAATTAGAAAAAAGAATTTTAGCTTCACTCACTAGGTGGCCATAAAGCGGGTGCTCATTTTACATTAAAGTAATAATGAAAAGTGATACCCCACTTTTTAAAAGGGTACATTTTTCATATCATGAAAACTATTTCTTTGCACCACTGTTAAAGCATATATTCGTTTTCAGTACCCCCGAAAAATTATAAAATCGTAATCATGAAAGATTTGCACCACTGGTAAAGCACCCCCAAAAACTTTCCCGCAAAAAATTAGAAAACTTTCCCCCAAAAATTATAAAAGTGATAATCGTAAAGAGTTTTTTGGGAGTGTTTGAAAGATTCTAGACCTTGACCAGAACAGCTTCTTTGTAGTTTACAATGAAAAAAAAATGAATTTTAAATGATTTTCACTGGTTTAAAGTAAAAAAAACAAAATGCTCGATGCATTAGGTGTATCAGAATTTTTGTAGGAATTTTTGACACCCCTAACACGAAACTGCGAATAAAATATAAAAAAAACTCGTAATTTCTCTTCTAAAAGTGGGTTGTTTATTTTCTTTATGCATCGAAAATAAACTATTAAAGTTGTATGAAAAATAATAGAAATATTCTTTTTAAACAGTAATGAAATTAATTGAATGTTACGAGCTCAGTATTTTTCAATTATTAAACTTTAAAAATCTATCAAAATTTTTCTATTGATTCTATTTTTACGCTATTTTCAGGATCAATGTGAAATTGTATGCTCTTTCTAATAAACTGAATATAATATATCGAATATTTTAAAGTAAATATGAACAATTATTTTATTCCGACAGACAATAGTTTGTTGTATATTTTCATATTATTTTATTCTTTTTACCCCTGTGTTTCTGCTCAATATATACATATATATATATATATATATATATATATATATATATTGAGCAAAAACACAAGGGTAAAAAGAATCACATCTTGCTTACCTTATTGTTTTCTTTTTTTCCTTTTCCTCAACTGAACATGACCTTTCTTTATCATGTATGCACAGTTCGTTCAAGCTTATTTATTCTTTGTTAGATTAACAAGTAAAAAACGGTACCAAATGAAGCTATTGTGCAGTGGATTTTTCGTCAGCCAGAAAAAACTGTACATTTCATTTTGTATAAAAATATCTTTTATTTTCTGCTGCTTTACTGCATAGCTAAAGACAAATAGTGTGGACCAGACGGTTGGTAGATGAGCCACGCTTGTGATATTTTGATAGATGTCTGATTGTAGACGTCTCTTGTCATTTGCCTTTTTCTCTGGGCTATATATGTTACCATCATTTTGTCAGGTTTGCTTACCTTTAGCAGCTGCGCATTTCAAAAAGTTGATCCTTAGCCAGTGACAATACCAATTCTGACAAGCTGACCCCATCGTTCAGTGCATTTGCTACGTGTCCTGCGTGTGTGCACCTTCAATATGTGACACAAAGAAATTTAACTATTGTTGATTTTACTTTCCAAGTCATGTGATGCCACATCAACAAACATCATTAAAAGACTCTCATAACACAACAATAATATATAATATCTTTAAATATGTAACCAGTATCGAAACTTCAATTCTCACAATGTATATTATGTAAAGAAAGTAACAATATGTTTCCTACAACACTGAACAAAATCAATATGTACTAATAACAATATCAAAAATCGCTCCTGAATGTTGCTGTCATGTTATGTGGATAACAGTTTGTACACCATACATGAAGGACTTGTCAGAAAAAATTGAAAGAATTTGTAATCTATAAAACGTCAGGATAGTATTTAAGAGTTGTTCGACTCTCCAGAACATGTTACGTATGTAAAGCTGCTTATGAAAAAAATCATGACAAAGAGATTCCATGTAAATGTGGAAAAATATACAAATGTGAGCCATGTCATTCAATAACAGTAAAATTAGAAAAACAATGAAAAGCTGTAATATGTGGAAAGATTAAAAAATCAGTTATTGCAGAATATATATGGATGGAAAAGGGAAACCACCTATTTTTATAAGATTAAGTACAAATTATAGATAGAAGAGAGCAGTGAAGAGCAAGCTGACTTAAGAAAAACAGTGCATGCATACAACAATTGCCAAAACAATTGATTCCAGTAAAGCAACTGGCCCTGACAATATTCTAATTATAGTACTCAAAAAACTTCAACCTGAACTAGCGCCCATACTTACAAAACTGTTTAAACGTTGTCTTAAGGAGAATAGTTTCCCATCTCCCTGGAAAATTTCATTAGTATGCCCTGTATTTAAGAATTCAGGTGATCGCTCATCCCCCTCTCAGTACAGGCCAATAAGTCTCCTGTGCGTCATGAGTAAGTTGCTGGAATCTGTGTTAAATACAGAAGTAATCAACCATCTCAACAAAAATAACCTTCTTAGTGACACTCAATATGGTTTCCGTTCTACTGCATCTACAGCAGATGTGCTTATAGTTATATCTCATAGGATTAGCAAATCTCTCGACAGAGGCAACCTTTCTAGGGCAATTGCTCTTGACATATCTAAGGCCTTTGATAGGGTATGGCATAAAGGTTTACTTCGTAAGATCTCTAGCTATAGTATAGCTGGAAATGTCTTCGCAATTATTGAATCATTCCTTTCTGATAGGTTCATAAGTTGAGGGGCAAAAATCAGAAGCTCACAGTATTAATGCCGGAGTCCCTCAGGGGTCCATCCTGGGCCCAATTCTTTTCCTGATCTACATTAATGATCTTCCAAATCACATACTTACATCATTTGTTGATATTTATGCTGACGACACTACCATTTATGGTAGCACATCTAAGACAGTAAACGACCAAGTTCTCTCCGATTCTCTCTCCTCTGATCTTGAGAACGTAGTACAATGGGGAAAAGAGTGGATGGTTACTTTTAATGCATCTAAAACCAAGCTTCTCTCTTTACATCATCAACATTCTGATCCACATCTGGCATCAATTGAAATGAATGGCTCTCGTCTTCAGGATGCCTTAAGTTTTGACAAGCTTCTGGGCTTGACCATTACTCCTGATCTTAAATGGAACACGTACATCAAATCTGTTGCCAAGGCCACTGGAAAAATGGTGGGATCTTTCTATCGATCCGGTAGATATCTCACTGCTGATGCTATTCTTTATCAAGATAAGAGCCAGATACGTCCAAGGATGGAATACTGTTGCCACATCTGGGCAGGAGCTGCTAGAAAGGACTTGTCCTGCCTTGATAGAGTTCAAAATAGACTTCGTAGCCTCGTAGGAGATGTCCTTTTCTCTTCCTTGCAACCTCTATCTCACAGAAGAGATGTTGCGAGTTTGTCTCTGATGTATCGTTATTTTCATGGAAAGTGTCTGACTGAGTTTCAATCTATGGTCCCCCCTCGCCAAACTTTCACAAGAAACACTCGTCTAGCTGTAAACACTATCAATAATTCCCCCCACTCTTTATCTGTGCCTAAACCTAAACGTAGATACCATGAACAAAGCTTCTTTCTTATAACTGCACGCCTGTGGAATTGTCTTCCGTTTTCCTGCTTTCCGGCTGACTACAATATGGTTGTGTTCAAGTCTTACATAAATAAGTTCTTGATGAGCCGTTCCAAATAAGTTATCAAATGTACCAAATTTTCATTACTAATGATTACTATATTGTCCAATTTCTACTGTACACTCTTTAACCCTTATCCTTGAGTGGCCTCTTGGCCTTGATAATGTGGTGATGCCTATGTAAAAAAAACAAAAAACCAACAAACTCTTTCAAATTATACCTATACTTAAAAACAACTGATCATATCCCTGAAAAGAAGTAGTCTAATCACGTATCCAGATAGGACGCACCTACAAAACTTATGACTTCATACTAAAAGTAAAGAACCTCATAAATGTATACAATGTCATAAACCTTATAGAGTGAAACACCTTTTACTTGACTACTATGATCTCACACAAATTCATCAACACTACTACAAGGCCACAAACTTTTAAGAACTCTTCAAAAAAGAAACACTAAAACTATTCTAAATTTTCTAAAAAGACCAAACTTTACCATAAAATATAAATGCCACAAAATAACATAATATTCCAAAACATTACCCGAATATACCCAGCAAAAACGACGCCAAGAGTATAAAATAATTTAAAACCTTATATACAGCCATAAATAACCCAAAGAAAGTCGATATTAAGAGGTTGTGAAAATAACACAAGATGAGAACAGTATTCTGAAGAATCCAAATAATATGAATAATCAATCATCATCTCTAAAATGAATGAATGTAAAGAATGTGAAAATAACAAGAAAAATAACAGCCAAGAAGAGAACAGTATTCAATTCTAAACCAATTAGATGAAAATTATATGCATTTATTTTGAATTTCATGAATAATTAATTTATATTTATCAACAATAAATTAAATTTTACCAAATGAAATATATTTTTCAAATTCATTGTATATTTTCAGAATTTGCAACAAAAGACATCCATTAATGCATCAGGTGGACCATTCGTCTTTGATGATTTCAATAAGTGTATAATGATAAAATTTCGTCATACAAATTTCTAAAGTCAAAATATCTAAGCATATCTCGTCATACTATTGATTGCATATAATTTTGTGTAATTATATGCGAGAAAACATGGAAGACAAACCTCATTCTTGTGAAGTATGTGGTTCTTCTTTTGCACGGAAGTCACATTTGTTGAATCATATGAAAACACACATGGGAGAGAAACCACATTTTTGTGAAGTGTGTGGTTTTTCTTGTGCACAAAAGTCAAATTTGTTGCGTCATATGAAAACACATACGGGAGACAAACCACATTCTTGTGAAATATGTGGTTCTTATTTTGCACAAAAGTCACATTTGTTGAGTCATATGAACACACATACAGGAGACAAACCACATTCTTGTCACGTATGTTGTTCTTCTTTTGCACGGAAGTCAAATTTGTTGAGTCACATGAAAACACATATGGGAGACAAACCACATTCTTGTGAAATATGTGGTTCTTCTTTTACACGGATGTCAAATTTGTTGCGCCATATGAACACACATATAGGTGAAAAACCATATTCTTGTGAAGTATGTGGTTGTTCTTTTGCACAGAAGTCAACTTTGTTGAATCACATGACAACACATACGGGAGACAAACCACATTCTTGTGAAATATGTGGTTCTTCTTTTGCACAGAAATCACATTTGTTGTGTCATATAAACACACATACGGGAGAAAAACCACATCCTTGTGAAGTGTGTGGTTCTTCTTTTGCACAAAAGTCAACTTTGTGGAATCATATGAAAACACATACGCAAGACAAACCACATTCTTGTGAAGTTTGTGGTTCTGCTTTTGCACGGAAGTCTCATTTGTTGCGTCATATGAAAACACATTCAGGAGTATCAATACAATAGCCTTGACGTAAAAACTCGGAAAATGCTGGCCCTTCATGAAGTCATTTACAAACATAAGTGCATGGATAGGCTGTACTTATCACAGAGAAGGTGGTTTAGCCCTCACTGAAATAAACCACTCATACCAAGCTTCAGTGCAAAGCATAGGCCAATATATCAAATGTTCTTCTGACCCCAAAATAAAAATGGTGAATGAACATCACACCAAATGTTTGCCCCAGCAGACGTCAACTACAAAGCTCGGTGAAAATTTCAGTGGTAACACACTGGACAATACAATAGAAGAATATGACAACCCAGCAACCCTAATCGCCCGAAAGAAGAGAAAGGAGTATACAAAAAAGGTAACTGAAGACAAGACTAGAAGGATGGCAACAACATAAGAGACAGAACTGAACCATAGCTATATTGAGAAGGAGGCCTCACTACAATGGCTTAAAAGTGACAAGTATACTAAAAGGGAACTGAAGACACGACTAGAAGGATGGCAACAACATAAGAGAGCAGGCAGGTTCATGGAAAAACTGAACCAGACCTTCATTGACAAGGAGGCCTCACTACACTGGCTTAAAAGTGACAAGTTTCAGTTTGATGAAGAACGATTAGCTGCACAAGACCAAGGCTTACAAATGGATTTAAGAAAATGGCTGATCTACAAAAAACGCCCAATGCAGATTCTGTCACTCATCTGTTGAAAGCCAAAGCCACCTAATGTCTGGATGCAAGATTCTTCTAGCCGATGGTCATTACACTGCTCGCCACAACAAAGTATGTAGATACTTACATCGGAAGATCTGTGGAGAGATGCAACTAGATAGATCGTTTAACATCTGGGAACATGAACCACCACTGATAACATCAAATGGAAAAATGACAGTGTTCTACGACAAAGACATACAGGCAGGCAGATACATAAAAGACAAGGCCATCAAGCCAGATATAGTAATATGGTACAAGCCCGAAAGGACTGCACTCATTATGGACGTCACAGTTGCAAACGATTTTGGCCTTAATAGAGCAGAACGAGAAAAGATAACAAAATATCAGGACCTAAAAAATGATCTAAAAACAACATGGTCTCTGAAAGAAATAAACATTATACCAGTTGTGACAGGAGCAACTGGCCTAATAAAAAAGAACCTTCAAAAATACTTAGAAGCAATCCCTGGAAAACCAAGCTGTAAGTAAATACAGATAGCAGCCATAAAGGGAATAGTGTATATTCTTAAAAGAGCCCTCGGATATAAATGTAAACTATAATAGAATCAAGTGTTAGCCCCAAGAAAGAGCCCCTTGATCTCTTCAAACTAACAAAAGTAAAATAAAAAAAAGTCAAACCACATTCTTGTAAATTATGTGCTTATTCATTTGTACAGAAGTCATATTTGTTGAGACATATGCAAACAAATAAAGGAGAAAATCCACCTTCTTGTTAAGTATGTGATTCTTGTTTTACCCAGAAGTCAACTTTACTGGATCATATAGCACCACATACAGGAGAACTTGAATGCCTGCTAGACACTGTCCTCGAGTCTCTAAGGTCTCTCTGTATAGGGGGTTGTCGGAACAATCTGGCATGAGGATACTTTTTCCATAGAAGTAAACTCTGACCAAATATTCAAAATCACATAGTATTCGCTACCCAAAATAAGATCTCCTCACTACAGCTAACCCATGTTAGCTTTTACGAGAAATGGTGCACCTTCTCCTAGTGATGTTACCTCAAGTAATAGCACGAAGCTTGATACTCCACCAGACTAGATAAATTCTTGTCCTAGAATCCAGTAAGACCAAATGACTACAATGATAGATATACTACAATACTCATATAGAGTTCAAGTGTTAGTCCCAGGTTGTGGGCCCCCTAATTTCTGAGAACTTCATCTAATAAGGAAACACACACAAAAAATGAATGATTAATTAATACACCTTCATTTTTCAAAAGAATATGAAAATTAGTTAACCGTCATGTTGTCGCTCGCATATCAATGACTGAGTATATTAAAAAGTTCGTTTTAATAATTCTTAAATAGAAAAAATAGGCTACTAATATCAATGTCAGAACAAGAAAAACTCAACATATATATATATTAAAAAAAGGAGACAAACCACATTCTTGTGAAGTATGTGGTTTTATTTTTGAATGGAAGTCAAATTTGTTGAGTCATATGAAAACACATATGGAGAAACCACATTCTTGTGAAGTATGTGATTCTTCTTTTGTACAGAAGGCAACTTTGTTGAGTCATATTAACACGCATACAGGATACAAATATGGGAGAGAAACCACATTCTTGTGAATTATGTGGTTCTTTTGCACAGAAGTCAACTTTGTTGCGTAATCTGCTGACACATATGGGAACATATGTCTGATGACCTTCCAATATCAATACGTAAAAATGATATACCAGCATCACGAAACAAGAATTACAGAAAATTGGATAAATGAGCCAAACCACGGGAGGTTTTTCTGGATTTATTCACTCAGGAAAATATTAATTAGGAAGGCTTTATAGCTTTAGCTCAAAATATTTCAGGACAGAATTATAGTGATCGCTCACGATCAGAGCTTGATGACCAATTAAAAGTGCAGTTTATATCACTCAGATGTAGTTAGTGTGAACCATTTTTACATGGAGCTGTCAGGTTCTGCTAGAGGATTGCTACTGTATACTGGAATACAATGGAATGTGTAAATATATGACGTCTCAATAAAACATTTTATATCACGTATCCATGTCTTAATATCTACTTAAGGTTTTACCATTTTATCATTTTTGTTTCCATAAAAATGTTTATTGTGCAATATTCGTTTAAATACGAGGGACGTTCAATAAATCATGGCCCTGACTCACTTCTGTTTGTTTATCTAGTAGAAATGTTGCATATGCAATGATTTATATCTCTTAGGTTTTTGCTAGTTTTTCTATATATAGCACCTGGTATTCCAAAATTGTTACTAATCTGGTACTGCCAAGCTAAACGTTGCTCAACTTGGGTGAAATAACGAAAACTCTTGTGCAGCGTGATTATGACATGTATATGTCGAGTGCTCTATGATGCATTTTGAGATATGCTAAGATTATGAGTCAACCGTTTTCAAAAAAGTTCATCCACAGTTTTTTTATAGATGCATTTTTCTCACTTGCATTTTCGCCTTCAATCGATCCAGTTCTTTATTTTATAGTCGATTTAATTATTGTCGTGATCTCATGGTTTTTGACCTCTAGCTATTACTTTAACTAAACTTAACGCACAAAAATGTCACATGTAGTAAAACACAATGAAGATTATCTGGTTTTCAAATGTTTTATTTAAAGAGAAATTGTTCCTGGGAGAAAAAACTAATGTCAAATTAACTAATTACTTTTTTCAGTTCTTCAAAGTTAGTCTTAACAATGAAAATTGAGAGACGTAGACGACCAGACATCGAGGTTAAATTGTTTTTTTTTTACGTTTTCAGACGCATTTTGCCTGTCCTGCTTCCCAATTAAGACTTCCTTCTTTGCCATATCATGTGACGCATTTCTCATGCATTTATCTAGGGAATAAAACTTTCAATAAAACGTTACCTGTAGCATTTCCGTTTGCCGACAAGTAAGTCTCAGATGTACTACACTCTTGGGTTGGAAGCCATGTTTTGTTTCAGAACAGTTTCTGATAATTAGTTGTTCTATACAAGTCTTAGAGATGACTGGTTCTCAGTAAACAGTTGTTTTGTACAAGTTCCTGACTTTATAATTTTGCTGCCAAAGAACAAATGATTCTTCCCGTGTTGATACAAAGAAAACATATGCAAGGCTGCTTAAGAAGGATTAATTTTTATGGAGCAATTCCGATTTGTGATTGGTTGGTAGCAGAACGTGAATTAATTTGATTCGTCAGTTCCTAGCAGCAACGTTTATAAATGTAATCTCCCAAATATGAGGGACCCTACCCCATTATAAATTAAAAAAATATTGCACCCCCTATTTTTTATATAATAGGGAAGTCATTTTGGTTCATTTTTAATTCTGTGCAAAAATAAATATATATTTTAATATTTAAGTATACATAATAAAAATAGAAATCATTTGGATCTTAAAATCTAAGCATGTAAAAAGAAACCATTTTTTATTTTTTCAAATGTCAATATATATATATATATATATATATATATATATATATATATATATATATATATATATATATATATATATATGTCGAAACGAAAAACTTGTGATAATTTTGTTACTGTGTAGCATATGTCGGGTCTCGTAGCAGTCATTTGTACGAGCCTTTTTCAAGTCTCACACAAAAACACACATTCACATTTCAAGCTATGTCATATACATATGCGCACACAAACATATGCGCCCACATCTGCACACGTACATTTATTCACGTTCGCATACATACACTCACATTCACATGTATATACACACACGCTAACGTATACACATGTACTCAAACACGCGCACACATGGACGACGTCACTTCCGCTTTCTAGGGAAATATACACATGCGCAAAGGACCACCGGAAACGAGTATAAAAGAGAGAGTAACAACCGGCCCTTCCTTTCCGGCCCAGCTTCTGTGCTGGTCGGTCGGTCTATTATTTCAGATTCTCTGTGTATATATTTATTAATATCATTTTCGACCGGTTTATAGCGTTTCTTGCAGTCTCCGATTTCAAATGTCAATAGTATTTTCTCAATGTATCTCAATTGACTGATCGTAATAAGTTTTTTCTTATGAATAAATTCTATCCCCTCAAACCATGATATTTTGCCAATATCAGTGATTTTGAATTTTTATATAATCTGTTCTTAACATCGATCAACATTATGTCACAATTTGATGTGATTAAAATGTCATCGACCCATAAAACCAAAATCAGTATTTATCGTCTATGTTTTTGGTATATAAACACGGGTCAGCGGGTCATTGTTTAAATTTTTGTTCAAACATGAAACAAAAATGTAGTAGGCAAAAAAAAAAAAAAATAAATGTTCTGTCAGCAACAGTACAACTTCAAAATAGTCAATATCGCCCACCTCCAGAAGAGAGGGAATTCCTGTCCGTGATAACCGTGGTAAAAGAAGACACACTCCAATCGCCAGAAACACCCACACACACAGTTTGCAGGACACTGCCGACTCGTCTCTAGCCTCCTGCTTTTATAGTGGCCGGGAATTATCCATTTGCATAATCACATGAGACAGAAACGTGATTTTCCGAGAGTTGCATGGGGTAAATGCTAATAAAAACCCCCGGACGCCATCTTGGAATTCTCTTTTTCCCCCCAACTGGTGACACAACAGACGTACCCGAGGTAAGCTCTTTTTCCCCTCATTTTAGTTATTGCTACTTCTGCTACACTCCCCCCTGATCTCATGATCACAAATGGGGCAGGGGGCAGTCGTCTCTGTCTGGTACTTCTCCGAAGAACCGGAGGCAGCACTTCCTCCCTGCCATCCTCCTCATCGCCATTATTGCCACCAGTCTGCTCCATAGGCGGTGTTTCACAATCAGGGCAGGGGGGCAGTATTCGTTTCTGTCGGGTACTCCTTCGTAGAGGCAAGATGGGTGGTCCTTCCTCCGCTTCTTCAGTATGTACATTATATGGCTCAAAATCCTCTTCGTCGTCCTGCATCATACTCTCTGTCTTTTCAGAAGACATCATACTGTCTGAGTCTCCCTCTTCCTCCGATGTAACAACATAATGGCGAGGGCGCAAATCCTTCACATGACGAGGCACACCGTCCACCAAAATCGACTGAGGGCTGATCACCTTGGTCACCTCACCCTTGCCGAACCTCGTGGTACATCGATTTTGCGGTCTTCTGACCCATACGCGATCTCCAACCTGGTAAAAGCTGTTCTTGGGACCTGGGGACGCAGTTGCGAGATTGGTCTCCTTTACTCGAACTTCGTATTGATAAATCCTGTTGGCAGGCGCAGTGGAGGGAGATGTGTCGTCTCTTGGTGTGATGTTATACCAGTAGACAGCCTCCTGTATGGGACAACACATTCTAGCCGCTATTCGTTTCACTGTACGATGACATCGCTCCGCTATGCCATTCCCGGCTGGAGCGTATGCACAACGGAATCGCAAGTGAACTCCCCATTTACATGCAAATGCTTGGAACATATTGCTGCAGAAAGCTGTGTCATTGTCTAAAAGGAGTTCATGCGGCGCGCCACGCTCGAGGAACACTGCCTCCAACTGATGAATCACGCTTGCCGAGTCCTGCCTTGCCAATTTCCTCCAAATGGAGAAACGCGATGGACCACAGTCTGTTAATGTTAAAAAATGGAAGGTGCCATAATGCGTAATATCCATTCCAATTCTCTGCCAATTCTCGTTAACTTCCAGCTTTCCCTTTTCCCACCTGACTGGCGCTGGGTCAATAGACTGACATTCCTCGCATTTCTGTATGACCGTTCTGACAGTTGCTTTTGTCGTGGTTGGACATCTTCTCCTGACAAAGTAGGTAGTGCGTCGCACCCCCGGATGTCCACTATCTTTGTGAATAGCCATGATTTGACTCTCATCCAACTCGTCTGTGTGGACCGCGCCTATCACTGGGTCAAGACCGTTTTTCTTTTTCATTGCCTCAAACCACCGCTGTGGCACTCGTGTCAGTCGGTCAGCAATGTTTCGTGCTGATGGAACCAGCGTCACATCCACTGTCAGCCCGTACTCTTTCACGAGCTCCTTAAGAGTGCTTAATCGCCTCCTAATAAGCATCTCGCTTGCTGCTTTGGTGCGTACTCGCGCCTTTCCAGTTAGCGTGTCCGAGACCCAATGGTATACGCAAACAGAATCTGTCTTTATGTGTAGCACCTTGCTCTGCCACTGGAGAGCCAAATTGATGCCTTTCAATACGGCATCCAGTTCAGCCAAGTTGATATGTTGAGAGTCATCTTCAGGTCGCAGCCAACATGCATCTTCCAGCACAGTTTCACACATCTCCAAGGCTGCCCCAATTGCTAGGGAGCTAGCATCGACCCATACATTCAGCTCTTTGCCGTCCACACACCAATTTCCCTGTGCCGGATCGTTCTGCTGTGCAGATTTTAAGGTTTCAAACATCATACGATGTAGTACGGCGTCCCTTGCTTCATCATCCCAGCCCTTCGTTACCGAACTTACTCTCCTTCTGAGAATTCCGCAAGCCACACGAAGCCAACCGCACACCGGAAAGTGCCCGACAAGTCGACCACACAGAGAAAAGATTGTTCGTCGCGTAATAATACTGGGAGCCTCCGGAATTGCATTTCCTCACTTCCACCGCAGTTCATTGCGTTCCATCCTGACTGCCAATCCCAGCACCCGTGCACCGTCCTTCAACTGCTCCGGGTTCTTGCACTCCAACCCGAACTGCGCGAGGTGTTCTCTCACACGGGTCGCGGGCACCACGTCTTCATTGACAAAAATGTCATCAATGTAAGCAGATGCTGCGCGGCTTATAACTTCTTCCTGAGATAGTACTTCGCTGACAATTGCTCTCATTATCAAGGGAGCCACATTCAAACCAAACCCCAGACGGGTCAGACAGTATTGTTTCCCATCGATTTCCACAGTCTGGTATGGTCACAGTGTCTCATGGACCCGGACTTGTAGGTATGCTCTTCTGAGGTCCAGTAGAGACACGTTAGCACCTTTTTGTCTCCACTCACGCAGCTTAGCCGCACAAACATCTGCGTTGGCCGTAAATGCGTCCACGTAATGATTTAGCTCCCGGTAGTCCATTACCGGGTGCACTTTGGCTTTGTTCTGCTGTATCACAGCCATCAGGGGAATTAGACCTTTGGGGGGTCCCAATTTATCCTCTGGGTATGGCACGAGCCAACCATTATCTATCCAGGTGTGGAGCTCCTGCGTGTATTCTTCACGAATTTCTGCTGGCACTGGGTACTCTGACACTCGATTATGCAGCCTTTCAGGGGGGTGGTCCACAGACCATTTCCACGATGCGGTCCACGTTCGGTTTTGATGGTCAAAGGTAGCAGTGAAATCTGGTTCATCGATAGAAATGGCTGCGCATTTAATACTTTTCCTGGCGCCCAGCCGCACTGATCCTGTAGGCTTGACAACGACACCTCCTAGAGCTTTTATGGCGTCGATCCCTAGAAGCAAGTAAAATCCCAGTGGCTTGCCATGCACCACCAACATATCGACTCTGGCAGACACACCTTCATCAGTGGATACAGAGACCGTTCCAACACCGCAGCACGCATGGGACATTCCACCAATTGTGTTGACATTTACGTTTGTTTTTCTCCAAGACCGGCACCGGTCTGCATGTAAAATTGTCCTGGAGCATCCTGTATCAATAAGCGCCAAACATCGCGTCCCGTCAACATGGATGCTTATCACCGGGAGCGTCGTGTTCACATCTTGGTTGGGAAGGAGACTGGCGCTTATGCGTCCTCCCCTTACTCGTTTCCCGAGCAGTTCCGAGCCCAGTGTCCACTCTCACCGCAACGGTAACACCGTGTTCCACGTTTTCGACAGTCCCTTGCAAGGTGGCCTTTAACATTGCATTTGAAACAGGTCACGTTAACAGGATTATTCTGGGCCCTGTTGTTGGGTGAGCGTGTGGCCGCAACCACATCCTGATTTTGTTCGCCAGTCGTCGTCAAAATTCTCGCTCTCGACATTAGCTCCCCCATGGTCAGGGCTTTGATGTTCGGCACCTGTTGAAGAGCAATTGAGATGGTGTCAGGGAATCCAGTGACAAAAATTAATTTTGTGAGTCTCTCTGAGCTTTCTCCTGTGAATCCGGCCAATCCAACCAACTGCCTGATCTTGTTGGCGTACACATCCACACGTTCACCAGCCCATCTAACCATGGTTATTTTTCTATATGCTGCAAACGCGTCATCAGTAAATGCCTCCTTTAATCGAGCCTCAATCTGGTCTATTTTCTTTTGATCGTCCTCCTCCATTTCCATGTAGAGGGCCAGCGCATCGCCTTCCAGGTATAAAGGTAGCAGACTCGCTACGTCATCCACCTGCTGAAGTTGTGCGACAAGTCTCACTTTTTTCAGCCACGCTACAACGTCTCCCTCGCCAGAGAACGGGTTGATAATATCACTGCTTATCCGCACCTTTGCCATATTCGGGCCGAAATAGCTTGAAACAAAAATGTAGTAGGCAAAAAAAAAAAAAAATAAATAAATGTTCTGTCAGCAACAGTACAACTTCAAAATAGTCAATATCGCCCACCTCCAGAAGAGAGGGAATTCCTGTCCGTGATAACCGTGGTAAAAGAAGACACACTCCAATCGCCAGAAACACCCACACACACAGTTTGCAGGACACTGCCGACTCGTCTCTAGCCTCCTGCTTTTATAGTGGCCGGGAATTATCCATTTGCATAATCACATGAGACAGAAACGTGATTTTCCGAGAGTTGCATGGGGTAAATGCTAATAAAAACCCCCGGACGCCATCTTGGAATTCTCTTTTTCCCCCCAACTGGTGACACAACAGACGTACCCGAGGTAAGCTCTTTTTCCCCTCATTTTAGTTATTGCTACTTCTGCTACAAAACATAATCGTAAAATACTGTATTCCAACACTGAGCGCTTTGCTTTAGACCACACAGTGATTTGTTAAGCCTCCACACGCAATTTTTATTTTTCATTATGAATCCCTCTGTATCGCCATACTGTGGAAATTATCTTCCACCATCTTTCTTTCCTTTTTTCTTTCCTTCTTTCTCCTGTTTCGGTTCTTCCTTCCTTTCTTCTTTTCCTGCCCCCTTCCCTAGCTCCCCTTTTTTATGTCACCTGACACCCTTATGCCCGTTGATTGGATAAGACGTGTTCGTGCTAAATTGAAGCTCGTGTGTGATATTTTTGAGTTAATTCGTCAGTTGTGGAGAAGGCGTCGTCGAGACAACAACTATCGAAAATATTCCCTTACGGTCTCGGATAAAAGGGGACGCCTGGAAATTTACTAAGGCATTGAATAACTATGTCTTGACGAGACATTAAAGTCGTTGAAAAAAAAGAACCAAGAGAAGAAAATTCGCCGCTGAAAGTTTTCTAAGACACTTGAAAACTGAATATGATTATCGAGAAAGGACAATTGAACTTTTGAGAAGAAAATTCGCCGCTGAAAGTTTTCCAAGACATTTGAAAACTGAATATAATTATCGAGATAAAGATAATTGAAATTTTGAAAAGAAAATTCGCCGCTGGGAAGTTTTGAAGATACATACTTGAAAACTCAAAAATATTCTGCCTCTATGGACTTTTAACCCTTGCTAAAAGGACTACGGAAACAAATTTCTAGGAAAGGGACTGACAAAAAGAACTTTTTAAACAACACAAACTCAGAAAATAAAAGCCCCAAAAAACGAACTTTCTAAATGTTCCATTCGAAAAAGGGCGCCCAGAAGCTTCCAGTAAGTGCTCCCCTCCTTTTTTTCTTTCTTCCTTCCTCCTTCTCTATCTCTCATTCCTTCTCTTTCCCTTCACTCTCCCCCCTTTCGGTTACTACTACAAGATTGCTTGTAAGCCAGATGGACATTTTTGGCAATCCATAGAGGTCACGAACCTTTCCTTTTGATATCATATTTAATAAATTCTGTTTCTCCTATTTTTCTCATTTTGTTTGTTTTCTTCCTTAGGTTTCAGAGTTTAGTAGTAACGACGAATTGATTAAGAAGAATTACCTTCAACGGGAAGAAATGGATAATAAAATTTCTTCATTGTGCCAAAAATTGGTACTCATAGAGTTAATAACTCTGCCAGTTTAGTAAGCTACTCTCTGCTAAACTGGTCTGGGCTTTATTTGGTGACCGTGGCTGCCGTCCGTTGCGTAGATAGTACCCCCTCCCTCCTTCCTTCTTCTTTGTTTCTGCGTCGGCCATCTTGGCTTCTTGTTCCTTTGTTTTACAGGCATTTTTGGCGCCAAGAAGGGTTGTTGGTGACTCGCGCGCCAAGAGGGAAGTGGTTTAGCATTTAGCCGTTGATAGGTTAGAAGGGACGGGGTTTAGTATTCTAAAATGACTACCTCTCCCACTACCTCAATGTTACTTGAAAAAAGAAAGATTATTAGAGACAAAATCTTAACTGTGTTTGAGTTCTTAGACTCGTTAGATGAAATAAACGAAGCAGGTTATACGTTGTATAAAAAGCAGATAGATGATTACACTGCTTCAGTGGATTTATTAGATGAGCAAATTATTAATGCTTATTTAATTGAGGGAACAGACGATAAGGTAGCAGTGTCAGAAATTTCGTGAAAATAGTGAATAATTCCACCCCATCTTTCCAAGCTTATAACTCCTCGAAAAATGTAATTCAAGCCCTAATTTTTTTTCAATTAAAGGAGCAAGGACCAAGGTTTTATTAAAAAAAAAACAAAAAAAAATGTGTTTTTTTTAAAAAAAAGGTTTTAAACTTCGGACTTTACAGGTAAATTTCTAAAAAAGCGATTTTTTTTTGTTTTAAATTTGAATATATTATTTATTGACCTTTTCTCTTCAATTTGTGATATATAAAACTCTCCGACATAATTAATTATTTACTTTTTAATAGACATTTCAAAATGAGAGGCGTGAATTATTCGACCCCCTGTCTTTCCAAGCTTATAACTCATCGAAAAATGTAATTCAAGCCCTAATTATTTTTTCAATTTAAGGAGCAAGGACCAAGGTTTCATTAAAAAAAAGACAAAAAAAAAAGACAAAAAAAAACAATCTGTTCTTATAAAATAAGGTTTTAAACTTCGGACTTTACAGGTAAATTTCTAAAAAAGCGATTTTTTTTTTGTTTTAAATTTGAATATATTATTTATTGACCTTTTCTCTTCAATTTGTGATATATAAAACTCCCCGACATAAATTAATTATTTACTTTTTAATAGACATTTCAAAATGGGTGACACTTGGGGGGGCGTGAATTAAAAAAAATACGTTTGTCTAAAATATTATATTCGGTTTATTGGAAAGAACATAAAATTTCACATTGACCCTGAAAATATTGTAAAAATAGAATCAATAGAAAAATTTTGATAGATTTTTAAAGTTTAAAAATTGAAAAATATTGAGTTCGGAAAATTCATTACTGTTTAAAAAAAAATATTTCTATTACTTTTAAAACAACTGTAATAGTTTATTTTAGAAGTATAATCCATAAAGAAAATAAATAACCCACTTTTAACGGAGAAATTACGAGATTTTTATATTGTATTCGCAGTTTCGTGTTAGGGGTGTCAAAAATTCCTACAAAAATTCTGATACTGTTAACGATGAGGAGATAAGGTCATTTAATAAGGATTGCGCTCTTCATCGATTGAAGGTTTTGGAAAAATTGTCAAGACTCAAGCCTTCGGTAGAAGTAAAGGATAGTGCAAATCACAAGGCCTCACTTATTAAGGAAAAACGCCTGGCGATAACGCCCAAAATTGAATGTCCCAAGTTTAGTGAAAAGGATTTAGAAAACGATGAATTAACCTTCCTTAATTTTCAGCGGGAATTCGAGAATAGCGTAGTGGACTTAGAAAATGACGCCCTGAGGTTAGTTGTGCTGAAAAACCATTTGTCTGGCTACGCCTTTCAACTGGTGCGGCACCTCTCTATATCTGAGGAAAACTATCGCATAGCCACCGACATTCTCGCGTCGGAATTTCTAGATAAGGACAACATTGTGGATTCAGTTTTTTTCATATTTTAGGCATAGAGAAGTTAAGCAACCACTTAGCAGCAAAGAAGTTCTTGGATTCTGTTAAGGATCAGGTACACGAATTAAATAGTTCCTTTGGTTTAAATTTCTTGGAGATGAACTCTCCCGGAAACAAGTTATTAAGTCACATTGGTTTTAGTAAGCTGCCCACTCTTTTTAGGTCTGAGTTAATTCATAAAATAGGAAATAATTACCCTACCCTGGAAGACATACTAGACCACAGTTCGGAAATATTTCGAACGATTGAGTTTTGTAGAAATAAGGAAACATATCCTTGGAAGGTGGCTAATAGGGGAAGTCGGGGTAAGTTGGGCATAGGGGTAAGTTGAGCCACCCCCTTTTAACCACAATTGACTAAGCCAATCCAAGTTTGTATGCAATCTATAAACAACTGATCACGTGACTTTAACCTCCACCATTTTGTTTTGTTGAACCAATATCGGAGGTTTATACAGTAAAAGAAAATCAGATTTCGTGCCAAAAAAGTAAAATAAAGCGTTACAGAGGTGAGTGCATGTTTCTTGTGTGTAGTAATAGTTTGATTAGATATAATATGTGGTAGTTGTTTGTTCAATTACTTGCCTTCATACCTGTAAAAGATTTTTACATTCACCACACATGAGATGCATGCATTTGAACAGACAATTCAATGAGGTCAGACTGGGGTAAGTTGAGCCAATGCTAATGATGTAAGTTGTGCCACTGGCTCAATTTGCCCCATATGTCTTTTTACACGTTTTCAAGAAACAGATGAATGTGCAACCACATCAGTAGGCCTGTTATAGAGTGAATTCAAAATGCATGTTGTATAAGTTACATGCTCTACTTGTATAAGAATTAGATCTATGGGTTACCTGGTAAATGTTTAAGATGTGTAAGCCGTGCTTGGATAGGAATTTGCATGCTGTACAGGCGCTTTGTTATTCTAATAATAATAATTATTTTTATTATTACTATTATCATTATTATTTTTAACATTATTATTATTATCATTGTAGAATCAAGAATGCACTTATCTCCCCTCTCCACCATTATGGACTAGCCTACAATTAGTCAGGCATGGTGGATTATTCCATTTGGAGGCGCCTGATTGGCTAAACGTGCCAGGAGAGGCAGGTGCCTCTCTACAAATGCCAGCTCTTCTGGCATTCATTGTTCAATGTTCCAGACTTATGCCAGGAACTCCTCTGAATCAACTAGTTCAATCTAGTAATATTCTACATCATTATCGGATTTATTGTGTTAACTTCATTTTTCTTTTTTGTGTGCTTCACAGAAAAAAAGCCCAGCAGACATGCGCCACTACGTGCGAAAGACAAATCGTGGACAGACTCCTACATACGTTATGGAACGGGCTGCTGCCGCTGTTACTGGAGGTCAGAGTGTGAGGAGTGCTGCAAAGGACTTTAACATTGATCGAATGACACTGAAGCGGTACATGGACAAGCAAGACAGTCAACCAGCAGGGACTGCTTACACACCTGTTTCCTTACGGCAATTGGTTTTTAGTCCTGAAATGGAAAGGGATTTGGCTGACCACGTGAAACAATTGTCAGACATGTTTCATGGTTTGTCATTGAGAAGATGTCGCACACTGGCATATGAGTTTGCTAAAAAAACTGTCTCAATCTGCCACCAAGTTGGGATCGTGAGAAAAAAGCAGGACATGATTGATGGTTAGGCTTCAAGAAGCGCTGAAACCTGGCAATTAGAGTGACAGAAGCAACATCTTTTAGGCGTGCCACAGCCTTCAACCGCCCAGTTGTTGATAAATTTTTCAACAACTTGAGTCAGATAATGGACAAGTACAAGTTCTCACCAAGTGACATTTACAACACTGATGAGACTGGGTGCACCACATTTCAAAACCCTGGAGCCGTTGTCACAGAAAAAGGAAAGAAACAAGTTGGTTCAATCACCTCCGCTGAACGCGGGGAATTGGTAACGGTGGTGTACACTGTGAGTGCAATTGGATCAGTCGTGCCTCCTCTGTTCATCTTTCCCAGAGTCCACTACAGAGATCACTTCATCAGAGGTGGACCAACACAGTGCATAGGGAGGGCAACACGAAGTGGCTGGATGAATGAAGAGGTGTTTGTGAAATATTTAAATCACATCATCAAGCACACCAGATGCTCACCAGGAAAGAAAATCCTCTTAACCCTCGACAACCATGACACACACATTTCTTTGAATGTTGTGAACACAGCAAGATCTCATGGCGTTGTCTTACTGACCATTCCACCACACACTTCCCATCGTCTCCAGCCGCTCGACCGTTCAGTGTATGGACCCTTCAAAACAGCGTACAACAGAGCCATGGATGGGTGGCTACGATCCAATCCAGGGAAAACAGTAACAATATATGAAATCCCAGCTCTAGTGAACCAAGCCCAGATGATTGCCATGACACCATTGAACATTGCTGCTGGATTCCAAGCCTCGGGCATTCATCAACTTAACCGGGACATCTTTAGTGAAATTGACTTTTCCCCTTCTCTTCCAACTGACCGTGAGCAAAATGTGGGTGCAGAAAGCCTTGAGGCAAATTCTACTGTGGAAGATGCAGGACCATCAGGTGAGGTTCCTGGAGCAGTCTTGCCCATGCACAGTGATGATGTCCGACCACAAAAACAGCAAGATGATTATCTTATGCAAGCATCCGCATCTGGGTCTTGTGTTTCATCTAGCTCACATGATGTCATGCATCGTCCATATATTTCACCATCTGTAATTCAACCATTTCCGAAAGCCCCACCAAGAAAGGCAAGAAGAGGTGGTCACAAAAAGGGCAGCTCAAAGATTTTGACTGGCAGCCCTGAACGACAGAAGCTGATAGTCCTTTCTGAAAAAAGAAAGAGGAGCCTATTAACAAAAACAAAGCAGTGTTTGTTCAATGCTGGTGGGAAAAAGTCATGTACCCCGAGATCTAAAACCCCATGTTCAAGTGACACTGATGATTCAGATTTTGAATTTGATGATGTGTCATCAGATAGTGATGGTGATATTGATCTGGATAGCCCAATAATCGAAGGTGACTTTGTGGTTGTCAAATGTGCTGGCAAATCACGAACTGTGAACTATATTGCCCGGGTTGACACTCTCAACGGGGGGGGACTTTGAGTTTGAAGGTGTTTTCCTTCAAAAAGTTGCTGGGAAGGTAGGAACGGACAAGCCTGTGTTTGTTCCAAACCCAAAGGACGCAGCGGGTTTCAATACAGAAGATGTTGTTTACAAGCTGCCACAGCCAAATAGTGTTGGCAGTTCTGTCCGTTGTTCTAGCCAGCTCGTTTTCAGCTGTGACTTGTCACAGTGGCAA
This sequence comes from Euprymna scolopes, assembly GCF_053919585.1. NCBI lineage: Eukaryota > Metazoa > Mollusca > Cephalopoda > Sepiida > Sepiolidae > Euprymna > Euprymna scolopes. The sequence goes on from NC_136527.1 coordinate 34,207,828, forward strand.
CTTCATTAACTTACTTTCAGATATATGTTTCAAATTTTGTGCTGGTTCATTCGCTGTAATTAACATTTCTACTTCATTATTATAATTTGTTTTATAACCACAGCAACAATTTTGGGCTTGTTCTTTCTTTATTTGCAACACATTTTTGCGTGGCACAACTTACCCCCGTGTGGCACAACTTACCCCAGAGGTTGGATCAACTTGCCCCATGGTCGGGGCAAGTTGAGCCATTTGATATGCATTTTTGTAAAGCACATGGTCGGTTTAGGTGTACTAGCAGAAAACTGCAACTTGTTTCAAAATGTTCCCAAATAAAAGAATTTTATAATAATACACTCATCTTTGCAAAATAATTAGTCGTTTGGGTTCTGAAGAGCCAAAATGGAAAATTGGCTCAACTTACCCCGACTTCCCCTATACCTAAGAAAACATTTTCTCCTAGGTTCATGGGTTCGTCAGATGCTAAAACACCTTCCACGCTGGAAAACTTTCATATCCAGTCTACTAAGATTGGATTTAAGTGTAATTTTTGTAGAACCAACAACCATAACGGTTATTCCTGCAAGTTTTTTCCTTCTCATGCTGATCGGTTGAGGAGGTGTAAGGAGATTGGCTTATGTAGAAAGTGCTCGAGCCCTTCTCATACAGACGAGTCTTGTCTTTGCAAGGGTAAGGAGTATGGAATGTGCTGGCTATGTAATAAGAGGGGCCACTGTAGAGTGTTGTGTCCTTCTGTTGGGGGTGAATCTACTGCTTCTAATGCTTGTTGGCACTTGAATAGCTCTTCGTTGCTGCCTGTTGTTGAGGTTGCCATCAACAATGGATCTGGTGAAAGTGCATCTTTCAACTGCCTTATCGACACTGGTAGTGAGCGATCCTATTTTTCTGGAAAATGTTGGATGCTTTTTCTGATATTGATACTCCCATGAGAGATCATAAGTTTCTGATTAAGACCTTTTTCGGAAAAGAAATTAAACACTTGAAGGAAGTTAATCTTCAAGTGAGGTTTCCAAATTCCTGCCATTCTGTGTTGTTCTTGGTGGATGATGATATGGACCTTTCGTTTCGTGTTCACGGATTGAATTCTGTGGTAGAAGACCTTAAGAAACATCAGGTCAAATTGGCCGCTAATTTCTCGGAGTTGAGAGATGACACATTACCTGTATATGATTTACTGGGCGTGGAGGTGCTTAGTTTTTTGGGACCCATGAATTTAAAGGAGTTTAGAGAGGGCCTTGTGTGGGAATTGCCCCAAGGAATGGTTTTGTTTGGTGATCTGGCGGATTTTGGGTCTCCTCCTCCCAAAGACCAGGCAAAGGGGTTGGAATTGAATTATGCTCAAGTCGTCAAAGAACACTCTGTGTGTAACCTCACTCATGTATATTTTGTGTTGAACCCCAAGTCTGTGTACACTGATCCGTTTAGTTGTTTTGAGGCGTCTACTGTTGAGAGAACTGTGGAAAAATGCTTAGTTTGGAAACCATAGTTGAGGAAGACTTCAGTGATTTTGATAAGAATATGATTGAGTCCTTTCGCTCCTCCATTCGCTTCATAGATAACTGTTACTATATCAGTTTGCCTTGGAATGAAGAAAAATTAAAGTCGGTGCCTGCTAATCATCAGGTGTCTTTGTCAGTTTTGAATCGTGTATCAAAGAAGCTGACGGAACAGGGTTTGTACGAAGATTATTGTCAAGTCTTCTTAAACCAAGAAAAGGAAAGAATAATTGAAAGGATTGTGGTTGCTCCTTCCGATTTTAACAAATATGTATGGATTCCTCATCGACCGGTGTTAAAACAGGAGTTACAGTGCACCACCAAGATTAGACCGGTCTTCAATTGTTCCTTGACAACCGGTGGGAAACCTTCTTTAAATGACTGCGCTTATTCTGGTGTCAATATGTACACTGACATGCTGGATTTGCTTTTGCGATTTTGGATGGACCAATATGTTCTACTGGCCGATATTCGGAAGGCCTTTTTAATGATTCCTTTGAATGACGAACGTGACAGAAATAGATTCTGCTTCTTTTTAAGATTGAGTGATGAGTTGATCTGCTTTAGATACAACACTCTTATATTTGGCTTTGTATCCAGTCCTTTCATACTGAGCTACATGGTTCGATATCATGTGGAGAAATACCCACCTGGTCCTTGCAGGGAGATGCTTTTGGGCCACTTCTATGTGGACAACTTGGTGAAAAGTCATAATTCTGCTGAAGTTCTGATGCAGCTGTATTTGGAGGCTGTTTCTGTCATGGGGGAAGGTGGATTTTCCTTGATGAATTGCTGTAGCAAATATGAAGTGCTTGCTAAGCGAATGTTGCGGGATAACAGTCTCTCCTCCAATAGTTCTGACACTGAGAATGTATTGGGCTATTTATATAACCCCTCCTCTGACAAAATGCGAGCAGGTTCTTGCATTGAAGGAAGATCAGTATCCTCTAAGAGGGATATTTTGTCTGTAAATTCCTCTGTTTTTGACCCCCTTGGCTTAATGCTCCCTGTTACTATTAAAGGTAGGATCCTTCTTAGTAAATTGTGGAAGTTGAAAGTATCCTGGGACCAGCCGGTCCCACCCGACGTTATGGTTGACTGGGAGAGGTTGTATAAGGATCTGGTACGTATCGGGGAGCTTGAATTCGACCGTTACTCCGTGGCTTCCGATTCTTCAACCACGTTGATAGTGTTTTGTGATGCCTCGAAGCTGGCCTGTGGAATCGCGGTATATTTACATCAGCATGGAGAAGCCAGACTGATATTCGCTAAAGCCAGGGTTGTTCCCTCTGTTAAGAGAACCTTACCCGCCTTGGAGCTGTTAGCGGTATATTTATGCATGAAGCACATTTCTGTTCTGGTGAAAATACTCCTTTTGGAAGTGCTCAGTTCTGTGATTATCGCTGTAAATGCACAGGTAGTACTATCCTGGGTTTTATCTGACAATGTCAATACAAAATGTCAATTCACTCGTAACCGGTTAAAAGATGTAAAAGCGATGGTAAAAAATCTTAGTGATAAAGGTTTGACAGTGAAGTTTAAGTATGTGAAGACTGATGACAATCCTGCTGACTTTGTCACGAGGGGTATGTCCCTGAAAAATTTTAAATGGTTTTTACTTGTTGGTTATTCGGGCCTGAATGGTTGAGAGGAGATACCTTGATCTGGCCTAGTTATGACCTGAATTGTCTTAATCCGGCTAGCCAAATGTTGATCAGTACAGTTACTGGTTGTGAACCTGTCATTCAGGGCAGTTATATAATTGAAGTAGAGAAATTCTCTTCGCTGAAGAAGCTCATTGGAGTTTTGACTGCAGTTTTCTGATTTATATAAAAAATGAGAGGTATTGTTCTCGACTCTGGTATTAAGGCGAGATTGTACTTGCTCAGAATGACACAAGGACTGTTCCTTTCTAAGGAAAAGGATTATTTGTCTAAGTCTGATGGCGGTGAAGCCCCCCCCTTTGGTTTCTAAATTTAATTTATTTTTGGACGATGAAGGATTGATTCGCTCACGAGGTAGAATTGGTAAATCTACTTATTTTTCTGATGCAGTCCTTCATCCTATTCTGCTTCCCAAGTCTTGTCATGTTACAAGTTTAATAATCATGGATTGTCATTTGAAGTGTAAGCATCTGGGAATTGCTGCTACGCTTAGCAAATTCAGAATGTTGGGATTTTGGATACCCAAAGCTAGACAGGCTATTAAAACGGTGATATCTCGTGTCATTTGCAAAAAATATAACACTCTTTCCTTTAGATATCCCAAGGTTACAAATTTGCCTAAGCATCGGGTTAATTTAGTTAAGCCGTTCTTGCACACCGGGATCGATTTTACTGGCAATTTGTGGGTGCATGAAGGTGATGAAACTAAAAAGATGTATATTTTAATCTTCACCTGTTTTAGTGTGCGAGCTATACACTTGGAACTGTTACCTGATATGACCACTCAGTCTGTGGTTTTGGCATTTGTGAGATTTTTCAATTTTTATAGAGTCCCTTCTCACATTTATTCGGATAATGCAAGGTCCTTTGTGGCGGGTTGTGACCTTGTTAAACAGGTTTATTTGTCTGACGAATTTAGAGGGACAGTTGATGCCCATCTTATCAAACACCAAACGATATCTTTATATTCTGCTTGGTACGGTGCTGTGTGGGAAAGATTAATTCGAGTTGTAAAAAGTTGTCTTTTCAAGGTTATAGGACGTAGGAAGTTAAGTTATTTTCAACTTTTGACGGTTCTGTCAGATGTGTTAACGATCGGGCCTTGACCTATCGTTGCTCTGGTGATTCTGGCTTGGAGGTGATTACTCCTAATGCCTTTGTGCATCCCTTCCATAAAAACTCTGTGTTTTTGTCCTTAGAAGAAGATTGTTTCCAGGATAACCCCCCTAGCAAACAAGATCTTATTGAGAGTCTGGGATGTAGAGATGAATTCTTGAATCGTTTTGAAAGGCTATGGTATGAACAATATCTCTTGGGTCTGAGAGAGTTGTCGCAAGATCTTTACCAATCTGATTTTGAAAATATGATTAAGCTGGGTGATGTCGTTTTGATAAAAAAAACCCTATGAAGCCTCGTCCTTATTGGTCCTTGGGAAGGGTGGTTAATCTAACTTCTGGATCGGATAGCTTAGTTCGGTCAGCTTTAATCAGAAGGAGTGATGGCAGCACTCAGGAACATTCCTTAAAGAACTTGTGTCCTTTAGAACTTTCCATAACTCACTCTCACCAAGCTTCTAACGATGGAGAGGGCAATTCTCTGAGCTCGGGGACTAGTCAGGACAGGGAAAACTTTCGGTCTAGAAATCCAGAATACGTTTGGTATTAGATTGTTGTTTGAGGATTTTTTTCTTTTTGTCTTTTTTCTTTTTAGGGAGAGTGTGGAAATTATGTTCCACCATCTTTCTTTCCTTTTTTCTTTCCTTCTTTCTCCTGTTTCGGTTCTTCCTTCCTTTCTTCTTAACCCTTTTCCTGCCCCCTTCCCTAGCTTCCCCTTTTTTATGTCACCTGACACCCTTATGCCCATTGATTGGATGAGACGTTTTTGTGCTAAATTGAAGCTCGTGTGTGATATTTTTTAGTTAATTCGTCAGTTGTGGAGTAGGCGTTGTCGAGACAACAACTATCGAAAATATTCCCTTACGGTCTCGGATAAAAGGGGACGCCTGGAAATTTACTAAGGCGTTGAACAACTCTGTCTTGACGAGACATTAAAGTCGTTGAAAAAAAAGAATCAAGAGAAGAAAATTCGCCGCTGAAAGTTTTCTAAGACAGTTGAAAACTGAATATAATTATCGAGAAAGGATAATTGAACTTTTGAGAAGAAAATTCGCCGCTGAAAGTTTTCCAAGGCACTTGAAAACTGAATATAATTATCGAGATAAAGATAATTGAAGTTTTGAAAAGAAAATTCGCCGCTGGGAAGTTTCGAAGATACTTGAAAACTCCAAAATATTCTGCCTCCATGGACTTTTAACCCTTGCTAAAAGGACTACGGAAACGAATTTCCAGGAAAGGGACTGACAAAAAGAACTTTTTAAACAACACAAACTCAGAAAATAAAAGCCCCAAAAAACGAACTTTCTAAATGTTCCATTCGAAAAAGGGCGCCCAGAAGCTTCCAGTAAGTGCTCCCCTCCTTTTTCCTTTTTTTTCTTTCTTTCTTCCTCCTTCTCTATCTCTCTTTCCTTCTCTTTCCCTTTACTCTCTCCCCTTTTGGTTACTACTACAAGATTGCTTGTAAGCCAGATGGACATTTTTGGCGGCCCATAGAGGTCACGAACCTTTCCTTTTGATATCATATTTAATAAATTCTATTTCTCCTATTTTTCTCTTTTTGTTTGTTTTCTTCCTTAGGTTTCAGAGTTTAGTAGTAACGACGAATTGATTAAGAAGAATTACCTTCCATGGGAAGAAGTGGATAATAAAATTTCTTCAATACTGCACACAATAAGTAATATAAAAATTGTGATCCGAAATAAGTAGATAATGCCTAGGATAATGGATTTACAAATAAAACATATAATTGTCTTTGACCTTCACCACTCGCTTATTATAATTATTGCTAATACTAGGAGAAATCTTTTCTGTGGTATATGGACGTGGCTTCCCAGACAATTATGTCAGGCTAGTGTGCTCTTCCATGTGGACGCTGACTCTTTAAATCCTTTTTTCTGAATCACGCGTCTCATTAACCCATTCATGTAAAAGAAACACGTGTCTCTGGATATCTAACAGAATAAAGACATTTAATAGAAATGAAAAGACAAATTCCATTAAAATATAACTGCTACATATGAATTTGTTAATTTTTAATTTTAGTTTATGTTTCTTCTTTTAATACAATTGTTTAGATTTTCTAATTATTATTTTATAATCGTATTTATATTTCGATCTGCGCATATGAGAATTGCCAATTTCACAATTACGTTGTCATATCCTTGGTGGTACTGGTGACACTGACACTCTCTTGAACCTGATAGCAACTAAGACGGTAAGATGCAAAGACATCCACCCTTGAAAAGAATGATGCAATACCCGGAAGTAAAGACCATACATCATTATGTAAAGCGAGATGATAACGGCCACTGTACAAAAATGATCAAGAATGTAAGTTTTCGGATGACAAAATAATGGTTTAGACGCTTGACAACGCCTCCATATATTTATATACGTTCAAAACACAAGCATACAAAACATGTAAAACAAAGAAATAACTCGGTTGCAAAATATAAAATAATAAAACAATTTTGTCGACAAAAACGAAGATCGGATTTTGTACACATGTCAATTACACCAGCACTATCAGACACAACTTCAATTTCTAAAAAAAATCCAGCTTTATAAAAAATGTCGCTGCAAAGTCATAATATGTTCCATTACACACAAAGCCTGGTTGGCACTCTTAGCAGTTCTTCAAAACAAGTAGCTATTAAGGTTAAAGGCAATAAACTCAACTACACTCTGTAAGATCGATTCAGTGTTTGTGATGATAGCTTCCTTACATGAACAAATAATATAATCCGAGAATAAGCTAAATACGTGAGTTGTTGATATGCATATCATAGCAGAAAGATTACGCACAGTATATAGTAGGATTAAAAATAGGGGAGCGATAATCTGGCTGCAAAAAAATAGATAAAAATCACACAATAAGTTTATCAACATAAAGAATACATAATAATATATAGAATACATAATAATATATAGAATACATAAAGGGAAACATGAGAAAGTCAAAGTAAAAAGAAAAATAAATCCACATTTAAAAGTAAAAAAAATGTTAATGCATTAAACCTACATTTTTCTAAATTCGCCTTGGTTTTATTTAGTATGTTTGTCCCGTACTTATATACCCAACAATAAATAATATATAATAAAACTCTGACGACTCGTGGCTAACATTTGTGGGAGTACTGATTCAGAAAAAAAAAATCCGGTATTTATGTATTTTTGGAACCGTGCTGATATAATAACATTATTATTTTGAAAGCCATTCTTTACAATGGAAGGGGGTTCTTTCGTAACTATTCTGGGCTTCCATCTAGCAATTTAATAAAAATAGATATCGTGAAACTTAGATTTATTCTGTAAAAAAAACTATTTAGAAGTTTCAAAAGATTCAGGCTTAGCTTTGTCCCCTTTACTCATTGCCCCCCCCCCCCTCCTCGAGCTGAACCCGCTGAACTACTTCCTTTGGTCATATGTCCCATGCTTTAAGTGCGTAGGGTCCTTGCTGATTAATCGGAAAGATTCCAGTTTCATTTTAACCGCATTTGCAGGCAGTATGACTTCATTAACGTAGATGTCATTAATGTAAGCTGAAGTAGCTTTCACTGTGGTTTCATCTTGCATCAAAACAGTTTTAATGATATTAATGTCATTATTAAGGTGCTATGTTTAGGCCAAAACATAAGCGTGTCAAACAGTATCGTTTTCCCTTGATTATGACTGTCTGAAATGGCCACATTGACTCATCGGCCCGTATCTGTAGGTAGGCTTTCTTCAAATCTAGCAGTGTTACATTACTCCCTTTCTGACGCCACTCTCCTAGTTTAACAGCGCACACATCTGCATTCCCGGTAAATGCATCAACATGCTGATTCATTTCTCGATAATCCATCATCAGTCGAATTGTGTGTTTAGTCGGTTGCTCAATAGTCATAAGCGGAATTAATCCTTTTGGTGGTCCTAGACGTTATTTTGGGTATGGTATTAACTAACCGTTATCAATCCACGTCTGAAGTTCTTCTTCAGATGCAGCCCGATTCTTAGTTGTAACGGCATACTCTGGAATGGTATTGCATAACCGATCTGGTGATTCGATATTGGTAAATTTCCACATCGCAGTCCAGGCCCTTTCTTTGTTATCAAACATAGCAGAGAACTCCTTTTCCTCAATAGACAAAGCTGCACAGATTTCTTCCCCTCTACCAAGCGATATACCCCCGCCTGCTCTAATCATGACACATCCTAGAGCTCTTATTGCGTCAATTCCAAGTAATAAGTTGAATCCAATAATAAATAATAATGGATAAACATTCATCGTACAACTTGGACTCTGGCACTTTTAGCAAAATCGTTAGGGCCCCCACATTTATAGCAGACAGGGATTTCATGCATAGCGTTAGCTGGGAGGGAATCTATATTGTCTCCATAGGTTTAGATGTTGCATGATTAGTGCCGGCTGCTGCTGCAATTGGTTCTGGTTTCTTAAGGATGTTTCGCGTTTCGGCCAATAACTCGTCTGTTGTTAATCTGTCAATATGTGACGACGCTTGCAAAAGTCTACTGACATAAGGATCAGCCCAGCAAAAATGACACAGCTTAACATTTTGTCGTTGACACCACTAAACAATGCTGATAACTTCCGTAAACCAGCTAAGTAAACGCCACCGTTTCATTGGGATATAGACGCCGGGTAGTGAACTGTTGCCATGCAACAAAAGGATCTGTACCAAATGCTGTAAATAAGCTCTAGGAGTGTCAGAAGTCGCCATTAAAAAGGAGTGATTAATTAGACTCGCTACCTTTCGGATAATGTAATTTAAACTCTAATTTGTTTTCAATAAAAGGAGCAAAGACCAAAATTTTAAAATAATAAAAGGTTTAATCGAAAAATATACATTTTCTTTTAAAAATCGGTTTACTTTAAAAAGATTTCACGAAATTCAACAAATTTTATCTAAATCGAAATATAATAAATATATATAAATCAAAAAATCACTTACCTATATAAAATACTAATCAATGGGTGGTTCTATTTTTAATTTCTAAGAATTTGTCCATATTTATATTTTATATTCCGTGTACTTCTTAAATAAAACAATTTTAAAGCAACCATTGGAAAAAAATCGCCATTCTGTAAGCCAGTGTTAGCGAAGCGGTGTTTCCTTGCTTTCTTGCAGTTCTCAAATACGGATTGCTAACAGGGGATAATTAATTATTTCAAAAACGTAAAAACAACACATATGCGTGAGGCGTCGTGCCTTGTGTGTGAAACATGGGTCACCATACTTGCAAAATGATCATATTTAACTTATCAGTTTTTTGCCGGTTAAACACAATACACTCGACCAATTTTCCATTTTTTTAATTCTATAAGAAATACATGAGTTTTTGATTAAATATATTATATTTCTTCTTTATGCAGTGATTTTTTTTTAATCAAAAAAAACATTGTTGTAGGTGTTCAATTTTTTCAGGACAATATTTTAAAAATGTGAGGTTTCTCTTTTAAAAATATCAACGTGGTTTAAAAAAAACAACAACTTGACTTTACAGATAAATTTACACAAAACTATTCACTTTTGTTTTAAATAAGATCATTTTATTTATCTATCTTTTATCTCCAATTTGTGATATATAAATCCGAGGGGAGAAAATTAATTGTTTTCATTTTTATAGATATTTAAAAAGGGGTGGTGAATTAAAAAAAAAACGTTTGTCTAAAATATTATATTCGTTTATTGGAAAGAGCATGAAATTTCACATTGACCCAGAAAATATCGTAAAAATTGAACCAATAGAAAAAATTTGATAGGTTTTTAAATTTAAATTGCAAAATATTTAACTCGTAAAATTCAATTGATTTTATTACATAAAAAAATGACTGGCTGAACGCACGCAGGCACTTTGTAAACACTGTTTTTTTTTAAATAAAAAATAATATTACTATTATTTTTTAAACAACTTTTTTAGTTTATTTTGGAAGTATATTCCATAAAGAAAATAAACAAACCACTTTAAAAAGAAAAATTACGAGTTTTTTTATATTTTATTCGCAGTTTTGTGTTAGGGGTTTCAAAAATTCCCCCAAATTCTGATACACCTACTAGTGGTCAATTTTATAAGGGTAATACTCACCAGAGTAGCAAGCATCCGCGTATTTGTGCATTGTGTAGATGTGCGTGTGAGCGGTGCCATGACGGAGGAGGGGTGGAGTTGCCGCAGGGAAGTGTTGGGTGGGAAAAGAAAAAAAAAGATGGCACATGGTGTTTTATAAACTGTGGTCTCGCGAGATCACGAGAAAACAGAGGGCACACATGCAAATGAGACAGGGTGAAAACTGCATAAAAATCAAGCTTGAGTGAAAGGAAGGAAGTGTCGTTTACAGTCACGAGGTTCTTGTTTTACTATTGCGAGCGTTGGTGACGATTGAAGTTGAATTCGATATAAGCTATTCCGGCTATTGCTGTGAAAAATGACCGACTCAAAGTTTCATCTGAAACTGATTCCAGAAGTTGATGGGTCCACATCTGTCGTTGACTGGGTTGAGAGGGTCGAGTTGACTTGCAATCTCTGACCTGCGAGGTAAAGAGAGTGCACACTGATTCCTCTGAAGTCGGCTGGGGGCGCTCTGAATGTATTTCAGCAACTTAATGCCACCGTGAAGGCTGATGTGACGACTATAAAAATGCACTGTACAAGGCATTTGCAATGGATCCTTGCATGGCTTATGAAAGATTCGCCTCCAGGAAGCTCATGCCGGGAGAAAATGTGGATGAGTTCTTTGCAGAATTTAAGAAACTTGCCGCAATGGAGTGTTGGAGAGGACATTGGCATGTGCATTTGTGGCCAGCCTTCCCACCAGTGTTAAGCAATTGTTGAGAGCCTCTACCAGTGTGTCCGCAATGCCTATAAAGCACTTGATGGAATGTGCCCGGGCTATCATCAGAGACGAGGAGGACCTGGGGGAACCAGTTGTGATGGCGACAAAGGCAGCCCAGAAGGAGGCCGGGGAGATTCCCAGTCCGAGCCCCACGACTAATGGAAGATGTTATCGCTGTGGTCGGCGAGGTTATTTTGCAAGAAGCTGCATTGACAAAGGGTGGGGGCGACTGCGCTGTTGCCAACTCTGCAGGAAATGCGTCAGAGGGCAGGATGTCAGCGCTGCTCTTCTCCCCAGACAAGATCTAAGTGACCTGCAACCTACTATAACTGTGTACGTGAATCGAGTGCCCTGCTCAGCTCTTCTCGACTCTGGCTGCTCACATACTACCATGAGCGCCAGATTGTGTCAGACCTGGACTAAAAGGAACATTAAAGTCACCACAATAGGCGGCGAGACACAAGCTGTGCAGGCAGAACTGTGAAGGTCCACATGCAAGCCTGAGCTGCGTTATGGAAGTGGACCAAGGAAGGGTATCAACTGAATTAAAGAATGGCGTCGCAGAATACCCTATACCTGACGAGTACGAGCAAGAGCTTGAGGCGTGGATCAGAGATGGCTGATCCCCTACCCCAAGAAGCTTGGTCCACCAAAGTGTCTGATATTTTTAATGGCGGTTATCCAGCACACCGTCAAAAGTAAGACCACTGCCGATGCTGACCTGTGCGCCAGCAAACTGAGGGAATGGTGCCAGAAGGGCTCCAATGTGTCGATATTAGACCTGCAGAAGGCATACTTGCAGGTGCGAGTAGATGAGACGCTGTGGCCGTTCCAGACAGTGTGGTTTCGGGGTCAGAGGTACTGCCTAACATGACTTGGCTTTGCTCTGAATGTGGCACTGCAGATCATGAAGACCATCGTAAATGTGGTGTTGTCTCAAGAAAATACCGTTAAGGACGCAACATCAATGAGGACATAAAATCTGTATCGTGTGTCAAGAAAAATTGGCTCAGTTTAGTCTGCAGTGCAAGAATCCTGAACTTCTGAGGGATGGAGCACATGTATTTGGATTAGACATCTGTGAGGAAGACTGCACCCTACGATGAAGGCGTGGCAGCGGGATTCCAGGCATCCCTGACGTTGTTATGAGGTGGACTGCTTCATCATGGTGTGGGAAACTTTTAACTGGCTCCGTGTAGCTGTGGGTGTCATCAAACACTGAGCGAATTTGGTAACCACAGGTTGGGACGATTTGTTTGACCGATGCTCTTCTAACTCTGATGGTATGTGAGAACCTGGAGAGAGTCAGCAAGGAGGACCCTATCCGTGGAAAATTTTGTGTTGATGCAGTCCACATAAATGTGTGGGTCGACGCTAGTTCATTGGCATTGGGAGTCGCATTAGAGTAAGAAGGGAATGTGTTTAAAGACATATGTTGACTGCGACCCGTGAGTGATGCTCAGCACATCAACTTAGCAGAGCTGGACGCTGTTGTAAAGGGAATAAATCTCGCACTGCAATGGCAATCGAAGAAACTGCACCTGTACACGGATTCTCTCTGCATCTACCACTGGGTGCCTGACACGCTTTCAGGATGCGCAAGAATCCGCACTAAGGCAGCCAGTGAGATGTTGATCCAGCGACGGCTAGACATGCTGAAGAGTCTGGTCTGAGTATGGATTAACAGTGGGTGTAATGCTGGTAACATCACATTGTAATCATGCCGACCAACTAACCTGTGTGCCTCACAGAAATCGTGAACATAGGTGTGGAGCACACTGCTTGATCTCGCACATTTTGAATTGGTGCGATTAGCCTATGTCAAATACGGAAGATTCATGCATAGAGTGGACATCCAGGTGTCAAGAGAACAGTGTATTTTGCGAGGCATGTGGACCCAGCAGTGACAAAGGCAGATGTCAGGCAGATTGTTAGGCACTTTGAGGCGTGTCAGTCTATTGATCCTGTACCAAAACAATGGCGAAAAGGATGATTGGACGTCAAGAAGGTGTGGCAGCAGGTAGCAATGGACATTACTCATAATAGTGGCAAACTTTTTCTAACTCTTATCAATTGTGGAGCCACACCTTTTGCAGTATGGCGACACATGATTAGACAGGACTCGGCAAGTCTTGTTCACATCTTGTCATCCATCTTTTTTGAGCAGGGTGCGCCGGAAAAGACCTTGATGGATTACAATGCTGCTTTTTGCAGCCAACAAGTTTGGTAGCTGTTAGATGTTTGGGGCGTCCGACTATGGCTACGATGCGCTCATGTGCCATCAGGGAATGGCATTGCTGAGAGGAGCCATCGTAGCATTAAGAGAATTGCTATCAGAAAGCAATGTACCATTATGGAAGCCATGTATTGGTATAACGTCATGCCAAAGGAGGGAAAATTACCTACAACAGCGCCGGCCAATGCCATATACACATATCGTGTTAGACTAAAGGGGGTCCAGGTTGAGTGAGGCCACCTGGAAACTGGTGCACCAAAAATTCAAGCAAGGACGAATCTCTGGGGTGATCAGCCAGCAGTTGGTCCTAGTTGACGGAACCCCTCGCTTTGTGTATGAACTTTGACCGGCTTCTAAGGTGCATCATACGACTACAGAGGAGAGCAATGAATCCTCAAGTGATGAACAATAAATCCTCAAGTGATGAGCTACTGATGAGCGAAATCAACAGACCAGAGAGTGATGATTATAGTTCATCTGATGCGTCGGAAACAGAATGAGAACCAGACCCAAAACCAGAACCAGACATGAAACCAGAATCTGAATCAGAACCTGGACCTAAATCTGAATCTGAACCAGAATCAGAACTAGAGCCTATGAATGTTCCCCTTCGCAGAAGTAAGCAGACTAGGAGACCAACCCTGCAGTGCATTCTGTGTGATCATCAGATCAGGTGGAAGTGTAATACTCACCAGAGTAGCAAGCGTCCGCGTATTTGTGCATTGTGTAGATGTGTGTGTGAGCGGTGCCATGATGGAGGAGGAGTGGACTTTCTGCAAGGAAGTGTTGGATGGAAAAAGAGAAAAAAAGATGGCGTCTGGTGTTTTATAAACTGTGGTCTCGCAAGATTGCAAGATCACAGAGGGCACACATGCAAATGAGACAAGGTGAAAAATTTAATAAAAAGCTTCAGTGAGAGGAAGGGACAGCGTCGTTTACAGTCACGAGGTTATTGTGTTACTATTGTGAGCGTTGGTGACGATTGAAGTTGAATTCGATACAGTAAGCGAAAGCGCGCGCACATTTTTGCTGGTTGCTTGGTCACAATTACCAAATAAACATTCCCTTAAAAAATTATAATTCATGTCTGAAAAACTATTTGGTTCTTGAAATTTTAACGTTGTTTTCGTTTTCAGCAGCCAGAAAAACCTTAGTAGTAGTAATTTTAATTTGGAGGCTGGAACGTTTACTTAAATAGAAGACCCCGCCCCCCCCCAAAAAAAAAACTAATACAAAGAAAACAAAAATAAAAGGAAAACAAAACATTTCGATAAAGAAAGACAAAAAAAAATTAAATAAAAGTAAATCTGTTTCGTTTCATTTCAGTAATTTCATTTCGATAATAAAAAAAACTGAGTAAAATGGGGGGGGGGACGAAACGTTTCGATTCATATTTACATTTCCGGTTCGATGTTTTGCTGTCTTAATTGGAATTCGTGGAAAATTATTTCCTTGCGCCGAATTACACCCATGGAAAGTAACCAGTCAAGATTATCGATTGACTTTAATCTTCAATCTTTCAAACACGATTAAAAAAAAATCGGAAATCGATTAAAAAATATTATATGCTTTCAAAACTATGTTCACCTATCTGTTTCCGCCATTAAATTGCACGTGCAACGAATTAGAAATTTAACACGATAAAAAAAATAGGAAATCTATAAAAAAATATGATAAACTATTGTTCACCAATATTTTTATTTTTAATATATTTGGTAAACTGCACAAGCATCAGATTAACTTTTGGCTTAAATGTTTAAAACACAATAATAAAAAAAAAATCAGGAATCTAAAATAAATAAATAAATAAATAAAAATACGAAAATGCAGCTTTAAAAACTATCAGTTTCCACCATTAAATTGCACGGGAAACGAATTAGAGAATTAATAAAAATGAAACTTGTAATTTGTTCTCTCTCATGTAAATATTAAAATGTTAAATAAAATAATACTAATCGCAAATCGATTAAAAAATATTCAAAACTATGTTCACCTATCTGTTTTCGCCATTAAATTGCACGTGCAACGAATTAGAAATTTGACACGATAAAAAAAAATACGAAATCTATATATAAAAAAAAAATGATAAACTATTGTTCACCAATATCTTTATTTTTAATATATTTGCTAAACTGCACAAGCATCAGATTAACTTTTGGCTTAAATGTTTCAAACACAATGATTAAAAAAAATCAGGAATCTACAATAAATAAATAAATAAGAATACGAAAAGGTGGCTTTAAAAACAATCGGCAACGAATTAGAGAATTAATAAAGATGAAACTTGTAATCTGTTCTCTCTCATGTAAATCTTAAAATGTTAAATAAAATAATACTAATTTTATCCGTGATATTCACCAAATAGATCGGCTCTATGTCGAAATGATTTATTTTTTTATTTTTCCTCTTCAATTTTGTTTTCTGCGAACTTGCTCTTCCGTTCGTCATCTTGAATGTTAAGTTGAGCTTGTAAAGTCAAACACATTTTAAAAATCGTTTCCTTTATAAAATCAGATAAAGTTAATCGAAAGCAGATTATAAAACAAAAACGTAAGTATTACTACATGGCGCACGTATGTGTATTTTTTATTTTCATCTTTTTTCATCGGATTATTATCGAATGGTCACTAATTTATCAGATTTTGTTTTCAATACTGACTTAAACATAAAAAAAAGGTCAATACGTAATTCTTTATGTTATCTGTGGTTGTCAATTCTGTATGCGTTTTCACGTACAGAATTAATAACATTTTTCTTGATTTTTGTTCTTTAATGTCTTTTTGTGTATTGAAACATGAAATAAGAAAAAAAAAATGTCCGCCTTACTAGGTGGCCATAAAGTGGGTGTTTATTTTACATTAAATTTATAATGAAAATTTACCCTCCACTTTTTGAGAAAGTAATTTTTTTATATCATGAAAACTATTTCTCTTTGACACTTTTAAAGTATATATTCGTTTTCAGAACTCCTGAAAACCTTAAAAAGTCGCCATTGTAAAGATTTTTTGGAGGATTGGAAAAGTTTTTCGACGTGAACCAAAACAACTTGTTTATTGTTTACTAAAGAAAAGGAAATAAATTTTTCTTTTTTCAATTTTTTAAATGTTTTTCACTAATTCAATTTAAAGTAAAAAAAAAAAATGCACGTATGGGAGCAGTACGCTCCCACCGTGTATATTTTTTTATTGTCATCTTTTTTTATTTTTTATTTTATTTTTTTTTTTAACAAAGTCTAATGCTCAGTAATCTACCAGATTATATATAAAAAAGAATTCAATATTCACCATTTTTAAGGTGTACTCTGTTTCTAATACAACACTCTAGTAAATCGAACCCCCATTTTGGAAACATCGATTTTTTAGCCAAATTTCACAAATTAAGCTTCTTTTTTTTTTTTAGCCTTCTTGACATTCAATTATTGTTTTCTCCTTTTTTGAAATTAAGTGTTTGTATTCTCGTCCAGTGGTTTCAATATGAAAGATCGATGTATTAGAAACTGTGTACACACGTAAGTATACCAAAGAGTTTTCCTGTTAATTTATTTGGAAATGCAGTTATCAAATTTTCTGTTCGCTTGTTTAAAGAATGCTGATAATTAAAGAAACTTATTATGTTGTATTTTTAAGTTCTTTCAAAAATACATTCAACAAACCTTACAAATAGCTTTGATTAAATTAAAAAATAATTATGATTCTTAAACAAATTACAATATTACGGTTCTGGATGTTTTTAGATGATGAGGAATGATTCTTTGTATTATTTATTAAGACTACTGTTCTCATTGTGAGTGTTATTTATTGTGCAAATATTGTAAACCTTGATTTTGTTTTTCATCGCAATAATGGAATTGAAATGTATTTTGTGTAAATTATGCTCTATTTGTGTATCAATATATATATATATATATATATATATATATATATATATATATTTATCTTTGTTCTCTTATTGCAGTCTTACTACAAATTGAAACATCTTAACACTACTTAAGCGAAAAAAAAAAAAAAACTTCCACGGAAATCCGTAATATGGGAGGGGAGACTATCTTCAAATTCTATTCTAAGCTGGGAATGGGCTCAGGAGTTACTAAGTAGGTATAAATAAGTCTTACCTTTTTTTTTTTTTAATGGAGAGTAGATAATGTAATGGATGTGTTATCGGTAGCTCCAGTAATTCTCGCTTCTCCTTTTTTGTTCCTCAGTCCTCATTTCTAATGGGTGATGTTTCTGACAAAGGGTGAAGAAAAAACTGCTTCCCAGGTCTGTAGTACTTCGTGAACAGTAGTCTGAGCTGTCGGAAATTTTCTGTCTCTATGTCTATCCTTGTGGCCATGTCATTAGCAAGGGTGCTGGAGGTAAACGTTTTCATCTGGGCTGACATCAACCGCCAGATAGTCAGGGACCCGAACCTTGGAATAACCACTAAGGAGGCTGTCCAATCAGCAGGTGCAAAGTACTAGGGCTTCTGTATTGCCATTTGGTGAATGGGTTCTGGACCATGCAGTAGTCTCTGGTGGGGCCTCTTGATGCTATACTAGTGGGTAATTATTACAGCTTTACCTTATCATGTGCTACAAAAAAGATCTTACTTTCCCCTCTCTGTTCTGCTCTAACCAAGTATGCTGACCTGTTCCACAAATCCCAAAATCATCAACATGAAATATCTCAAAAAAGAAAACATGAATAAACCTAGAACCCCATCCTCCAAGGTAGACCTCTACTATCATGTCTCCTTCTCCAACATCAGAGGTTGAAACCCAATTACAGGAGACGAAACCCGACATATTCTTTCTAAGCAAAACTGGAATAGGGCCGACCACCTGCCTAGATGAGTTCATAATTAAAGGATACTCCAACTTAACATCTAAATCTGACCCCAAGATCGCCACGGGCATGGAATATGTGCCTACATTAAAGATGGCTTCCCGTGTGGCAGGGATATCTCCAGAGAAGACCCTAATCTACCTTATATGTGCTTCCGGGTTGCACTTGCTTACACTACCGCATTTATATTTGCCCTCTATCGCCCCCACAACAACGGATTACTGTCTTTAAGAGTATATCAGAGAAAATTGACCACATCTTGTCTGCTCAACCCTCAGCTAACATCCACATTTGCGGTGACTTCAATGTCCATAATGTGGAATGGCTGACCCACTCAAATAAGACTGATGATGAGGGGAGGTTCTGTCATGATTTTGCCTATGACCTCACTATGATTGTTCCGGAGCCCACCCGTGTGCCTGATACTACCGGTCAGTACGCAAGCCTTCTAGACCTTTTTCTATCCACTCCCCCTGAGCTATGTTCATGCTCCGTTCTATCTCCTCTGGGATCCTCCGACCACTGCGTTGTATCAGTTAAGATAAAAAAGGAAATATAAGAAATCTACAGATGTAGATCACATCAAAGGCCGTAAACGATGATGTTCTCTCTTATTCTCTCTCCTCTGATCTTGAGCATGTGGTACAGTGGAGGAAGAGGTGGCTGGTTACCTTTAATGCATCTAAAACCAAGCTCCTATCTTTACATCATAAACGCTCTGATCCCCCATCTGGCATCAGTTAAAATGGATGGCTCTTGTCTAGGGGAGGCCCCATGTTTTGATAAGCTTCTGGGTATGATCTTTACTCCTGATCTAAAATGGAACACATACATCAAGTCTGTGGCCAAGGTCGTGGGGAAAATAGTGGGATCCTTCTACCGCTCCAGAAGATATCTCACTAATGATGCAATTCTCTATCTATATAAAAGCCAAGTACGTCCAAGGATTGAGTACTGCTGCCACATCTGGGCAGGAGCTGCAAAAAACAGCCTATCCTGACTTGACAGAGTACAAAATAGACTTCGTGGCTTGGTGGGGGATGCCCTTTACTCTTCCCTGCAACCTCTTTCCCACAAAAGAGATGTAGTGTACCTATCTTTGTTTTATCATTATTTCCATGGCAAGTGCTCGTCTGAGCTCCATTCTCTGGTCCCCCCTCGCCAATCTTTTTTCAAAAAACACCCGACTAGCTGAAACCACCGTCAATAATTTTCCCTACTCCTTATCTGTGCCTAAATCAAAACGTAGATTCCATGAACAAAGCTTCTTTCTTAGAACTGCACGCCTGTGGAACTCTCTGCCGCTTGCCTGTTTCCCTCCTGACTTCAACCTGGATGTCTTCAAGTCCAACACAAACAAATTCCTGATGAACCGCCCCCTTAAGTAATGACATATTATCTATTCTCCAATACTATTGCTACACTATCCCATTGATTACTGTACACACAATAACCCTTATCTCCGAGTGGCCCTTGGGCCTTGATAAGTGGTGAACTCCATGCAAAAAAAAAAAAAACTTACCGGATTGTGATAGTACACTTTAATTAAACAATTTTGTATTTTATGAAACATTAAATGTGATAAATGAAAACGGTCAGAGTTATTATTAATGGGGCTTTCATAACTGGATATAATGAATTTGTGTAGGGAAATCATAACTTTCTTGGCTAGCATGTGTGTGTGCTTCAAAGTGTTAGTTGTGTAACAAAAAAGAAAGGTTAAAATATCAGTTGGTTTTATTGTTGACGTGTTACTATGTATGTTGTGTTTGTTGTGTAACGGACTATTGTCGTCAGATCTTTAATATCTATTGTAGATGCCCATGATTCTTCTAGGTGTTGGTGTGTGCTTGCGTGTCAACATATAAACATAACATGATGACGTTACACCTTTTTCTGCTGCTTCTGGTAGTTTAGTCAACCGTCCCTGGGAAGATGGAATCTGTTTAAAGGAATACTTCAACACAGAACCCAAGATGATGTAGGATTTTATATCTTTGGATTGAGGGTTCTTCTATGCTTCCATTTTGAGAGTTCTCCTTCATGGTGGTGACCCATTTATGCCTATCTGTCTTTCTCGGCATCTCTAATCCAACTTCAGCTATGCTTCTACAAACTGGAACACATAACGTGCCATGTTTGGTCATTGTTCGCATCTTCCAGTGCAAACCCACTGTATCACAAAGTTTTATATGTTGTCAAATATGACTTCAGATTTCTGTTGCCCACACATCGCTAGATAGATAGATAATATAGATAGATAGATAGATAGATAGATAGATAATATAGATAGATAGATACAAAGATAATTAGATAAACAGATAGACAGATCAACAGATAATTTTATGCTTCTGCCTTGCTATTCTCTAACAGACGGCCACTTGTGCAACACAGACTCACTATTTCTATACAAATGAAATGGGTGAATAAAAACGTTTGTGCTATGTGCGTAGTCATGTGCAAGTAAACTTGAAAGAGTGTTGAATTTTGGAGTTGGAAGTTTAACAATAGAAGGTCGAGTTTTGGAGTGTGATGTTTTGACAAGTTTCAAGTTTTAGAGTTGGAAGTTTTTGAGAGCAGTGTATCGAATTTACCCGAAAAATTGTTAGTTTAACAATAATTTGCTAATTTATATTTATCTGCTGAAAGGATTGTAGTATAAAAAGACAAACATTAAAAAACAATTTTATTAATGTTATTCGTTAATAAAATGTAGAAAATAAGAAAAGGATTGTAGAATGGATCCATGTTTCCATCAATCAAGCATTTAAATGTGATAGATGAAAAGTTAGAGTTATTATTAATGAGGCTTTCATAAGTGAATGTTCTGAATTTGTGTAGGGAAAATTGTAGCTGACTTGGCTAGCATGTGTTTGTACTTCAAAGCGTTGTTTGTGTAACAAAAAATAAAGGAAAGAAAATCTAAAATGGCAAAACTATTGGTTTTATTGTTGATGGTCAATTTGCAATGCAGACTGTCGCCATTTCTATGCCAATGAAACAGGGAAATTAGTAGAATCACCATTCAGTGTGTTGTCAGTACCAATAAGTACAGTTTATGATCCAAAAATTAAAAATCTCGAACTGTGAAGTGTCGGTGCTGCTGCTATAGAAATAATGGTTTCCACCTAGCCTTGAGGTGCTGCTTTTGTGTTATGGCTCAGTAATAAAGCAACAGTCACTGGGATCTTGGTTTCGAATCTCGCTGATCATTTGTAGAGATGAGAGTATTTAATGTGGCTCTTACACTCGAACAATGTTATTACATTTCAAAAACTCAGACCTTCACATTGTCTGGTACCATCGTAGGAACAAAAAGTTGTTTAAAAAACTGAGTTAATTTTAGTTTTTCTTCTTGCTATTTAGTACTACTGCTGTTATTCCCTGTTTTATTTTTCTTTCGGTTATGACTGAAGGTAGCCTTGTATGAACTTTTATTTTTCTTTCGGTTATGACTGAAGGTAGCCTTGTATGAACTTTTATTTTTCTTTCGGTTATGACTGAAGGTAGCCTTGTATGAACTTTTATTTTTCTTTCGGTTATGACTGAAGGTAGCCTTGTATGAACTTTTATTTTTCTTTCGGTTATGACTGAAGGTAGCCTTGTATGAACTTTTATTTTTCTTTCGGTTATGACTGAAGGTAGCCTTGTATTAACTTTTATTTTTCTTTCGGTTATGACTGAAGGTAGCCTTGTATGAACTTTTATTTTTCTTTCGGTTATGACTGAAGGTAGCCTTGTATGAACTTTTATTTTTCTTTCGGCTATGAGTAAAAGCACCTGTTCCTCTATCTTTTAGATCGCTAGCCATATATTTGTTATGAAATTTGGATACGCTTCAAATGTTATCTATGATAATCATCTGGGAGGATGTAAGCAAGTAAACTTTTAATGCCCTTCCTCATTTTGAAGTCAGAGAGGATAAGCTAGTGATTGTCACAAGTAGAGTAGAGGTGCTGATTTGTTCTATTTGGATATAAGGCACGTTACTTTCAACGGTTGCCAAAAGGACATGATTTCTCAGATTAACATGAGAAAAAGCTGATCATTTCACAAAGAGGAGACGTGCTTGTTAGTTCTATGTGGATATTTGATTGTCACATCATGAGGTCAGAGAAGATAAACTCCTAGTCATTCTTTTTGGATATGTTTGGGCAACTTACTTTCATCGGTTGCTAAAAGGACATCATTTCAAAGTAGCATGAAAAAGCTGATCATTTCCTGACATATAAACTCTTAGTGAATGTCGCAAGGAGGAGACGTGCTTGTTAGTTCTATTTGGATATAGTGCATCTTACTTCCATCGGTCGCTAAAAAAAACATAATTTCTCAGAGTAACATATTTGCTGACATATGTGAAAGATTTTAACTGCAAAATCATCAAAATGGTTTCTCTCCAAAAAATTCCCCTCAAATTATATGAGAAATTCCTTCTCTTCATCCCCTCTAGTTCTCTTTGAATATTAGCCACCTTATTTCAACCCTCCCTCTTTCCACAGCCAACTTTATGCCTACATAGGTAAAAGAACATAAGAAAGAAGAGAAAATTAAGCAGATGCAATCAAAAATGCAAACTGAACTGATATAATCACTGTTAAAATGGACCAATATTCTATAGGATATGCTATTGATATACTTAGCCAACTTAATAGCCCTTAGATTAGTTTGTATGAATGAGGAAGGCTTGATTGTCGGTTATTGCAGGTTTTGAGTGTCAGTATATTCAGAAACATACTTTTCTTATGTTGACATTAAAGGTGCCAGGTCGAGGAACTTGAAGTATATTAAGCATATTATTTACAGTTTTCTCTGGTGTCACCTTATTTACAATTCATTTACAATTATATTAAAAAAAGAGTAAAGCAATAAATCTTCTGCTATATTGAAACATATGTTGCTATCAAGTGAAATGTATGTTGCTATCAAGTGAAACGTATGTTGCTATCAAGTGAAACGTATGTTGCTATCAAGTGAAACGTATGTTGCTATCAAGTGAAATGTATATTGCGTCGTTGATTTTTCGTTAGCCAGAAAAAGAACTTGTCTTTTTATAAAAATATAAAAACTTCTACTTTCTGTTTCTTTACTGCCTTATATGTGTGCACCCAGCTATAGATGGAGAATATAGACCGGGATGTAGGAAGATGAAATTAGGCTTGTGCTATGGTGATCGCTGCCTGACTGTAGGTCTCTCTCGTCTTTTGCCTTTATCTTTGGGCTATATATATGACTTGCTTTTTGTAGGTGTGTTCACTTTTGATTGATGCCAAGTGGTGTTTAAATGAAAGGCCTCATCTTCTGTTGGTTGCTGGACGATGCGAAAACAGATGTCCTTTACATCAGAGCCTGAAACGAGTGAGGCAAGGTGAGTATGGCATGGGAAATAGAGTGAGTGATAGCTACCTATCTATCTCCTCCTCCCACAAGGAGTTTCTGACGGCCGTCCTGGAACTTGTGCTGCTTCAATCACTCTTCCTTATCATAACAACAAATTAAGATAAGATTCCTTTGATCTATTTACACTGCCGTTATTCTTGATGACGCCGATTCCGCAGTCTGCAGAGCGGCATCATCTCAGCTCTACCAGGCTGATTGTGAGGATTTAGTCGGGCCAGTGCTCTGGGTGGCTTCTTCACAAGCGCAGGCGGCCAAGGTACTTCGTGTTGGGTTGTGTCATTCGTGGATGTGCTCGATGGGCATTCAGTCACAGGCGAAGTAGGCACAGTTTCTTCCTCTGTGGAAGCATCACGTGCGGGCACCTCTGGGGGGTCTATGATGCCGACTGGTGGAAAGACAAGGGTACTGGCACAGGCGCTCTCGGCAAGTCAAGCCGGGTAGGTGCTGTTACTTCCAAGCTCTGTGGTGATGTTTGCCGTCCTCCCTGGAGATCCAACAGGTCTCTCCTCAGTGGTATGGTGGTCTCAACAGGGTTTCTGTTACTTCGGTTTCCATAGGGGATGAACTTCTTAAGGTGTTGTCGATTTCTTATGGTTAGGCGCCCGGATCCATGGACTTTAATGACGTACTGGTGGAATTGTCTGACCTCCACAACCACTCCAGTTCGCTCCCAACGTTTGGGGTGGTTGCCGACCAGGTTCTGGATGTAGACATTGTCTCCTAGTTTGAGATGCGTGAGGGCTCTCATGTGCATCGCCCACTTCTTATGTTCTGTAGAGTGTCTCTTGGCAAGAGCCTGTTCTCTGTGGGCGAGGGTCTCCTTCCATACCGGGTTGGGGCAATATCGTCCCATTGGGATGGGGATGGAGTCTCTGATATGCCTCTCAAAAACCACAAGTGCTGGAGAAGATCTAGTGTCAGGGTCAATGGAGTTTCTGTATACCAGCATGGCTCTTTGAAATTTGTCAACGTCAATCGAGCCACCAGGCGAGGTGTTGTCCATTATCATGCGTTTTGTGGTTTTAACCGCAACTTCTGCTCTACAATTAGCATGGGGGTTGGCAACTGACGTCAACTGGTGGCGAACTCCCCATGATTGAAGGAATTCTTGCGTTTTGCCAGCTGTAAATTGTGGGCCGCCATCAGTTGTGAGCTCCTCTGGCACCCCAAACGTGGTGAAAACCTCACGCAGTCGCTTAATGAGGCCTGCTGCCCCATTCTCTGACCGGAACACCATTGGCCAATTCAAGTACCAGTCTACTATGACGATGTACTCGGTGTTGTTGTAAGTGAAGTAGTCACAACACAGCTGCTGGAACGGGTACTCGAGTGGCGTTATATCCGGTGGGGGCTGCATGACGTTAGACTTTGCAATGCACTGACAATGCATACATTTATCTCTGGTTCGCTGTATGTCCAGTGTTATATTCGGCCAATATACACTGTCGGCTGCTCTGGCATTCATGGTGTTGACGCCCTGGTGTGCCGCATGGAGGGCCTCAATGATATCTGGACGCAATGACGCAGAAACAACGATTCTGTTCCCAGACAAGACCACCCCATCCATATAATAGAAGCTGCTGGCGATGCGGTAGTAAGGGCAGAGTGGCACTAGGAGGTGACGAAAGTCCGCAGGAAAGCCTTCCCGGATGATGTCCTGTAGGCTGCGTAGGGTCTCATCCGATGCTGTGGCCTCCTGCACCATCTCCTGTTTGTGACGGCATAGAGTGCTGTAGATACAGATGCCAGGACAGAACTGTCCTCTGCGATGTCGAAGTTATCATCGTCGGGTGGCATGGGGGCCGCCTGTTGGGGTTGTTGGTGTGTCGCGGGGTACCTTGATGTGGCATCGGCGCCTGCATTGTGCTTGCCGGCCACATAGATAATTTTGAATTTGTAGGCTAGGGTCTTTTCCTTCAGGTTGAGTAGACGACGGTTCTCAATCTCCGAAAGTGGCCGGTCATTCAGTATTCCTACAAGGGGTTTGTGGTCGGTGGCTACAGTTAGATCAGGGCAACCTTGGACGTAGTACCTGGTCTAGTAGAGGGTGTACGTCACTGCCAGGCATTCTCCTTCAATAGGGGAGTAACGGGTCTCTGCCCCATGTGTAAACCGACTCCCAACCAAGCACAGCTTCCACCCCGCTTTGCAGCAGACTGGAGTTCTTGTGATGCAGTTGCAGTACTTCTGCAACAGGCAGAATCCGATACCAGCA
Organism: Euprymna scolopes; assembly: GCF_053919585.1. NCBI lineage: Eukaryota > Metazoa > Mollusca > Cephalopoda > Sepiida > Sepiolidae > Euprymna > Euprymna scolopes. The sequence continues at coordinate 34,233,606 of NC_136527.1, forward strand.
GTGGACCAGTCCGTGACAAGACACGTTGGCCATGACGGCTGGAAGAGTCTCACACCATCCTTCATCTCCTTGATTATTATCTGCTTTGATTCCTGGAAGATTGCAGATAGCTCCTCAGTCCATATGAAAGGTGTTTTTAGCTTGAGGAGGTGGGGGAATGGCTGCATGTTCTTAGTCATGGCAAAGGCATAGGCTCCTTGGTTTACTAAACCAAACCATACTGTGGCGCCGGTTATATCTTTCGGTTCAGGAAACTGTTTGATCGAGTCCAGGAACTTAGTTGATGTCTGTACATTCATTGGGGTGATGGAAAGCCCAGCGAAGTCGACAGTGTCTTGGCAGAACTGGAACTTCTTAGGGTTTAGTGTTATCCTGTTCCGTGCACAAAGATCAAGCCAGTCACATGCCTGCAGGAATGATTCCTGGATGGAGTCAGCCCACATGCATGTATCATCGACACACGACCTTGTTCTTGAAGTTGACTATAAGCGAGTCAAACCTTTGGGTGTAAGCATCGCCACTGGCCAAAAATCCCTGGGGGGGCTACCTTGTACCTGTAGCGGCCCCATGGCGTAATGAATGTGGTGATGTGCCGATCCTCCTTCTTGATTGGCACAGAGTGATACCCGTTCCAGGCATCTGTGATCGTTTTCTTGTGTTCTGTGGGACACGTACAACCAGATGGAATGGGCTTTGCACATGGTGGGTCTGCCTTACCAAATGGCGGTTCTGAGGCTGTAGATCCACCGTTCTTCTTGGAGTGCCATCAGACTTGGCTGTCACAACCATGCGTGAACACCAAGTGACTGGGGTGTTGGGACTCACCTTTTCCAAGACGCCGATCTGCACATCACGTTCTAAGTCCTTGAAGACTTGGTCCTGGAAGTGTATACGTACTAGCCCCGGCTTGTGAACGGCGACTGGTTTTGCATCCTTATCCACGTGAAGTTCCAAAGGCTCACAGTTCATCATGGGTAGGGGCTGGTGTTCACAGGTGTTGAACGCCGATGAGGCATAGTAATCCAATAACCAGTCCTTGAGCACGGGGACATTTTCCTCCATCACGGCTATGCCTGGAGGCATTGTTATGGGTTTGGGTGGCAGAGTCCCAACTCACTGCGGGCAGTTGCACGAATGGTTGGCTTTGTTTTCCAGTGATGATAGCGAGTCTGCAGGCCAGGCTACTGGAACTGTGGGGAAGTCTTTGGGGATGACCCCTAAACATACTAGGGACTCTCTGCACAGGAAAGCCTTCCCCACTTTATCCGACACGTAGATGAGTTGGTTAGTACCCCGTGCTGAACCTACTATATGCAATCTATATAACGTCAGGATAATATTCTAGAGTGATTCGACTTTCCAGAAATATGCTGTGTGTTTCCAGCCACTAATGGAAAAATCCTGACTAAGATATGCCATGTAAATGTGAAAAATTTTACAAATGTGAGCCATGTTTCACTAACAGTAAGGTTAGAAAAACATTGAAAAGCTGTAACATGTGGAGAGATTAAAAAATCAGTTATGGTGGAATATATATGAATGGAAAAGGGAAACCATCTACCTTTATGATCAAGCACTATAGTATTTAACACGATATGGGAAGCATTAATTATAAATAATATATATATATATATGCAGCTAGTAATGAGTATATAGTGATTACATCTAGAAAATAATTTTGTACAATTCGTACATATAATTATTTCCACGATAACATCACAGCTCACAAGAGCCATAAAACCACCAAACCAGAAGCCTAAGACTGAAGTTTCACCTTCATTTGGGCTCATCAGTTAGACACATCTGACCTCAGGATTCAGAACCCGAGACAAAAGTAGGTTCATTCCACTATCGGATTTCGTTGCACTTTGCTTGATCTATGATAAGACTGTCTTGTACGTGGCGCATTTGCTCAGTTGGTAGAGTGCTTGTTTCACATGTAAGAGGCTCTCGTTTCGAATCCTTACTTTGGATGAATAACTAATTGGACTTCTGGTTTGTTGGCTATCATGGCTCTTGTGAGCTGCGATGTTGTTTGACTGTGAAAATAATTATATATTATCTCAGATCCTAAAAATACTTATTGCTTTTGAGAATAGGCTTGTTATGATGACATCCCTAGCGAGTATAAAATTCCTATGAATGAGTATAAAATTCCTATGACTGATTGTAATGATCACATCCCTTGTTTGAGTTAAAAGTAGGTTCATTCCACTGTTGGATTTCGTTGTGGTTTTTTTTATCTATTATTATATCTATTAAGACTTGTGTGCCTCACATGTAAAAGGCTCAGGTTTTGAATCCAGACTTTGGATTAGTCTAACTGATAAGCCCAAATGATAGCGAAACTCGAGTCTTGGACTTCCACTTTGTTGGCTTTCATGGTTCTTGTGAGCTGCGATATTGTCTAGCTGGGGAAAATAATTATATATTAGTGGTGGGACGATTAATCGAATCGTTAATCGTAAGAATTATGTATTTTGGGAGGAATCGGAATCGGAATCGGAATCGCATCATTAAAAAATGCCTTAGATTTACTATTCTTTCATTACGATTCTCTTATATTTTGAAGTTGAACTATTTGTTTGAAGTGAGATTAATGCTGTCAAAACTTTATGATAAAAATGTCATAGAACTTTTCATAACATATTTAATATGATGTACAAGAATTTTATTAATTACTTTAAAGGTAATCTTTATTTATCTTAATGAGTTTTCTGTTTGCGCTGTTGTGAAACTTTAGGGGCAGCAAGTAACATTATTAACATTTGTGAGTGAAGTTTATTTAAAAAGTTGATGAATACTTAACCCTTACAGAAAAAAAGATTTTACAGTTCTCTCATTGCGAGTAAATCATATTAAAATCAGTAACTAAGAAAGGTGGGAGGCTTATCTTTTTTGTTTTTTTATCAACACTCTTCCATTAGTAAATGAATGAAAAATCTCATTAGCGAATGAAAAATGTCTTGTCAACCTTTATATTTTCAAAAATTCAAATTAATTAAACAATGAAAGGTTTAATAGAACAATATATATTTCTAAAACTAAAATGAAACTGATCCCATAGTATTAGTTCACAAAACTTTGACAGTCGGTTGGCTTTTTTGAAGTATCCAAAAACAGAAATGTTAGAACTACATATTATGCTGACTGAATGTTCTGCTTAAAGTCTTTGGAAAACTACAAAGGAAACAATCATTTTGCTATCTGCTAAATAAATGTGAATCTAATTTTTTTCTTGTAATGGCACAGTTAATCATCTTTTGGAACTTCTTCGCACAAAAAAATGTGAAAAATTTATTAAAAAAGTTTAACTTTTTAAAAAAATCCTTTGAACCCTAAATTTGCAAACTAACTAGTCCTGTTGAATAGGGGCTCTTATTTAGAAATTGATGATATTTATATTATATTATATAGTTGTTGTTGCGTGTTAATATTGGAGAGAGATATATTGCATATATATAAAAAGAGACAGGGTTCATTTTAAAGTGACATGTAATACATTTTGATGAGGGTGAGGTATAGAGATACATTTATACTTTTCTGTCTGACCCTCCTGTCGACTCTGTCCGACCCTCTCTCCTCTCTGTCCTGACTCTGTCTCCTTGACTTACTCAAACTCTAACTATAATGAGAACTCATCTCTTAGCCATTACGTCATTGCATAGCCAACAATGTGTCCTGACTCTCACGTGCCTGTTCACACATATCTCCAACAAGAATTCTCTAACCTATTTTTCAATATGTTTAACATTTTCTATTGTTCGTTTTCAAATTCCTTTTCCAATAACATTTTAATTTCATTTTCATAAATAGAATTGAATCATCAAATTCCTTTTTCACAATAATAATTCTAAACAACGAATTCCTATTCAACAAACATATCTGCTATTTATTTTAAACTCTCCCAAATCTTAATTCCAAACCTAGCTTTCCGGGTTCGAATTCTTGGACTATCCTATCTCATTTTTACTTACTTACAAGAACAGGGGACCGGTTCTCATAACAGTCACTTAGAGCCGTTCAACTAAAGGATTGTAATGGCTTAGTCGACATTCACTGATGACTAGTATCACAGTCGGGATGTGAGCATAGGTAAATGTTTCCCAACCCCTAACAAAAAATAAAGATAAAAAGGTTGTCAGAAACAGCTTTGATTGTTATTAATTTCATGGTAAATGTTTAATTCATGGTTAAAATATTGGTTTTGAATTTTATCTTCAATGAAAGAAATTTTATTGATTTCAGGGTGAATGTTTAATTAAGGGTTGAATTATTGGTTTTGACTTTTATCTTCAATGAAATTGATTATTAATTTTATGGTAAATGTTTAACTCATGGTTAAATATTGGTTTTTGACTTTTATCTTCAATGAAATTGATTATTAATTTCATGGTGCATGTTATCTTCAATGATAGAAATTTTATGAAAAAAATCAAATCGGACTCGAAATTCCCTTAATAGTATTTTCACATTTTCGCTGTACCAAATTTTTTTACAATGCAAACACGGGAATCAGAATCGTACTTGGTATTGGAATTGTTAATCAACATTTTCTTTGAATCAGAAAATATTTAGAAATCGTCTCACCACCATTTTATATATATATATATATATATATATATATATATATATATATATATATGCAGTACTGAATAGTGATAACATTTAGAAACAAAACAGTTCCTAAATTTCGTACATGGTGCAATTGGTAGAGTATTAGTAAAATTAAGTTGTAAGTTAACCCTAACCCTAACCCACTCCTGAACGTTGCAGTTTCAAGTTAGAATTTCAAATTACATAGAAATTTTACTAACAATAACTCTCATGTACTAATAATAAATAATAATTTCTAGGTCCATTTTAATTTAAAATGTAATTGAACAGCGAAAAATACGTTAGCATGCAAAATAAATAAAGAAAAATAGGGGGTTTAGCATTATTTTAATGGCAAAAAAAAGTAAAATGAATCTGCAATGATCAGATTTACAATATTAGAATTTGACCTTTTAGAATCTGCGAGCCAAAAAAAAAGAATTCAATTTTCGACAAACGATTGCCTTTTATTTGTTATATTTGCTGAGTTCATCTGGGGTATTTTGTGTAGGTAAAAGATCACGGGAAAACAAGCTTGGCTGCTTTTTTTGTTATTGCATTTTCACCCCAGACAAGGCACAGTGCCAATTTGATACAGGCGGCTACTATATGGGACATAATTTTAAGGAGTTGGACAGCAAGATGTATATTTACATTACACTTGAACTTCTGCATGTCAGTACAGTCTAGGAAGCAGTCCTAGTATTAGAGTAGAAGACTTTTTTTTACATCTAGGGATTTCTACTTTGTAGAGGTGGGATTTTGCTGATTGTCGGGGGTATTTGCTTGTAGTTCGTCGGAGCACCTACCATTAAACAAACAAATAAACATCAGAATTTTGTATAGATTTTTGTGTTCGACAAAATACACCTGAATAAGATCGAAGGTAACATAGTAACGTTGTGAAAATAACACCCAAATGACGACAGTATTTTGAAGAATCCAAATAATATGAATAATCAATCCTCATCTCTAAAAGGAAGAAACGTAAAGATTTTAGTTTAATACTTGAAAATAAAAAAGATTAATTTTGTTAAGAAAGCAATATTTAAAAAAAAAACGAATTTTATTTTCAATTATATAGAAAATGAATGAAATTTTGCCACATTCAGTTTATGTTTCCGAATTTATTTTATATTTCCAGAATTTTCAACAAGGAAAAGAAATTCATTCATGGATGAGAAGGACATTTCTTCAGTGGTTATATAAAAATTGTTTAAAATAATTGTAAACTTTTTCATATAATTTTATAAAGTTCAAATTTATAAGCGTGCTTTTCATCATAGACATTGGGGAATCAGATACAAGCAAATATGAGAGATAAACCACATTCTTGTAAAGTATGTGGTTCTTCTTTTGCATGGAAGTCAAATTTGTGGAATCATATGAAAACACATACGGGGGACAAACCGCATTATTGTGAAGTATGTGGTTCTTCATTTGCACAGAAGTTGACTTTGTTGAATCATATGAAAACACATACGGGAGAGAAACCACATACTTGTGAAGTATGTGGTTCTGCTTTTGCACAGAAGTTTACTTTGTTGAATCACATGAAAACACATACAGGAGAGAAACCTCATTCTTGTGAACTATGTGGTTCTTCATTTGCAAGGAAGTCAGATTTGTTAAATCATATCACAACACATACGGGAGAGAAACCACATTCTTGTGCAATATGTGCTTCTTCTTTTGCACAGAAGTCAAATTTGTGGAAGCATATGAAAACGCATATAGAAGAAAAACCTCATTCTTGCGAAGTATGTGGTTCTACATTTGCACGGAAGTCATATTTGTTGAATCATATGAAAACGCATACGGGAGAGAAACCACATTCTTGTGAAGTATGTGGTTCTTCCTTTGCAAGGAAGTCACATTTGTTGAGTCATATGACAACACATACGGGAGAGAAACTACATTCTTGTGAAGTATGTGGTTCTTCTTTTACACAGAAGTCAAATTTGTTGAGGCATATGAAAAGACATACGGGAGAGAAACTACATTCTTGTGAAGTATGTGGTTCTTTTTTTGCACAGAAGTCAAATTTGTTGAGGCATATGAAAACACATATTGGAGTGAAACGACATTCTTGTGCAGTGTGTGGTTATTCTTTTGCACGGAAGTCACATTTGTTGCATCATTTGAAAACACATACAGGAGTGCATAAAAGTACATTTTATTGAATCATATGAAAACATATATGGGAGAAAAACTACATTGATGTGAAGTATCCACAACTCAATACTATTTAAAGTTGCACACATATATGTAGTACGCCTTCTTCTTTACCTCTGTTCACTTTATGTCTGTTTTTATTTGCATAGAAATGCGATAGTCTGTGTGGCTCTAGCGACCATCTATGATAAAACCAGTTGGGTAACTATTTGTCTTTATTCTGTTTTTGTTACAATACCAAACTTTTTAAGCATTCACACATGTTAGTGAAGTAATTGTTGATTTTTCCAACAAAGAAAAATAAGAAAAACTAAAAAGGGCATATCTTTGTAATGTATGTGGCTTTTCTCTAAAAACGAAAATAGAACGTAATTATTTATGTTAATAATTTTCTTTAAAAACACAAACATTTTATTCTCAAGTTAACATTATTTTACGTTTTACAACTTCTCAATAAAACGTCTATTTTATATCGAATATTCATGTCTGAATATTTACTAAAGCCTTTATCCTTCTTTCATTGTTGTTTTAATAAAAATGTTTATTGTGCAATTTTTTTTAAATATGAGAGATGTTCAATAAGTAATGACTCTGACCCACTTCCGTACGTCTGATCTAGTAGAAATGTTGCATATGCAATGATTTATATCTCAATGGGTCATGTGGCAAACTAATTGTTCCTGATTTTCAACTGTTTGAAATTAGGTAAATGTGAAACGGAGCCTGTCAGGTGTCATTCAGTGATCAGTTGTCTTTTTTGAAATCACGCACACCACAGGAAACTTTTAATGAAATTAAAAGAAACGATGTCACATAATATTATTCTTGTAAAACATTGTCATTATTAATTCCAATATGTCATGAAGTCTGTAGCAGCAAGACCTCGATTTGGTTGCCCTCTGTCCGTCATTGATGGGGCCATGCTGAGGCTACCTTATTTGACTATTTGCCAAATCGCCTAAAAGAAAATTGTTTTTGATAATTGTCTTTTCATGAAGGAAACTTGTCATGAAACTTGTCATTGAGGAGACAAGTGTAAGCCATGGTGAGGCTACTTTTTTTAAATATCTATGCTTGACTATTTGCCAAATCACCAAAAACGTCATGATTAGTACAGGGTCTGTAAAAACTATCTGATGGATTCTAAGGTCGCTAACAACTTTCAAAATCAAAAACGTGTCAAGATGTGTTGAACTGGCTTCATCCGAAAAAGAAATTTCATGGTATTATGAAATTCACAAGCAGACAAATCAGAGGAAAAGATGACATTAGATATTCGCAACTTTTGCAGGGAAATATCGACATGCCTTTACATATAGTGCCTTTACATATAGTGCCTTTACATATAGTGCCTTTACATATAGTGCCTGCTATTCCCAATTAATTACTAATCTGTAGCAACGTCATGCACACATTCTTTTATGACCAGAATGGAAATGAGAGATTTCCTTGCAAAGTTTACCAAAATTACAGAAGCTTATCTTTCAATTTTTAGAAATTTAAATAAAATTACCAAAATCAAGAGGCGGGACTAGATCAGCAAATAGCTTTCTGCAAAATATCACTCTGATCCACACATGATTCAGCTAGATTTTTGAATGTCCACATCTTCTACAAAATCTGTCTCCAGAAATGCATTAAACGATGCGAGAAATGTGTAACTCTGTGATATTCTTGTTTTGAAAACAAACAAATAACTTTTTCGTTGTTCGACTTGTATGAGAAATTAGGCTTTGGCATCACCGTTTACTGCTTCAGCATCAAAATATCGAGAAAACTTCAACAATTATGAACTGATTAGTCATATACAACCTCGACGTTGATAGTAAGTTGTGTAATAAGTTATATTTTGTGGGATTGTTTTCTATTTATGTGAACGAATCTTTCTACTTAAAATAAGTCATCGATTATTATCAGATGAAAATAGTTTTATGGGGTGTACTTTTACTGCGCTGTTTAAAACACTTTCGTGTCTAAATCAACAAAACTGGTCGTGTAAACGTACGCATCCAAGTCACCATCGATATGGTGTTAAATCGTTTCTTTAGTCCTTTTGTTTGTTATTGTTTTGTGGCGAAAACGTGAAATAAAGTTAGCAAAATGTTATACATTTTCATTAATTCAAATTTGGATTGAATAGTTTTATTTTCGATTTTTAATTTTTTTTTCATGTACAAACGTCATTTGGAATTAAATATATTTCTTTTTTCCAATGACCACTACTAGATTAGTTGAGGAAGAAAACATTGTGACGTGCATATTTATTATAAAGAAAACAAGGCCGATAACCATTAGTCGCGTGCTCTTGTGTAATGAATGAATGCGTGAATGTAGGATTGACATGAAATTCTTAAAGATAAACAAAAAGGACCGAAAAATGGGCTGAAATGACTTAAATAAATAAAAAGTAAATGACTTAAAATGACTTTAATGAACTTAAGGATGAACTGAATGACCTTAATAATGACATGAATGCTTAAAAAATAACTGGAATCCTTCAAAAACAACTTGAATGATCTGGAGAATGATTTGAATGGCTTTGAGACTGACTGTTTGTAAATTGGGTGATCATTTTACATTAAATTCATACAGAAAAGTGATCCCCCACATTATATCACAAAAATTATTTGATTAGGGAATTTGAAACGTTATATTAGCTATGTGGCCAAGGAAAAGTTAAAAACATAAGTACAGCATGTAGTAAGAACAGATATTACACTTTGACCTTAGCCAAAAGGCCAAGAAAAGCTTAAAAAGCTAAGAACAGCATCTATTAATAACAGACCTTTGATATTAACCAAAAAGGTCAAGCACAAAAGTGTTATGGACTGATTTACTTATAGAGTCGCTTGCATGCGACTAAAAATTAATGAATATTACGATCACGAGTGCTAATTAAAACGTGAACACATTTTTTTAATGAAAATTGCAAAAATACAAAATTACATAAATTTACAATTTTCTAAGGATTTAATAATTTTCAATCATTAAGACTTATTTGTTTAAAGTCATGGAATGATTGAATTATTAAAATAAATTTGTAATGATTGAATTATTAAAGAGTTGTAAAAAATGTGGAATGACTGAATTAGTCAAAATTTGTGGAAAATGTGGAATGATTAAATTATTCAAGGTTTCTGAAAAATGTGTAATTATTGCATTATTCAAGGGTTGTAAAAATGTGCAATGATTGAATTAGTCAAGATTTGTAAAAAATGTGGAAGGATTGAATTCAAAGATTGTAAAAATGTGCAATGATTGAATTATTCAAGGTTTTTAAAAAATGTGCAATGATTGAATTAGTCAAGATTTGTAAAAAAATGTGGAATGATTGAATTCAAAGATTGTAAAAATGTGCAATGATTGAATTATTCAAGGTTTTTAAAAAATGCAATGATTGAATTAGTCAAGATTTGTAAAAAAATGTGGAATGATTGAATTCAAAGATTGTAAAAATGTGCAATGATTGAATTATTCAATGTTTTTAAAAAATGTGTAATGATTGAATTATTCAAGATTTGTAGAGAATTGTGGAATGATTGACTTATTCAAGATTTGTGAAAAAATGTGTAACGATTGAATTTTTCAAGATTTAAAAAAATGTGGAATGATTGAATTATTCAAAGTTTCTAAAAGATGTGCTATGATTTAATTATTCAAGGTTTGAAAAAATTTGGAATGATTGAATTATTCAAACTTTGTAAAAAATGTGCAATGATTGAATTATTCAAGGTTTGTAAAATAATGTGAAATTATTAAATTATTCAGGGTGTGTACAAATGTGGAATGATTGAATTATTAAAGATTTATGAAAAATATGGAATGATTGAATTATTCAAATTTGTGAAAAATAGAGGAATGATTTAATTATTTAAGGTTTATAAAAATGTACAATGATTGAATCATTCAGGGTTTGTAAAAAATTGTAGAATGATTGAATTATTAAAGGTTTGTAAAAAAATGTGTAATGATTGAATTATTCAAATTTGTAGAAAAATGTGGAATGATTTTATTTTTAAAGGTTTGTAAAAAAATGTGGAATGAGTTACTTAGTCAAGAGTTGTGGATATTGTGGGATTATTGCATTATTCAAGGTTTGTAAAAAATGTGAAATTATTGAATGATTCAAATTTGTAAAAAAAATGTGTAATGATTGAATTATTCAAATTAGTAAAAAAATATTTGTAATTTAATTATTCAAATTTGTAAAAAAATGTGGAATGATTAAATTATTCAAATTTGTAAAAAAATGTGGAATGATTGACTCATGCATCGTTTGTAAAAAATGTGTAATGATTGAATTATTCAAGGTTTGTAAAAATGTGTAATGATTGAATTATTCAAGGTTTGTAAATAATTGTGGAATGATCGAATTATTCAAGGTTTGTAAAAAATATGTAATGATTTAATTATTCAAATTTGTAAAAACAATTTGTAATTGAATTATTCAAATTTGTAAAAAAAATGTGGAATGATTAAATTATTCAAATTTGTAAAAAAATGTGGAATGATAAAATTATCCAAATTTGTAAAAAAAAATGTGGAATGATTAAATTATTCAAATTTGTAAAAAAATGTGGAATGATTGACTGATGCATCATTTGTAAAAATGTTGAATAATTGTATTATTCAAGGTTTATAAAAATGTGTAATGATTGAATTATTCAAGGTTTGTAAAACATTGTGGAATGATGGAATTATTCAAGGTTTGTAAAAAATATGTAATCATTGAATTATTCAAATGTGTAAAAAAAATTGGAATGATGAATTATTCAAGTTTGTAAAAAAATGTATGATTTAATTATTCAATGTTTGTAAAAAATGTGTTATGATTGAATTATTCAAGATTTGTAGAGAATTGTGGAATGATTGACTTATTCAAGATTTGTGAAAAAATGTGTAACGATTGAATTTTTCAAGATTTAAAAAAATGTGGAATGATTGAATTATTCAAAGTTTGTGAAAAATGTGGAATGATTGAATTATTCAATGGTTGTAAAAGATTTGGAATGATTGAATTATTCAAGGTTTGAAAAATGTTAAATGATTGAATTATTCAAAGTTTGTGAAAAATGTGTAATGATTGAATTATTCAATGTTTTTAAAAAATGTGTAATGATTGAATTATTCAAGGTTTGAAAAAATGTTAAATGATTTAATTATTCAAAGTTTGTGAAAAATGTGTAATGATTGAATTAGTCCAGATTTTTGGAAAATGTGGAATGATTTAATTCTTCAAGGTTTGTCAAAAAATGTGGATTGGTTGAATTTGTCAAAATTTGTGGAAACTGTGGAATCATATAATTATTCAAGGTTTAAAAACGTGGAACGATTGAATAATTTAATGTCTGTGAAAAAATGTGGAATGATTGAATAATTTAATGTCTGTGAAAAAATGTGGAATGATTGAATAATTTAATGTCTGTGAAAAAATGTGGAATGATTGAATAATTTAATGTCTGTGAAAAAATGTGGAATGATTGAATTATTAAAGGTTTGTCAAAAAATGATGAATGATTGGATTAAGGTTTGTAAAAAATGTGCAATGGTTGAGTTATTCAAGATTTATAAAAAAAAATGTGGAACGATTAAATTATTCAAGGGTTGTAAAAAATGTGTAATGATGAATTATTCAAATTTGTAAAAAATGTGAAATGATTGAATTATTCAAGGTTTTTAAAGTATGTAATGATGAAATTCTTCAAGATTTGTGAAAAAATATGGAATGATTTAAGTATTCAAAGTTTGTTAAAATATGTGAAATGACTGAATTATTCGAAGTTTTTACAAAAATGTGCAATGATTGAATTATTCAAGATTTGTGAAAAAATGTGGAATGAATTATGCAAGGTTTTTAAAAATGTCGAATGATTGAATTATTTAATGACTTTGAAAAAATGTGTAATTATTGAATTATTCAAGGTTTGTAAAAAAATGTGGAATGATTGAATTGTTCTAGGCCTGGAAAAATGTGAATGATTAAATTATTCAAGTTTTGTGAAAAAATGTGGAATGATTGAATTATTGTAGATTTGTAAAAAATGTGGAAGGATTGAATTATTGTAGATTTGTAAAAAATGTGGAAGGATTGAATTATTGTAGATTTGTAAAAAATGTGGAAGGATTGAATTATTGTAGATTTGTAAAAAATGTGGAAGGATTGAATTATTGTAGATTTGTAAAAAATGTGGAAGGATTGAATTATTGTAGATTTGTAAAAAATGTGGAAGGATTGAATTATTGTAGATTTGTAAAAAATGTGGAAGGATTGAATCATTGTAGATTTGTAAAAAATGTGGAAGGATTGAATTATTGTAGATTTGTAAAAAAATGTGGAAGGATTGAATTATTGTAGATTTGTAAAAAATGTGGAAGGATTGAATTATTGTAGATTTGTAAAAAATGTGGAAGGATTGAATTATTGTAGATTTGTAAAAAATGTGGAAGGATTGAATTATTGTAGATTTGTAAAAAATGTGGAAGGATTGAATTATTGTAGATTTGTAAAAAATGTGGAAGGATTGAATTATTGTAGATTTGTAAAAAATGTGGAAGGATTGAATTATTGTAGATTTGTAAAAAATGTGGAAGGATTGAATCATTGTAGATTTGTAAAAAATGTGGAAGGATTGAATTATTGTAGATTTGTAAAAAAATGTGGAAGGATTGAATTATTGTAGATTTGTAAAAAATGTGGAAGGATTGAATTATTCAAGGTTTGTAAAAAATGTGCAATGATTAAATTATTCAAGTTGTGTAAAAAATGTGGAATGATTGATTCACAATGTACTACACAAAAAGGACGATGTTTACCGAATCTATGTGAAAAGAAAAGAAGGCAGGAGAGGGCTTGTTTGTAGAGAAGACTGTGCGAGACACAAAAAAGTATGTCGAAAAATGCATAATGCAAAACACAGAAAGGACAAAAATTGCAGCGAGAAACACTGAGAAAATCGACAAAACAGAAAACAGAGATAAAGAAAAATGGGGGAAAAACAACTTCATGGAAGATTCATAAAGATGACAAAAGATTAGACTAACGGAAACATTTGGACATGGGTGCGAAAAGGACACATTAGCCGAGAAACTGAATCCCTAATAACCTTAGCAAAAGATAATTCGATAAGAACCAACCACACCAAAGCAAAGATCGATAAAAAAAACCAAGTAAACAGTAAATGCAAACATTGTGGACAAATAGACGAAACGATAAATCATATAGTAAGTGAATGCAGCAAACTGGCCCAAAAGGAATCCAAAAACAAACACGACCAAGTGAGAAGTGCAGTACACTGAGAATTATGTAAACAACTACATCCTGAACACACAGACAAGTGGTACAAAGATAAGCCGGCAACAGTACTTGAAAACAAGAATCACAAAATCTTATGTGACATGGACATACAAACTGATAAACCCATCCAAGCAAAAAGACCTGATGTCGTAATAATTAACAAGAAACAAAAATCCTGTCAAATCGTAGACTTTGCTGTTCAATAAACAGAGCAAATAATCTGAAATGGATATGCAGGATGAAGAATATCAAAATAATATCTATAATAGTAGGAGCACTAGGAACAGCCCCAAAAAGTTTGAAAAAAGAAATGGGAGAAATTGGAATCAGAGAAATGAGTGGAAAAATACAACGAACACCAATAATGAAAACAGCTAAAATATGAAGGAAACCCCTTGAATGTGGAGACTAACACATACGAACAAAAAGCTCTGTCTACAGAGACAAAACATGAGCGCTACATGGAACCAAGAACATTGGAGCTGCATACCTATAAGTTCTCTAACCCCATCCCATCCCCCCATTAACAAATCACTGTCTCCCTACCCCCAAAAAGAGTGAAACCAAATAGTCAAGAAGGAAGGAAAGACAGAGGAGTGAGCACTGAGCAGATCTCAACTGTATGTGCGAAGAGAACTGGGACCTTGGAGAGGCTTGTTGCCACTCCAATTCAAGTAAAGACAAATGGTCACTGCCAATGAGAAATCAATGGAAAGCAGCTGTTGCGATAATGGAAATTTATTTGCAAATGGTATTGAAAGATGTGGAGAGTACTGGAAAATCGGGGGAGACTTGTTATCACTTATCTTCCAGGGAACATCACAGGCTGTATTCAATGAGAGCTTTGATAACCAGTGTGTAGCTCCTTGCGAGCCCATAATAATAATAATAATAATAATAATAATAATAATAATGATATGATAATAATGATAATGATAGTAATGATAATAATAATAGCAATGATATGATAATAATAATGATATAATAATAATCATAATGATAATAGTAACGATAATAATAATAATAATGATATGATAATAATAATAACGATAATAATAATTATATGATGATAATAATAATAATAATGATATGATAATAATAACGATAATAATAATTATATGATAATAATAATAATAATAATAATAACGATAATAATAGTAATAATGATAATAATAATTCTGATTTCATTTATCAACGTCTCTCTGAAAAGAGATGGGATTAATTTCCAATCCCGGCTCCAAACCAGGCGCTTCAAAGATCAAGGGTTTTCTTAAGGATGTTGGTTATACCTACAATAGCAGAGGTCTGAAGGCCACCTAAAACATTGGGGATTCGTAGTTTTTTCAATTATCCTGAGAAGTCTACAATTTGCAAATTTTTTTTAGATCTTGTTAATAACGACCAAATCTGGACGATTATGTTCCAATTGCTTGGACGTTATGACACCTTTGTCCGACCATACCTCTACATTGCCATCTTCACTTGTTCTCACTTCATCAACCACCTCCTCAAACCACTTACCAGCACACTTCACCTATACCTTCTTACAGACCTCCTAATATATCCAGAGTCCCACGTGATCGCGTCTTTTGCGGTACTCTCTCTGGGCCAATTAGCTACACCCTGTTGCAAAGAGCGTAATTAACTGTGAGGCCTTGCCATAAATCCGGCATTCTGCAGAAACTTCCTCTCCTAGAACCACTTTTTTGAACAATCGTGTTCCTAATTCCTGCTCTTGTGCTGCACAAATGAAAAGCTTCAGATACCCAGCTCTAAGCCATTGCCATTATCCTTCATCAGCCACTTCTGCATTTTCTTCCTAGTCAGTTTCCTTGCCCTTTCTCTGTCCATGCGTTTCACTTCTTGGTCTCACATCACTTCATTGGCCGCAACCTTGAGCATCCACTCATCACTTCTAACCACATGCTCCTTCAACGACATCTTCTCAGTTCTAACAATCTTTTACACTTTTCAATCCTCTCCTACCATCTTTTTGATACAGCCTCGCTACGCTATTCGAATGTGAAATATACCAAACATTGCTAAAACTTTTATTGTTTTTATATCCATGGTCTGCAAATCCTTGTCAGACCATTCTAAAATTCCTGCTCTGCATCTCAAAACACTAACTGTTCATTCATTCACCGCTTTCATTAGGTTTCCTCAATACAATGTTTACTTCGCATTTAGTTTCACTCTTCTAAGATACTCCTTCCTGACTTTCTCTTCCGTCTCTCTGTTCATGATGCCTGCACGCTCCAGCACTCACAAATACTTATACCCTTTATCTTCTATTTCTTTCATAATTTTTCTATTTGGCAGCACTATTCCATTCGAATGAACCTTTACTGCCCTTTTCATCACCAACACGGCACATTTACTAATCCCAAACTCCATCCCGATGTCTTCTGAGTATGTCCCGACAAGTATGTCTCTACGAGCTCTACCAGTCTCTCCATTTCATTCTCATTTCTACCGAATATCTTCAATTCATCCATAAACAGTAGATAGTCGAGGCGCCTGCCACCAGATCCAAAGTTATACTCGAGCTTCCCTCTCTTCAAGAGGATGAACAGTGTCATTATTATCATTACAAAAAGAAGTGGAGATAAAGAATCTCCTTGGAATATTCCACGTTTAATGTCAACCTGCCCAATCACCTCTCATTGATTCATACTTGTCTCCAAAAGTCGTATCACATTCCCAAACCTCCATCGATAGTGTTTCACGGATCCATGAATGAAGAACCATGTCGTATGCCTTTCTAAATCGATCCATGCTGCAGTGCAGAGAAGAGGAATCTGAGTGCAGCATTGCTGCACTCAGATTCCTCTTCTCATCCTGCATTACTGCCTTATCAATCATTAGTTGCTCCTTGGTATCGCTCGAGCCTTGCCGGCACCATTTCTGTTCATTACTTACAAAATGCCCATCATTTTTTTCTGGAAAGATTCCGGTTAACAGCTTCCACATTAATAGTAGACATGTAATTGGTTTGTAATTGCTGGCAGCTGTTCACTTTGTAGGATCCTTCCAAATCAGTGTTGTTCTTCCCTTCGCAAGTTAATCTAGAACATCTTTCGACTTTACAACCATTTGCAGGGCATCAGCTATAGGTGAATAAAGGCATTGAAACTGTTT
The DNA here is from genome assembly GCF_053919585.1 of Euprymna scolopes. NCBI lineage: Eukaryota > Metazoa > Mollusca > Cephalopoda > Sepiida > Sepiolidae > Euprymna > Euprymna scolopes. Next base: position 34,250,812 of record NC_136527.1, read on the forward strand.
GAACCAGAATCCTATCACTCCATCTGGACCAGGTGCCTTCGAGCCTGCCATCCTTCGTATGCCATCCTTCACATCATCAATGGTTATCTCAACGTTCTCCATCTGCTGCATTCCTGATAGTCTTGCTCTGACTTCTCCCAACCAGCTAAACTTCTCATTATGTCGCCCTTCGACAGACCAAATCCCATTCCAGAACATTCTAGCATCATCTCCATTTACAGATGTATCAGAATTTTTGACACCCCTAAAACGAAGCTGCGAATAAAATACAAAAACTCGTAATCTCTCTTTTAAAAGTGAGTTGTTTATTTTATTTATGGATTATACTTCCAAAATAAACTATTTAACTATTTAAAGTAATAGAAATTTTTTTAAAACAGTAATGAAATTAATTGAATGTTACGAGCTCAGTATTTTTCAATTTTTAAAATTGTTAAATCTATCAAAATTCTTTTATTGATTCAATTTTTACGATATTTTCAGGGTCAATGTGAAGTTTTATGCTCTTTCCAATAAACCGAATATAATATTTTAGACAAATGTTTTTTTTTAATTCACGCCCGCCTCCATTTTCAAGTGTCTATTAAAAAGTAAATAATTAATTTACTCACCAAAGTTTTATAGATCACAAATTGAAGATAAAAGATCAATAAATAATATATTCAAATTTAAAAATAAAAATAGTGTTTTTTAAGAATTTACCTGTAAAGTCTGAAGTTTAAAAACTTAAAAAAAGCACTTTTTTTTAAAAATGAAACCTTGGTTCTTGCTCCTTTAATTGAAAAAGAAAATAGGGCTTGAGTTACATTTTTCGAGGAGTTATAAGCTTGGAAAAACGGCGTGGAATTATTCACTATTTTTCACGAAATTTCTGAAGTGAGGAACTTCTCTTTCAACATTGTTATTATTATTAATAATAATAATAATGATGATGATAATAATAATGATGATATTAATAATAATAATGATGATAGTAATAATAATTATGATGATGACAGTAATAATAATAATAACAACAATAATGACGATAATAACAATAATAATAATAATAATAATAATAATAATAATAATAATAATAATTCACGAATCCTCCAAATCCTTGCACATATTTCTTGTGGCCTTTAGTTTTTCAGGATCAGGACGTAAACCCTCATTGGCTTTCATCTGTCCTGATGTAGATGTTAGTGTTAGATGTTTCCTTATATGGAAGACGTAACGTTCGTTCGTTTCATTTGTTTCTATTATAACATAACACAAAAACAAAGAACAACCCTCATTTCTCAATAACGAGATAATATTTTCGCTTTGTTTTAATTAAAAAGAAACTTTAAAATATTTTGAAACATTTATTTTACGCTGCACACAAATCAAACAAAACAATAAAATATTGCATTCATCTTCCTAAAGTACATTCGTTATTTTCTCCTTCATTCATGACGACCGGGGAAGAAAATTGATGCCCAGACACTTTAAGCTGAACTTTCTCCTACTTTGAGCAGTTAAGAAAAAAAACAACAAGGATGCCTTGAACATATGAAGACGAACGGGAATTATAAAAAGAACTGCAAATCTTTACAAGGCGGTGACCGGTTAAATTGGATAACAGGTCGGAGGTGGCAGTCTGAGCTGATGAGTAAGAACTGTAGCAGCTGACACCCGCTACAAATTTCTACTTCTCACGACTTCGGGATTTGAAATTCATTTCCTCCTGGCTTGTCCAATCACAAGCCAACTCTTTATCATGTGACAGAGTATATAAAAGGTGAAATCTCTAACTCCCAATCCTTTTTCTCGCGGCCCTGCCAGGCAGCACACATCGCCGGTGGGGGCTTTGGCCCCCAAGCCGAACGTGAGTACTACAAGCTAACAATGGCTCTCTTCTAACTACCATTTATTTCCACGTGCTCTATCCAAACGAAATTCATTGTCATGCTTAAGAATATACAACTCACACTCATGCACGCCAACACATTAATGCACTGAAGTCTTTGCATTTTCTTTCTCTTTTAACCGGCTTCATTTGCAACGATGGCTACTACCTATAAACACGTGTAAACGGAACTGTTCTCTCTTCTTCAACCAGCCGGCATGATATTAATTCTCTCTTTCAACGAACTATTCACGACTACTATAAAATCATGTGCGCGAACAAACACTGAACTCTCTTATACGTTTCTCTCTCCTGCTAATGAGGAATGGCAAATAAAGTTGTTTATTAAAAGTTAAAATGACAAACTTTATCCTTTTGTTGTCTTAATTTTTAACTAAAGAACTCAGCAATGAAGCAATTATCACATAGATACATTCGAATGATTTTGCGATACCAGGTAATTAGTGAATTGAATATAAAAATATTAAACATTATATATATATATATATATATATATATATATATATATATATATATACAGAAAACCTTATGAGGAGGAATGTACTAATCAAGAAAATCAAATTCCAAAACCAAATATAAATATAGTTATTTGTATCTTGATTCCAACCAAAGAAAAAAGCTCAATACATTCGATGAGAGTAGTAGAGCAAAAATGGAAGCATTTTTGGGTCTGTCTTCAAATTCTTTGAACTCTAAATTTTGACGCTTGGTTTTTCTTTTTTCAACTATTGAGGCGAACATCAGCTGCTTCATTTAGCTACAAATGTTCACCTCCGTTATACTGAACTTTTAATACGGTCTTTATTTTTATTGAAATATTGAACTCTGAATGAACTGTCCCCATGAACAGTTTTCCATATTTACATCTTTTGTGTTTTTAAGTTTTGTGGATACAAATCATAAAACTATAAGTTTCAATCTATGCAGCAATTGCAACCAAACGTGTACCCCTGACAGATCGCTGACTCCCAACGTCTCACTGGGGACTACCGATGGGAACACACGCGTGGATTCACAAAAGAAGAAATATGATAAATCGTGGAAAAAGAACGGAAAAACACAAACGCCAATGTTCACATATAAATTGGCTGTTGGACTTGTGAGTGCGTGTGTCATCTCCCTGTTCTATCGATGTTACATTTGTCTCTATCTCTATTTCACAGTCAATTCTAAATGCCCAACTGTTGTTGTTATCAACTCCCATTCATCATTAAGGCCATCTAGTTGTCAACTGACTGTCGCCTCCACGTTGGTATCTCAGGTCGCCCACCCCATCCCGACTACCGGAATCTGCCCTTCCCTGTCTTATCTGTAAGTTTCTATTGTTATTGTTTGCTACTTCCTATCGTTGATTGTAGGATATTTCCTATTTCTTTGTTTATTCTAAACCATTTCCTATTCCTTTGTCTATTCCCACCTCAGCACTTAGTGGCTCGATCCCACCTCAGGGCCACTTTATAGTATCACACAACCAGAAAATATATAAAAATTTGTAAACTTTTAACGTGACTTTCCGATTATTTTGCTAACAATTTTTTCCTCTGATGAGAAGAAGTATCATTCTTTGAACTCTGCGGATTAAGGAGCACCCAGCTTTGGAGTATTCTATCGAACAATTAAAACTTTTTGTAACATTCTACTTTGCAACTCTGTTCTTTTATATATATATATATATATATATATATATATATATATATATATATATATATATATATATACTGTCGTCAACAAGAAATATGCCGTACTGTAGGTTACGTGATTTAGACACGAGAAAAGTGTGTAAGTAGCTCAGTTGGAAATACACCTCATACAAGGTATTTTCTGATAATAATAGATCAATTATTCTTATTAGAAAGATTCGTTCACATAAATATAAAACTATCCCGCAAAATATAACTGCTACACAACTTACTATCTAAATCAAGACGTTATCTTTGCAAATATATATATATATATATATATATATATATATATATATATATAGCTAATCAGTTTATAATTGTTGAATTTTTATTGATATCCTGATGCTGCAACAGTAAATGATAATCGGATGTTGTTCAACACTTGTTTTATCGTATGATTTGGAAGGAGAAACTGTCGCTGAAAAATGTTCACAAAAATGTAAATTGGTTTTATGACAGGCGTTCAATACATAATGCCCTAATGTCTAATTTCTCACAACGAAAATTGCCACAGTTATTAGGTCATCCTCTAGTGTTTTTGCCATTTCTTTAGATATGTGTTCATTTGTTTTCCTGTCATGCCTGTTATAGAGTGTAGTGTCATCAGCATATATACCCATCTCAGAGGCAGTTTTGTCGGGGAGGTCATTAATAAATATCAGGAACAATAGAGGTCCAAGAATAGACCTCTGAGGCACTCCCGCATTTATATCACACTGTTTAGATGTTCGACCGTCGAGGACAACCTGGATTTGTAAATTGGTTTTATGACAGGCGTTCAATACATAATGCCCTAATGTCTAATTTCTCATATCAGGAGGAGAACAACGAAAATTTCCAGTTATTAGTTTGTTTACTTTTCATTAATTTTAAAACAGAATATTCTTTTCATTGATTTGACTCTTTAGTATGAATCTGTTAATATGTTATGTTTTTATATAGACTGATGTGATTCTTGGTTGATTAGCCGAGTCTGTGCCAGATATATACTCGAGAGTCAAAATGTGACCAGATAGTGTACTGGGCCACGTCGGATAGCCTTGCTGTTGGAGTAGAGAAGCGGTCAGTTTTCTGAGTGGTCCTTTTGACACGAGTCCAGGAGATTTCAGATTGTTGGATGTAACAGTGATGATGATGGTGGTGATGATGATGATGATGATGATGACGATGGTGGTGGTGGTGGAATAAAGGAATCTGAATATTGTTATGGTGCCTTATGCAGGTGACCTTTGGGAAGAACATTCCACGACTGATGATAAAAGAAAAATGAAAGAGAAAATGTTTATTTCAAGATAAACAATGGTTCTCATAAAATCCAACCTTAAAACAAATTCTTGGGTGCTCCCCAAATTGGTTGTCAAGTATTCATCTGAAATATTACAATTGTGAGAGACGAAACAATCTGAGGATGACAGCTGCGAGTGAAGCCACGTGGATTTTTATTGCTTTTACTGATATTTTAGTAATTCAGAATTCGTTTAGGACAGAGATCGGGGGCAATAAATGATACCTCGACGACGCATTCAAATGAGGATAAAAAAGAGGCTCGTTAAGACCGAAAACTCCTTTTCTCTTCAATAATTTCAAGTGTCGGTTTATTTCTTTTTCTTCTATACCAGGTCGTTCAGAATTTGATGATCGACTGGTAGGCTAGTTGTTCACCAGTTGGAGGAGGGGTGTTGCCGAAGTTCTGGGTGTAATGAAAATACTTAGGTCCCCTCTTTTGCCAACAACTCCTGCAAATTGTTTTACTTAAGCGATTTGGCAGTTGCCCCATGAATGACAGGTTGGAAGCAACCAGATCTACGTGCTGCTGTGGCAGATTTTATAAAATATTGAAATTAACAAATCCAAAGTTTTACAAGAATAATGATATGACATTTTTTCTTGACATGTTTTTGTTTCTGGAAAGTTGTAAGCAACCTAGGAATCTATAAGATAATTTTTACAGACTCTGCACTAATCATGACCGATTTGGTGAATAGTCAAGTATGAATAGTATAGCATTTTGTGGTTTTGCATTTAAGATCATCAGATATTGTTTCACTTTTTTGTTTCATTTTACTTCAGTCAAAGTTCTCAGAAATCAAGGGGCTCACAACCTGGGGCTAACACTTGAAGTCTATATGAGATACATAGATATTCGAATGTTCCACTTAAGTTCTTTATTTCTCAAACACTGAGCTAATAAAGAAGTTCAGAACATAATTTCCCTCTCCCCAATTAACGATTTTTATACATTGTAGTATATCTTTTATTTTGGTCTCCTGGTCTTACTGAATTCCAGGACAAGAATTTATCTAGTCTGGTGGAGTATCAAGCTTCGTGCTGTTACTTGAGGTAACATCACTTGGAGAAGGTGCACCATTCCTCGTAAAAGCTAATATGGGTTAGCCATAGTGAGGAGATCTTATTTTGGGCAGCGAATACTATGTGATTTTGAATATTTGGTCAGGGTTTACTTCTATGGAAAAAGTATCCTCATGCCAGATTGTTCTAACAAACCCCTGTACAGAGAGACCTTAGACACTCAAGGATAGTGTCTAGTAGGATTTCAAGTATGTGTTCTCATATGACTCAGCAAAGTTGATTTCTTTGCAAAAGAAGAACCACATACTTCAGAATAAAGTTCTCCAAAATCCAGGGGCCCACTACTTGGGGCAAACACTTGAACGTTATATGAGATACATAGATATTCGAATGTTCCCTTAAAGTTCCTCATCTCTAATCTCTGCTGTATATCTTTTCATATGATTCAGCAAATTTGATTTCCGTGCAAAATAAGATCCACATACTTCACAAGAATGTGGTTTGTTTCCTGTATGTGTTTTCATATGACGCGACAAATTTGACTTTTCTGCAAAAGAAGAACCACATATTTCACAAGAATATGGTTTCTCTCCCGTATGTGTTTTCATATGACTCAACAAATGTGACTTCCATGCAAAAAAAGACCCACATATTTCACAGGAAAGTGGTTTCTGTCCCGTATGTTTTTTCATATGACGCAGTAAGTGACAATTCCATACAAAAGAAGAACCACATATTTCACATGTATGTGAGTTTTCTCCTGTGTGCGTTTTCCTATGAGTCAACAAATTTGGCTTCCAAGCAAAAGAAGAACCACAAAATTCACAAGAATATGGTTTCTCTCCTGTATGTGTTTTCATATGATTGGACAAAGTTGACTTTCGTGCAAAGGCAGAACCACATACTTCACATGAATGTGGTTTATCTCCTGTGTGTGTTAGCATATGACGCAACAAATTTGACTTCTCTGCAAAAGAATAACCACATACTTCACAAAAATGTGGTTTGTCTCCCGTATGTGTTTTTATATGTCTGAACAAACTTGATCTTATTGCAAAAGAAGAACCACATATTTCACATGAATGTGGTTTCTCTCCTTTATGTTTTTTCATATGATGCAACAAATTTGACTTCCATGCGAAAGAAGAACCACATATTTCACAAGAATATGGTTTCTCTCCCGTATGTGTTTTGATATGACTCAGCAAATGTGACTTCCATGCAAAAGAAGAACCACATATTTCACAGGAATGTGGTTTGTCTCCCATGTTTGCTTGCATCTAATTTCACAAAAAGTATATGCAATAGCGTGTATTATGATAGACACACTGATAATTTTTAACTTTGGAAAATTTTATATGAAAAAAATTGATGATTATTTTGAACCTTTTTAAATCATAAATGAAGGGAGGTCCTTTTTATCCATTAATGAGTTTCTTCTTATTTTCGTAAAATCTGGAAATAAAATAAATTTGAAAAAATACATTACATTTGGTAAAATTGCATTATGTTGATTTTTATTAAAAATATTTAAAACATTGATTATTAATGAAATTTAAAATAAAATGAGTATAATTCTTTAAATAATTATTAGTTAACAAATTACCTGGTAATTTGAAATTCTATTTACAATGTCACTGAGGATTGAAACCTCACCTTCCAGGAGTATGTAACTTACAATTGGATTTTTCCAAGTATTCTAACAACAGTACCAGAGATCGTAGAAGACAATCCTAGTATTAATGTAAGGAACTATCACTATTTTTTACATTATATATGTTTATTTTGTGTTATAATTGTGTTTTGTTAATTTGAAAAATATATCGATATATAATAAACATGTAAAAATATATATAAGAAACAAAGGAACTGTTGACTCTTTATATCGATTTTGATTGTTGTATTTGTTTTTTTGTTGTTGTTTTTTTTAATTACATTTTCACCCCAAACAAGGCACATTGCCACTTTGGTGTAGGGGCTACTATCAGGGGTAACAACTACTGGGGTACTATGTTAAGATTTGGGCAGCAAGATATCGGTTCACGTTACACTTGAACTTCTGCATGTCAGTAGAGTTGGGGAAGCAGGGATCTGGAATGGAATTCCAGAGTTTAGCAGGTGGGGGCACAAATGTCTGCAGTTCACTATTAAAATACTTGTAGAAAAGGCAGAGTGATGCAACATTTCGTTGATGGGACAGAGGCTGAAGCTTATATGCCAGTTCAGGGCCTATAAGATTGGTGACTCTCTTTTGAACCTTGTCTGGGAGTGAGAGAGTAGTAGCAGATGTACCAGTCCAAATGTGACAGCAATATTCCATGCATGGGCGAATGGTGGCCTTATAGAGGTACAGGATACTTTCGGGTGTTAGTAGTTTTCTAGCACGGTAGAGAGAGCCTACCTTTTTCACAGCGGCCCTGGCAACGCTTTTAATGTAATTGTTCCAACTCATGTTTCCTGTGAATGTTAGGCCAAGCAGTTTGAAAGATGTACTCAGATAGAGAGTCATTGGCCATTGCTATTGGTAGCAAAGAAGGTTTCTTGTAATTATTTAAAGAAACCAGTTTAGTCTTGGCAGCATTGAATGTGACCATTCATTTTTGTCCCCATTCCACTACAGATTGGAGATCATCCTCTAGTGTTTTTGCCATTTCTTTAGATATATGTTCATTTGTTTTCCTGTCATGCCTGTTATAGAGTGTGGTGTCATCAGCATATATATCGTTCTCAGAGGTAATTTCGTCGGGGAGGTCATTAATGAATATTAGGAACAATAGAGGTCCAAGGATAGACCCCTGAGGCACTCCCACATTTATATCATATTGTTCAGATGTACAACTGTCGAGGAGAACCTGGATATTTCTCTTATCTAAGAAGGATTTAATTGTTAAGTATTCTACCAATGATACCGTATGATCTAATTTTCCTGAGGAGACCATCATGCCATACCCTGTCAAAAGCCTTAGATATATCTAGCTACCGCTTTGCCCTCCCCCACCTTTTCCAGTGAATTGTATATACGTTCAGAGATTACAGTGAGGATGTCTGCTGTGGAACGGGCTTGTCTAAATCCATATTGTTTGTCAGTCAGAAGTATAGCATCTGTAAGGTGATGGACTAGAGCATGGTTAATTAAACAGTTTTTCAACAGCCTGTAAAGCAAGATTCATTAAGGCATTTGTGGTAGAGTTTGGAGAGAACTGGAGCTACGTGGCTGAACACTTTTTTAATAGCACAGCTGGGATGAGATCGGATCCACATGCTTTTGAAGTGTCAAGGTTTTTTATGATAGTATGCATATGGGCAGAGGTGATTTGTAGATCATCTAGAGTGGCGTCTGTCCACAAAGGAAAGTCAGGCAGGGGGTGGTTGGGAGGGTCCAGTTTGGAGTTTGAGGCAAACCGACTGGCAAGCATATTAGCCTTGTCGGTTGCTAAGCAAAGAACCTTGTGATTGTTGGTTAGTGGGGGAATTGTTGATTGCCCATTATTTACTACACTGTTGTAAATTTTCCAGAAGTAACAGGTTCCTAATTTCTGCTCTTCGATGCGTTTTTTGGTGGTTTCAGTAAATTCTCTCTAAGCTGTCGCTATTTCTTTCTTACAGTTACTTCTGGCTTCTATATACCTCTGTCTGTTTGAACTGGACTTATGTCGGTTAAATCTGCAGTACGCATGCTGCCTTTGTGCTATGGCAGCTGCGCAAGTAGAAGTAAACCATCGGCTGTGTAATATGCGTTTACCATGGTAGCAATGTATGAAAATGATAAGAATTTGCTGTTTCCCTCTAGCACACTACTCAGCCATTTTGCACGAATATCAAATTGAATAAATCTCTTCTGTATTCCAACATTCTTGTTTAACTAAGTAAGTTTTGAACATGTAAATAAGGTCGCAGATATCAGTTTGGAAGGATTACAGAGAAATTCGTAAATAACGTGCGCCTAAGCTTAATATAAATCAAGTTCCTCGACATGACACTTTTATAGTCAACCAAAGCAAAATATATTTCTGAATATACTGACACTCAAAACCTGCACGAGCCGACAACCAAATCTTGCTCATTCATGCTAGCTAATCTGAGTGCTATTGAGTTGACTAAGGATATCAACAGCATATATAATAGAACCCCATGTTTACAGTGATCCTATCACTCTAGGATTGACTACCAATATCCACAGTGAGCGTCAATTTTAGAGTTTTGTAAAAGGAGTCATGTATTTCAATTAAAACCATATTAATCATTTCTTTTGTTTTTAATCACATAATTTTGGTGATGGCTAATTTAATCACATAATTTTGGTGATGGCTAATTTAATCACATAATTTTGGTGATGGCTAATTTAATCACATAATTTTGGTGATGGCTAATTTTATCACATAATTTTGGTGATGGCTAATTTAATCACATAATTTTGGTGATGGCTAATTTAATCACATAATTTTGGTGATGGGTTATTTAATCACATAATTTTGGTGATGGCTAATTTAATCACATAATTTTGGTGATGGCTAAGAGGTGAAATATGGAAGGAACCAACATTTGTCTCCTCTAGCACGTTTCATATACCTTTAGACTCCAACCATGATCTCACCATTAGGACCAATCATGCAGCTTCCATGACGTTCAGTGAGTAACTAGATTCCAAGATGATGGACCATGGTCAGGAGAATTATTCAATTGGTATTTTTGATTGCAGATCCTTAATTTTCTCTTCTTTCTATTCTTTTTTTCCTATGCGTAAATTTGGCTGTGAAATGACTAAGATTTCATCCTCCTTGACCTCAAAATGAGGAAGGGGATGAAAAGTTAT
>NC_136527.1:34266507-34354007 GCF_053919585.1 Euprymna scolopes
ATTTATTTTTATTTCAAGGGTGCCATGATATACATTTTGTGCTTCCGTAACTGGGTGGACAGACAGTAACGCCACCTATAGTCAAACGGAGGAAACAGGCTCTCTCTCTCTCTCTTTCTTCCAGATTACCCTAGAAGTAAGGGAGTCGGACATGTGGCAAAGAAAATAAACAATGTTTCTAGTTGAGATGAAATAATATTAAAAAAAAAATAACGTTAAAAGTATTAAAAACTGTTTAAGAAGGAGATATATAATGTTTCTTACCGGAGATGGCTTAAAACGGCGAAGGACAACAGAAGATAAAAGACAGAGACATGTGGGGGTAGAAAGGCTGCTGACTACAATTAGGGAATAAAACACCGGTCAACCTACCGGTGTCGAGTCAGGGGAAACTCCATGAGAAAGATGTCCGGTCAAGGGAGATAACTGTTGAAGGGGCTAAACTAAGGGACATAATACATGCAAAATAGACAAATATTTAAAAAAGAAAACAACTTTTATAATTATTGTAATTTATTTATATTTTAACAAGAATGTTTTCTTAATTAAAAAGACGGATTAAAAGTTAATCCAAAAACTTAACTCTACTGTTTTGTTAAATAATCTACTTTTACTTGAATTGATGTCGAAATTTATTTTCACTTAAAAAGTATCCGTGTATTTCTGATTAAGAAAGAAATAGCGACAGCTAAGAGAGAATTTACTGAAACCACCAAAAATGCATCGAAGCACAGAAAATAGGAACCAATCATGAGGTTGCTTGCTCAGCAACCGAGATGGCTAACATGCTTGCCAGTCGGTTTGCCTCCAACTCCACACTAGACCCTGCTAACCACACCCTCCATGACTTTCCTTTGTGGACCGACGCCATACTAGACGATCTGAAAATAACCCCTTCTCAGGTGCATGCTATCATAAGAAATCTTGACACTTCAAAAGCATGTGGACCTGCTTAAAAAAGTGCTTCACCGAAGTAGCCCCAGTTCTCTCCAAACTTTACAACAAATACCTTAATGAATCCTGCTTTCCTGCCTGCTGGAAAACTGCTTATGTGGTACCAGTTTTTTTAAGAATTCTGGCAAAAGAACTGACCCATTAAATTATCGTCCTCCCAATTTTCGACAAAATATTTGAGTCCATAATTAACCAAACTCTAGTCCATCACCTTACAGATGTTAAACGTCTGGCCGACCAACCATATGGATTTAGGCAAACCCGTTCCACAGCAGACATCCTCACTGTAATCTCAGAACATATATACCATTCACTGGACAAAGCGGGGGAGGGTAGAATGGTAGCTCTAGATATATCTAAGGCTTTTGACAGGGTATGGCTTAAGGGTCTTCTCAAGAAAATCAGATCATACTGTATCACTGGAAGAATACATAACATAATTAGATAAGAGAAAAATCCAGGTTGTCCTTGACGGTCGTACATCTAAACAATATGATATAAATGCGGGAGTTACTCTGGGGTCTATTCTTGGACCTCTGTTATTCCTAATATTCATAAATGAGCTCCCCAACAAAATTGTCTGTGAGATGGGTACATATGCTGACGACACCACACTCTATAACAGACACGACAGGAAAATAAATGAACACATATCTAAAGAAATGGCAGAAACACTAGAGGATGACCTCCGATCCTTAGTGGAATGGGGACAAAAATGGATGGTCACATTCAATGCTGTCAAGACTAAACTTGTTTCCTTCAATAATTACAAGGAACCTTCCCTACCACCAATAGCAATGACCAATGACTCTTTATCTGAAAGTACATTTTTCAAACTCCTTGGCCTAACGTTCACAGGACACATGAGTTGGAACATTACATTGAGAGCATTGCCAGGACCGCTGCGAAGAAGGTGGGTTCTTTCTACCGTGCTAGAAAGCTATTAACACACCGAAAGTATCCTATACCTCTATAATGCGACCATTCGCCCATGTATGGAGTATTGTGGCCACATTTGAGCTGGTGTATCTGCCACTAGTCTCTCGCTCCTAGACAAGGTTCAAAAGAGAGTCGCCAATCTGATAGGTCCTGAACTGTCATCTAAACTTCAGCCTCTGTCCCATCGATGAAATGTTGCATCCCTCTGCCTGTTCTACAAGTACTTTACCAGTGAATGCTCTGACGAACTGCAAGCACTTGTACCTGCTACCTTCTACTGTTCCTCTCTCTATTTCACGGCAGCGACTACTGTCTCTGCTACATTGCAGCATACAATAGTGCAGAATTACATTCCACCACAAAATTTTTACCAAGGATTTTCTTAGAGTGATTAAATTTCATTTTGTGTGTCTGGATGGGCATGCTATATTTGAGTATTGCAGAATAAACAACTTGGCATAGTACCTATGAATACTTAGTAGTGGTGATTAATTCCTATAATAATTTCCAAAAACAAGTTATTTCTCATAACTCAAAATATTCCTAACCTTCAAAAATTGTTATAAACTAGGAAATAAACATATATATTGGGACCGTACACCTGTAACAATTCTGTAAATTTGTATGAATTTTAGCGAGGATTAGAGTCATACATCTCAGTATAACCAGTTGCCATGCCGCAGGTGGTATAATTAAAAGTTTTGTTTCCTATAAAAACGCATAAGAAATGCAAGTGTCACATGATATGGCAAAAAAGTATCTAACATATTTGAGGATAGAAGAGAATTTCCAGGAAGTCTGAATCAAGATGTTATGCTGTCTGTGTCCTTAAGGCTAACGAGGAAAAACTGATTAAATAATTAATCTCTATAGTTTTAACTATATATTAGCTATATACGATGGATCACATTCCACCACAGAATTATTACCGATGAATTTCTTAGGGTCAGAAAATTTATTTTTTGTGAATGGAAGTGCTATATTTGAGAATTGCAGATTAAAAAACTTAGCATACTACTTATGTAAAGGTGATTAATTCGTAGCAGTGATGAGGTGTTTAATATTTCTTAAGATTTTACCTTAGGCAAGTTAGTATATTTCATAGACTTTTGTCTTTTTCGTGTCATATTCTTCAAAGTTCTTAGAAATCAAGGGGTTCCCTACATAGGGCTCCCTCTTGAACTCCATACATAAATATTTGATTGTTCTTTAATATTCTTTTCTCTTCCGTATGTTTCTGCATATGAAGCAACAAATGTTCCTTTTATGCAAAGAACGACAGAATTCACAGGAATTTGGTTTTCCCTTTTTTAATTTTTTTTTATTTAACAAAATCTTATTACAATTAAGACATTTCAACCTATTATTTTTATCATTAAAGTTCTTTCGCCTTTTGTGGAATTGTTTAAATCGCCCTTGAACTTGGTTCATCACGTATATTTGCCAGATAGTTTTTGTCTAATTTCACTTGCTCTTTTAATCACTGAAATAAAGATTTTTTTAAGATTACAGTTTCTTTTATTTGCTGTAGCATTCAATATCTAACATTTTAGAGTATTATTGAAGAGATTAACTTCTAAGGTTACTTCTTTCTACTTTTTGTCTCTTATAATTAGCTTTAGGAATCGTAGGGAGTGATAGCGGATGGTGTATAACATGCCCAACTGCTATTCCCATGACTTGTTGCAGCATTCAATATTCAACATGTTATAGTTCGTCATGTGGATATATTTACACATTCTATTGTATAAGAGTCATCCTCTAGAAAAAAAACCCTAACAGCTAGATGTCAAATGGTTCACACTAACTACTTCTGTGTGATACAAATTGCATCTGTCATTGCTGATATCATATATTCTTAGAAGCATTGGTCATTAAGCTTTCATCATGAGCAGGCATTATAATTCTATCCTGATTATAGTGGAGCTATCATCATTTAAGCCAGTCTATAAAACCTTCCTTATTTATATACACCTGGCTGAATAAATCCAGAAAATACTTGTCATACTATTGTTTGGCCCATTTCCTGTAAGGAAAGTTCTGGAGTACTTTTAACACATATTTGGGGTGATTTCTGTAGCATACATGTTTTCTGATTGTCATATTTGTAAGACATTCTTGGAAAAAATGGTTGGTCGGTTTTCTGATAAAGGCTGTCAAGCTAGCTCTTGTTTCGTGACGCTGGTATACCATTTTGTGGTATGGATATTGGAAGATCATCAGAGAAGCACATTACAAGAATGTAGATAGTCACCCGTTTGTGTTTTTATGAAACAACAAATTCGATTTCTGTCCAAAAGAACCACATACTTAACAAGAATGTTGTGTATTTATTTTGTTTTCATTCTCTTGTTTTCGCTTGGAAATTCCACCGGATGCCAAACATTCTCCCATTAGATGAGTTTAACTTTTGGAAGATCATCGGATATTGTTTTCCAAATGCAATACATTTGACTTCTCTTCAAAAGAAGAAGCACACAAGAATGTAGTTAGTTTCCGAATTATGTTTTTACTCAACCAATTCGATTTATGTGCAAAAGAACCACATACTAAACAATTAACCACATTATAACCGTCGCTTTAAGTGGTATTGTTTGTATTTTCTTTTGCATTTGGTTCACCGGTATATTTGCCAGATAGTTTTTGAGATTCTTTTTCATTAGCCTGATTGCTCCTATAATGACTGGTAGGATTGATACTTTCTTAACATTTAAGATTGCAGTTTCTTTTCATACCATATATAAGTCGTTGGTATTTTGCTATTTTCTCCCTTTCTGTTCTGTTAAGGCCAGCATGTTTAGAGACGCTACTTCAACTAGAGTTGCCACTTTCTCCCTCTGTCAAGGTTAATTTCTGTTTAGTAGAAATGTAGCTGTATGCATTGCAGAGTCAGCGGTGTACGACATATCCCAGCATCTAGTACTAAACATTTTACAGATTGTCATGTCGATATTGTTTTCCAAATGTATTAAGATATGATGCAATGCATTTGACTTCTGTTCAAAAAAAGAAGCACATAATATGACAGCACATATCAAGAATGTAGTTAGCTTCCCCGTTTGTGATTTTTTTTTACATAGGCATCACCACATTATCAAGGCCAAGAGGCCACTCAAGGATAAGGGTTAAAGAGTGTACAGTAGAAATTGGTCAATATAGTAATCATTAGTAATGAAAATTTGGTAAATTTGATAACTTATATGGAACGGCTCATCAAGAACTTATTAACTTTAGACTTGAACACAATTATATTGTAGTCAGCCGGAAAGCAGGAAAACGGAAGACAATTCCACAGCTATGCAGTTCTAAGAAAGAACCTTTGTCCATGGAATCTACGTTTAGGTTTAGTCACAGATAAAGAGTGGGGGAAATTATTGATAGTGTTTACAGCTAGACGAGTGTTTCTTGTGAAAGTTTGCCGAGGGGGGACCATAGATTGAAGCTCAGTTGAACACTTTCCATGAAAATAACGATACATCAGAGACAAACTCGCAACATCTCTTCTGTGAGATAGAGGTTGCAAGGAGGAGAAAAGGACATCGCCTACGAGGCTACGAAGTCTATTTTGAACTCTATCAAGGCAAGACAAGTCCTTTCTAGCAGCTCCTGCCCAGATGTGGCAACAGTATTCCATCCTTGGACGTACCTGGCTCTTATATAGATAGAGAATAGCATCAGCAGTGAGATATTTACCGGATCGATAGAAAGATCCCACCATTTTTCCAGCGGCCTTGGCAACAGATTTGATATACGTGTTCCATTTAAGATCAGGAGTAATGGTCAAGCCCAGAAGCTTGTCAAAACTTAAGGCATCCTGAAGACGAGAGCCATTCATTTCAATTGATGACAAATGTGGATTAGAATATTGATGATGTAAAGAGAGAAGCTTGGTTTTAGATGCATTAAAAGTAACCAGCCACTCCTTTCCCCATTGTACTACATGCTCAAGATCAGAGAGAGAATTGGAGAGAACTTGGTCGTTTAGTGTCTTAGATGTGGTACCATAAATGGTAGTGTCGTCAGCATAAATGTCTACAAATGATGTAAGGATATGATTTGGAAGATCATTAATGTAGATCAGGAAAAGAGTTGGGCCCAGGATGGATCCCTGAGTGACACCGGCATTAATACTGTGAGCTTCTGATTTTTGCCCCTCAACTACTACTCTTATGAACCTATCAGAAAGAAATGATTTAATAATTGAGAAGACTTTTCCAGCTATACCATAGCTAGCGATCTTATGAAGTAAACCTTTATGCCATACCCTATCAAAGGCTTTAGATATGTCAAGAGCAATTGCCCTAGAAAGATTGCCACCGTTGAGAGATTTGCTAATCCTATGCGATATAACTGTAAGGACATCTGCTGTAGATCTAGCAGAACGGAAACCATATTGAGTGTCACTAAGAAGGTTATTTTTGTTGAGATGGTTGATTACTTCTGTATTTAACACAGATTCTAGCAACTTACTCATGACGCACAGGAGACTTATTGGCCTGTACTGAGAGGGGGATGAGAAATCACGTGAATTCTTAAATACAGGGCATACTGATGAGATTTTCCAGGGAGATGGGAAACTATTCTCCTTAAGACAACGTTTAAACAGTTTTGTAAGTATGGGCGCTAGTTCAGGTTGAAGTTTTTTGAGTACTATAATTGGAATACCGTCAGGGCCAGTTGCTTTACTTGAATCAAGGTTTTTGATTAGCTTCGTAACATCACGTACAGATATACATATATCACATAGTGTGTTTTCTGATACAGGAGGAAATATTGGGGGTTGGCGGTCTTGATCACAAAGGGTAGAATTAGCTGCAAAGTTCTTGACAAAGAGTTTGGCTTTGTCTGATGTTGACGAGATTACCTCAGGTCCATTGATAATAGTTGGGATGGAGCACACGCTTCTGTTCAGGATTCTGTTATGACGCATTCGATTTCTGCGCAAAATAACCAAACAAAAATGTTGTGTATTTCTTTTGTCTTAATTTTTGTATCACATTGGTTTCACTGGGTATGGGGCATTCTACTGGATGCCAAACATTCTCCCATTAGATAAGTATTGTTATTCCAACTAAGAGATCTTTTATACATACAATACATAAGTATTGTTATTCCAACTAAGAGATCTTTTAAGATTATCGCCGTCACTTTGTGTAAATATTTATATTTCTCTTGCACTTGGTTCACCTGGTATATTCGCCAGTTAGTTTTTGACATTCTTTTCATTATCCAAGTTGCTGACTGGTATGATTGATACTTTCTTAAGATTACAGTTCTTTCTCGTGTCATACATAAGTTCTTAATCTTTTGTTATTTTCACCATCTTAGCTACAGTTGCCACTTTCTTCCTCTTGTAAGGGTTTATAGCCCAATTTCCTAGGTATGTAGCTGTAGGACCGAACAAAGTTGAAGGATGTGCAAGCAAGGAACACACACTAAACAGGAATTTAGTTTTCATATGAATGTAGTTTCTCTCCTGTATGCGTTTTTATATGATGCAACAAACTTGACTTCCTTGCAAAAGACAAGCCACATACTTCACAAGAATGTGGTTTCTCTCCCGTGTGTGTTTTCATATGACTTAACAAATTTGACTTCCATATAAATGAATAACCACATACCTCACAAGAATGTGGTTTCTCTCCCGTGTGTGTTTTCATATGAGTCAACAAGTTTGATTTCCATGCAAAAGAAGAACCACATACTTCACAAGAATATGGTTTCTCTCCTGTATGTGTTTTCATATGACTCAACAAACCTGACTTCCTTGCAAAAGAATGACCACATATTTCACAAGAATGTGGTTTCTCTCCCATATGTGTTTTCATATGCTTCAACATATCTGACTTTTGTGCAAAAGAATGACCACATACTTCACAAGAATATGGTTTCTCTCCTGTATGTAGTTTCATATGATTCAACAAACCTGACTTCTGTGAAAAAGCAGAACCACATACTTCACAAGAATGAGATTTTTCTCCTGTATGTGTTTTTATATGCCGGACGAAATTTGACTTCCGTGCAAAAGCAGAACCACATACTTCACATGAATATGGTTTTTCTCCCGTATGTGTTTTCGTATGATTCAACAAAGTTGACTTCTGTGCAAAAGCAGAAGCACATACTTCACAAGAATGTGGTTTCTCTCCTGTATGTGTTTTAATGTGATCCCACAAAGTTGACTTCAATGCAAAAGAAGAACCACATACTTCACAAGAATGTGGTTTCTCTCCCGTATGTGTTTTAATGTGATTCAACAAATTTGACTTCAATGCAAAAGAAGAACCACATACTTCACAAGAATGTGGTTTGTCACCTGTATGTGTTTTCATATGACGTAACAAATATGACTTCCGTGCAAAAGAAGAACCACATACTTCACATGAATGTTGTTTGTGTACCATGTTTAGTATCATCTGATTCCACAAAAAGTATATTGAATCTAGTGTAAGATAAGTTTCAACTTTAGATAATTTGTATGGAGGAATTTAGAATTAATTTCAAACTTTCTAAATTAAATCATCTATTACTGGACTTCTTTTCTATTGTTACCAATTCTGGAAATAAACAATAAATTTGAAAAATTAAATTCATGTGGTAAAATTAAATTTATTATGTTTATTTTTATTAAAAATATCCACAACATTTATTATTAAGTAAATTCAAAATAATAATAGTTTCATGCAATACTGGTTAGTTAACAAAATTAACTTGTTTCTATTGTATTAAACTAAATTTTTCTCATTTCTTCATTTTAGAGATGAGGATTGATTATTCATATTTGGATTCTTCAGAATATTGTTCTCATTTCGTATTGTTAGTGATGGCTGAGTAAAAATCCTAGGTAATTTGAAATTTTATTTTCAATCTCACTTAGGATTGAAACTTCAACTTAACTGATTGAAACGTTGCAGGTAAGGTATAAGTATAAATTGTTTTCAATTTTTACTGCACACAAACACACACACACATATATATATATATATATATATATATATATATATATATATATATATATATATATAGTGACACCAAAAAATCTGCACTTGTATTTTTTCAAAAACCACAAATTTTAGCTAAATTAAATATAACTTCTAATTCACCTATACATCATGATTCATCTTCTATAATTTTACTTTTTCATATTTAACTTTTAATTGACATATAGTGATCACTTCAATTTAAAAAAAATAACTAAGGAAGGTAAAAAGAATCTCCATACAATTGAAGATTGTTATTTAAATGTAACTATAGAACATTAATGCGGCACAAATACAACAGGAACACAATGAACTAGTCAATATTTAGTTGCATATCCCTCTTGCGATTTGACAGCCTGCCATTTTAAGGGGTTTCCTTTAATTAATCTGTGGTAATACTCTGGTGAAAGGGCATGCCACTTCTCTTCAATTTTTGTCCGAAGTTTTTTCCAGATTTAAAATTTCATCATTGTGTTGCTGTTGGTTTAATGTAGTGTAGAAAATATTCAATCAACATATTAATGTACTTTGGCGAATTAATTCGACCTTGAAAGTGAAATATAGGCCCTGAACCATTGGCTCTAATAACGCCCACACCAAAACTGAACCTCTACCACCTTGAAATGTGCACCTAGGATTAATGCCGATTACATTATTAGATAAACCAGAAAGGTGGAGATCACAAAGAGAAAGTCGAAGCATATGGACAGAATGTAACGTTGTATAACCTGAAACAACAGCAATTACCATTAGAGCTGTTTTGTTACCTAAAAGGAGGGTATTTTAAGCTAGGTTAAAGCTCATTTTTGCTGCAGAGTTTTTGCCTTCTCGAATTTCTTTTTAAATTGATATGAACACTATGATGCTTCAATTAAAAGTCAAATATGAACAGGTAAATTTATAGAGGAACAAAAGATGAATCAAATGAGGTATAAGGTTGTTTAAACAGTTACATGCAATTTAGCTTAAATTTTCAGTTTTTCAAAAAATGACAAGTGTGGGCTTTCTTTTTGGTGTCATCATATATATACGGATGTATAGAAATATTTTACTATTTATTACTATATTATGTATAATTGTTCCCAAATCGTGTTTAATTATATACTAGTCTTAGTAATTGATCATCACCCAGAATATATACGGTTTCCTTAAGCCAGATTACTCTTTATTGTTCTTCTCCATTTATAACTTTGACTTCATTTCATAAGGGTAGCTGGTTTCCCTTTTACATCCATATATATTCCACCTTAACTGATTTTTCAATCTCTCCAATGTTTTTCTAATCTTACTGTTAGTGAATGACATGGCTCACATTTGTATAATTTTCCATATCTATATGGAATCTCTTTGCCATGATTTTTCCATAAACCGATTGACACACAAAACATGTTTCTGGAGAGTCGAACCACTCTTGAATACTAACCTGACGTTTTATAGAGTACAGATTCTTTCAATTTTTTATGCCAAGTCCTGCTTACATGCTATAAATGCTGCTATCCATACTACATAAGGGCAGTATTCAGAAGCGATTTTACTATCTGGAAAAATCTTGTGTGTTGCTCTCTGGTGGAGAGGTTTTCTTTAACTTTCCACCTCATTTTAATATCTATCGTTATTATATTGTTATTAGTACATATTGCTTTTGCTCGGTGTTTTATGAAACAGACTGTTTACATTTTATAGATTGTGAGAATTGAAGTTTTGATGCTGGCTACATATTTTAAGATATATAGAGTGTTATTAGAGTCTTTTAATGATGTTAACGCCATGTGGCATGATATGACTTAGAAAATAAAAGAGACAAGAGTTTAATTGGTGTCGTGTGTTGAATGTGCACACATGCAAACACAGGCATGACAGCTGGTAGCAAATCCACTGAAGGATTGAGTAAAGTTGTCAGAATTGATATCCTCAGTGGTAAAAATCAATTACTTGAGAGGCACAGCTGTCAAATGTGAGCGCACCTGCAAAAAGCAGGTCACATATACAGCCTACAGCAAAAGGCAAACAAACGCACTGACGGATGGGAGAAGTTCGTCAGAATTGATATAGTCAGTATTAAAAAGTTAACTATTTACCATCGTGTTTCTGCTCAAAAATATAAATATATACATATACAAATTTTGAAGCTCATTATTTTTCTCTCTCTTTTACGTTTGTTAATAAACTTGATTTTGAGTTGTATTATTATCTTGTTCTTTTGTCAGTAGCATGCTATTGTTATAATGGAGTAGTTATTTTCAAATTTTGTGCAGGGACTGAATTCAGAATTGAAAAAGGCAGTTGCGTCCGTAATAAGATTGATAAGAGAAAAATAGTGTCGTTGCAACAGATTTACATGCCAAAACTTTTTAAGCTTATTAGTTTTGCATCTCTCTTTAATGTTCCTTAACAAAACTTGATTTGGAGTTGTATTATCTTTTTTTTTTGTCAGTAGCATACTATTATTTAAATGGAGCATCTATTTTCAAAATTTGTGCAGGGATTGACTTCACTATTGAAAAAAGCATTGAAGTCAGTAACAAGATGGATAAGAGGGGGAATCTCTTTTTAAGAAAATATTTCTGTTGGAAAATTAGACATTGGTAAAATGAGGTGGATTAATGTCTAATGGTATTTCAGGGTGACCATAGTGGATGAGGAAAAATGTCACTAACCACAAGGGGCCCAAATCAGACACTTCATGAACAGACTCATGTTAAACAATGAAAGTTTAACATGCATAGACTTGAGGAGGTCCCTAGAGGATTACTATCGAAAACTAGTCAGAAAATAGGTACTAGGATTCTTTATAGAGGGTCTCAGTTATAGGGAGGTAAGGACAGTTGTGATGAGACATGGGTCACAAGATCTATCAGAAGGCCCTAGCAAAAGTTAAATGGAAGATCTGGCTCTACATAAGGCAGAAGTATAAAGAAAATCCCATGGAGGTTTGTCACATGAGACAGTGGATTCTAGTTGAGACTATGGGTCCAGCCAGTCCTAAAAGATATAGAGACAGATGTAAAAGAGGAAAGCAATTAGAGAGTAAGGGACTAGTATATAACGGGGGTGCTCCATTTCCTGTGAACTTGCTTAATCCTCCTAACAAACACATGATTATCATAGGTAACATTTGAAACGTATCCAAATTTCATAACAAACACATGATTATCATAGGTAACATTTGAAACGTATCCAAATTTCATAACAAACACATGATTATCATAGGTAACATTTGAAACGTATCCAAATTTCATAACAAACACATGATTATCATAGGTAACATTTGAAACGTATCCAAATTTCATAACAAACACATGATTATCATAGGTAACATTTGAAACGTATCCAAATTCATAACAAACACATGATTATCATAGGTAACATTTGAAACGTATCCAAATTTCATAACAAACACATGATTATCATAGGTAACATTTGAAACGTATCCAAATTTCATAACAAACACATGATTATCATAGGTAACATTTGAAACGTATCCAAATTTCATAACAAACACATGATTATCATAGGTAACATTTGAAACGTATCCAAATTTCATAACAAACACATGATTATCATAGGTAACATTTGAAACGTATCCAAATTTCATAACAAACACATGATTATCATAGGTAACATTTGAAACGTATCCAAATTTCATAACAAACACATGATTATCATAGGTAACATTTGAAACGTATCCAAATTTCATAACAAACACATGATTATCATAGGTAACATTTGAAACGTATCCAAATTTCATAACAAACACATGATTATCATAGGTAACATTTGAAACGTATCCAAATTTCATAACAAACACATGATTATCATAGGTAACATTTGAAACGTATCCAAATTTCATAACAAACACATGATTATCATAGGTAACATTTGAAACGTATCCAAATTTCATAACAAACACATGATTATCATAGGTAACATTTGAAACGTATCCAAATTTCATAACAAACACATGATTATCATAGGTAACATTTGAAACGTATGCAAATTTCATAACAAACACATGATTATCATAGGTAACATTTGAAACGTATGCAAATTTCATAACAAACACATGATTATCATAGGTAACATTTGAAACGTATGCAAATTTCATAACAAACACATAATTATCATAGGTAACATTTGAAACGTATCCAAATTTCATAACAAACACATGATTATCATAGGTAACATTTGAAACGTATGCAAATTTCATAACAAACACATGATTATCATAGGTAACATTTGAAACGTATGCAAATTTCATAACAAACACATGATTATCATAGGTAACATTTGAAACGTATGCAAATTTCATAACAAACACATGATTATCATAGGTAACATTTGAAACGTATGCAAATTTCATAACAAACACATAATTATCATAGGTAACATTTGAAACGTATCCAAATTTCATAACAAACACATGATTATCAAAGGTAACATTTGAAACGTATCCAAATTTCATAACACACATATGGCTAGGGATGTAAAAAATAGATGCACAGGTTATTTTACTTATAGTCGAAAAAAATAAAAGTTAATACAAATAACAAGAGGGGGATAAAGGCTCCTTATTTAATTTCCATGGACACAAGGCTAACTTCCGTCATAACCAGAAGAAAAATAAAAGTCCACGACAACAGCAAAGGGGGAGTAACAGCAGTAGTAATAAATAACAAGAAGAATTAACAATGAAACGTACAATTCAACACCAAGAAAAATTAATAACGAATCACTCGTATTGAAAAACTAAAATAATCTCATTTTTTAAACAATTTTCAAGAATGGTCTTACCAGTTGAAATAAATTATGAAAGTAATTAGAGATATAATAATCAAATTTCATTTAAATGCTACATATATAATTTAACTATGCACAAACGCATGTTCTTGTAATACAACGTACATGGTAGATGTGTGAGAACATCAGCAGCTGCTGTAGGATAGCTGACTAGTGAAAATATAAGCAGCAACCATCTGAGTAAATATGCAAATTAAAAAAGTGTGCCCAACGCTGACGTCCTGGAAAAGAGGAGAAAAGGGGAAAAAAGGAAAGAACTTGATGCAGAAAGAAAGCAATCGGACGGGTTTTGACTCATCTGCAGTGGAAGAGAAAATGTGCTACATGGTCAAAAAAATGGAAAGGAAGGTGACGAAAAAGACATATGCATGAAAAGGCATTTCTGAAAGACATGTTCGACACCAAAGTGATATTTTGAAACAGTAAAGAGTGTCGTTGGAAATTACTGGAATAAATGCTTTTGTATCCATTTAAAAATGCTGAGTCATATTTTAATGTCCTCTCTTGTTTTTTTTTGTTCCTGCGATGGTACCAGACAATGTGCGGGTCTGAGATCTTGAAATGTAATAACAGTGTTTGAACTGGAACCTCCGTGACTCGTCCTAATGCACTAAGTAACCGTCTGTCTTGTAACGTCACCTGTTTAGCATTTGAACAGCCAAAGCTCTACCTAACCCCTCCAAGCAACCTGCTTTATATTACACTCATCCACGTGAATCTCGTGAGATTACATGAGACCATTTCTGTTAAATATCACAGATGCCATCTTGCTTTTTCTTTTTCCTGTCCAACGCACCTGACAAGCAGACATGTGGACGCTTGACAGGTAAGTCATGTCTATGTCTGTTTCTATTTTCCCCACAGTAAGAGCTACATTACATACTCTCGTCTCTATAAATGACCAGTGAGATTCGAAACCAACATCCCAGTGACTGTGCCAGTTGCTCTATTACTGAGCCATGACCCAAAAGCAGCACCTCAAGGTTAGGTGGAAACTATTATTTCTATAGCAGCAGAACCGACACCACATAGTTTGAGATTTTGAATATTTGGTTTATAAGCTGTGCTGATTGCTGCTAGCAGTCAACTTCCATTCTAGCTTACCAAATAAAAGGCCATTTCTCAGGCAAGCTGAGCACATGACAACATTCATAAAACGGTTAAACCTTCCAACTCTTGGTACTGACAACACACTGAATGGGATTTCTACTAACTAATTTCCCTGTTTCATTGGCATAGAAATGGGGACAGTCTGCATTGCACAATTGACCATCAACAATAAAACCAACAGTTTTGATATTTTAACTTTTCTTTCCTTTATTTTTTGTTACACAAACAACGCTTTGAAGTACACACACATGCTAGCCAAGTCAGTTACAATTTTCCCTACACAAATTCACAACATTCACTTATGAAAGCCCCAGGGGTGGTGAAAAGAAATAGTTTTCATATAAAAAAATTACTTTTCAAAAAGTGGGGGATCATTTTTCTTTATAAATTTCATGTAAAATTATCACACACTTTATGGCTACCCAGTGCGAGGGGGCATCTTTTTTTGGGGGGGGGGCTAACATTTTTTTTCCTAATTTCATGTTTCAATAAAGATACGAGGACATTAAAGAACAAAAATAAAGAAAAGATTGTGATTCGTGTCATTCCTTATGTTAACAATGGTTACCATTTCTGCATGTGTAAACACATATATTTTCACTGTAAAGTAGTTTTCCAAATATTAAGCAATGTAATTCCTTATGTTATCAGTGGTGGCCAATTCTGTATGCTCAAATGCATAAAGAATTGGCTCCCACTGATAACAAAGAATTACATGGAAAATTACTTGTTTGTGGCAAATTTAAATGCGATATTTGTTTTCAGCATACCTGAAAAACTAAATAACTCGTCATGTTAAAGGTTATTGTTAAGGTGGAAAGTAAATAACAATTTATCAAAACGGCTCTCAGGCTAAGCCCCCACCCCCCATCACTATGTGGTAAGTAATTGGATGCTCATTTTACATTAAATTTATATAGAAAAGTGACTCCACTTTGAAAAAAGTAATTTCCTCATATCATGAAAACTAATTATTTGCGCCACTTTTGAAGTATATATTCGTTTTCAGCACCACCAAAAACCTACGCAAGTCGTCATTGAAAGTTTTTTTTTTTAGTTTGAAAGATTGTAGACATTGACTTCTTTTTTTAATTTATAAAAAATGTTTTTTCTTTACAATGACGACTTTTGAAAGTTTTCGGGGGTGCTGAAAACGGATATATACTTTAAAAGTGGCACAGAGAAACATATAAAAAAAATTACATTTTCAAAAAGTGGGGGATCACTTTTCATTATAAATTTAATATAAAATGAGCATCAACTTTATGGCCGGCATTTTTTTTTTTTTTTTTTTTCAGCCAAAAGTTGTTTTTTTTCTGATTTCATGTTTCAATAAAGACACAAGGAGATTAAAGAACAAAAATCAATAAAAATGTTATCAATTCTGTACGTGAAAACGCATACATAATTCGCCACCACTGATAACATAAAGAATTACGTATTGACCGTTTTTTATGTTTAAGTCAGTATTGAAAACAAAATCTGATAGATTAGTGACCATTCGATAATATTCCGATGAAAAAAAATGAAAATAAAAAATACACATACGTGCGCCATGTAGTAATACTTACGTTTTTGTTTTATAATCTGCTTTCGATTAACTTGATCTGCTTTTATAAAGGAAACGGTTTTTCAAATGTGATTGGCTTTACAAGATGACGAACGGAAGAGGAAGTTCGCAGAAAACAAAATTGAAGAGGAAAAATAAAAAATAAATCATTTCGAAACAGAGCCGATCTATTTGGTGAATATCACGGATAAAATTAGTATTATTTTATTTAACATTTTAATATTTACATGAGAAAGAACAGATTACAAGATTATTTTTTTTAATTTTTATTAATTCTCTAATTTGTTGCACGTGCAATTTAATGGCGGAAACTGATAGTTTTTAAAGCCGCCTTTTTGCATTTTTATTTATTTATTTGTTGGTTTTAATTGAACATAGTTTTGAAAGCCGTCATTTTTTTTTTTAAAGATAATACAAGAAACATTTAATTAAAGAGATTAACGGTAAAAAATTACACGTGAAAAAAAATTATAATGAAAACTGTTTTTACGGCGGCTTCAGAAACTGACAAATTCATCTAAATTTAAAAGTTGAAAAAATTCCTTATAAAACCCAAAAATCCCTTGAAAAATAAATACTAGTTTTCTGGGATTATTTCAAAGATAATTAGTAAAATAAAAGGTAATATTGACAGGTTTCTTACCGGCCCCCGCAACGAAAAATAGTTCGTCTCAAGTTGTATCAAGAAGCGGAACTTGATGTAACAACGAAAACATGAAATCCTATACTACGAAACGAAACGTCTCCAGCTTTTTTTTTTTATTACAGCAAAAATTAGGTTTTCTTATTTTCTTCTGTATTTTCGCTTTAAAACAAAGTAGAAAAATGTTCCTCGTAAAAATCTTCGCACAATCAAAACAAAAGACAACGCGTCACGCATAAATTCTACAGAATGTCAGAAAATCCAATTTTTAAAATTTATAAAACAATTGAAACATTATTATATTTTAATTTCTATATTTTTGAAGATTATAAAAATATTCATTAAATTATGTAATTTTATTTTGTTGTAAAAAAAATGTTTGTTTAATTAAAATATTTACTTTTTTACACGATGACTCGATTTATTCTCAAACGTTTTGTAACGAAAAATTAAATTAATCCTGAAAGTAAAATTGCATTTTAAATGTGAACCCCCCCCAAAAAAAAAACAAAAACAAAAAAAAGAATTAAAATCACTGAATACACTGACAATTTATAACCAAAACCAATATTGAGATCAACATCCTGTGTTCTTTTTTTTTTTTTTTTTTACAATTATACGCATCCGTATTTGTCTGAATTAATCATTATTGCAAATGGTACGCTTTTTTCAATTAGTTTTCCTAGTAATCCTGGATTTAAATGTTTATAATTTTGTGTGTGTGTGTGTGTGTGTGTGTGCAACTGAACGACTAACAATTGTCACCCCATCCCATCTCTAATTTTTTCTGTTCTTTTTTTTTTCTTTTTTTTGCATTTTGTTAAGTCACTAAACTTAAGTGGATTATTATTGATTGAACACTATTAAACGAGATTAAGCAAAATAATAATAATAATAATAATAATAATAATAATAATAATAATAATAATAATAATAATAATAATAATAATAAATAAATAAATAAATAAATAATCTAATTATACCGATATTTAAAAGAGGTGCTCACTTTTAGTTACAAAGTTATAGCAAATCAATCCCCCATTTTGTATACACGGAAAGGAATTATTGCCCTTTGTTATTTGTACTTTTGCTACCATGCCGAAATAATAACGCTATTGTTTCAAAACTAATTCCTGACATGGTGAGAGGAGGGAGTTTTGTAACTATTCTGTGCTTCCACCTAACAATTTAATTAAAAAATGATATTGTGAAACTTGAATTGAAAAAAAACAACCTTTTTTTTAATTACATTTTCATCCCAGACAAGGCACATTGCCACTTTGGTGTGGGGGGCTACTATCAGGGGCAACAACTACGGGGGTGCAATGTTGGGATTTGGGCAGCAATATGTCGGTTCACGTTACACTTGAACTTCTGCATGTCAGTACAGTTGGGGAAGCAGAGACCTGGAATGGAATTCCAGAGTTGAATTTAAATATAGTGCGGTATCAAAAGTGCATAAGCATTTTTCCCCTATTTTGTGAACATTGAAGTAGGGATTTTCGGGTGTGCTGAAAACGAATATCACATTAAAATTTTCTGTAAACAAGTAGTTTTCGGGATGTTAAGCAATGTATAGCGACAGCTTTTTTTTTTTTTTTTTTTTTTTTTGGTTGGAATAAATTTCCGGAAGAGACATTTTAACAGTAATCACTGTTTTCAATACACACGCGTATGAAGTGCGCGTAAGTTTACAACGTCGTAATTTGCCTATCTGCATACATATGACTATGTTAGTTTCGTGCGCAGTGATAGCAGTGTCAGAATTTTTTGGAATTTTTTGACACCCCTAATACAAAACTGCGAATAAAATATTAAACAAAACTCGTAATTTCTATTTTTAAAGTGGTTTGTTTATTTTTTTTATGGAATATGCTTCCAAAATAAAATATTAAAGTTGTTTAAAAAATAATAGAAATATTATTATTTTTTTAAGTCAGTATTTACAAAGTGCCTACGCGCGTTCATGCAGCCATTTTTTTACGTAATGAAATCAATTGAATTTTACGAATTAATTTTTTTCAATTTTTAAAGTTTAAAAATCTATCAGCATTTTTCTAATGGTTGAATTTTACCGATATTTTCAGGTTCAATGTGAAATTTTATGCTCTTTCCAATAAACTGAATATAACATTCTAGACAAGCGTCATTCCTTAAACTCACCCTCCCATTTTGAAATGTCTGCTCAAATGAAAATAAGTAATTTTCTCACCTCAAATTTATATATCACAAATTGAAGATAAAAGATCAATAAATAAAATAAACAAATTTAAAACAAGAATAGAATAGTTATTTGCAAATTTACCTGTAAAGTCCAAAGTTTAAAATTAAAAAAAAAAAAAACACGTTGAATTTTTTAAAGTGAAACCTTATAATCTTGTTGAATTTAGGAAAATTCGTCTCCGGAAAACTCGTCTCCGGAAAACTCGTACCCAGAAAACTCGTCCTGTTTTGCTAGGTAGGAAAACTGGTCCCTTATTGAATAAATAGCGATTGAAAACACATTTTATGACCGTTCTTGAAGGAGATATTGTCTTTAAAAGAGAATACACATCCCATAATATTTTTAAAAAATATTTTTACTTGTTTACTGTTAAAACTTACTTTACTGTACTGTATTTATTTACTGTAAAAAAATTAAATTAATTTTTCTAAGTTTTCGTTTTCTATCTAGCTTTGAAAGATTTTGGTCTTTCAAATAAACTCTTTAAAATAAGTGATTATTTAGTTAAAAATAAAAAAGTAATGCCGAGTGTTACTTATGAACAAAAAATGTCCGACATAAGAGGATAGGATCACCTCTTATGAGGATAATTGCTCAAAAATAGAAAATTAAAGAAAATATTAAGGTAGATATAGTTTTAAAACGAGCCCCCACCCACCATCCAAAAGAAAAGAAATTTGTATATTTTTAGGTAAATGCACATTGCACATCCCATAATATTTTTAAAAATATTTTTACATGTTTATCGTTTTAAAAAAATTAAATTGATTTTTCTAAGTTTTCGTTTTCTACCTAGCTTTGTAAGTTTTTGGTGTAAAGTGGGTAAATATCCAGATACGCTACAACAGAACACCGACCACTCTAATTTGTTTTTTTTTAATAGGTAATTGAGGTCGCTGACAACGAATCTGATAGTCAAACCCACGAACTACTTTCCACCATTTTGTAGCTTCCGTTTATGCTAAGCGTGTGCGCGCGCTGTAGCATAGACGACGGCTTCACCAAGCGAGCACGCTGTAGCATAAACGACGACTTCAACAAGCAAACTGCCTTCTCACATAGCGCAGAAATCTTCCACGGTAAATGTGAAATTAGATGAAAAAGAAATAAAGCAAGAAAAGAAAAGCACACCAAGTTGGAGGAAGCGGGGGGGGGGTAATTTAATTTTTTTTTTTTTTTCCAGACCATTGAATTTTCTAATTTTCAAATAGACTAATGTCTAGCACTTTTTGGGTGGAAAATTTAAAATTAGCTGAAAAAGAAATAATACAAAAAAAGGAAAGCACTCCAAGTTGAGGAGAGGGGGGGTAATTTAATTGTTTTTTTCCTGGAACATAGAATTTTCAAATTTTCCAAAAGTAACGCACCGCACCGTGCACCGACATTTACCAACTAGAACACCATATAACAGATTTTACTGTTTACATTGAGGGCGCGGGGTAAGGGGGGGGTCCAACACCCCCCTCCCTCCTCCCGCGCTCGCACCCCCAATGTAAACAGTAAAATCTGTTAAATGGTGTTCTAATTGGTAAATGTTGGTGCATTACTTACGGAAAAACGGTTAACTAAACTGCAGAAGCACCTATTAAGCCACATAACTTCTATAATTGAATCACCCTCCCGTAAAAAAAAAGAACGAAAACATAAAAATGTTTGGTGCTTATGTTTTTGTAAACCGCATTAAAAACTACGTGAGACAAAAAAAAAAAAAGGTCCCTCAATTTGTTGTACTTTTCTTTAATTGTAAGTCATTAAAAAATGTCAGTCCGTAATTTTTTGATTGTGACAAGGCAGTTTGCTAGGTGAAGCAAGCCATCGTTTACGCTGCAGCGCGCGTACGTAGCATAAACGGAAGCTGCAAAATGGTGGAAAGTAATTCGTGGGTTCAGGGGTTAATACCATGCCAACGGTAAATTTGCCCCAAGTTTGACTGTCAGATTCGTTGTCAGCGACCTCAATTACCATTTAAAAAACAAATTTGAGAGGTTGGTGTTTTGTTGTAGCATATCTGGATATTTACCGAAATAACAAGTAATGTCGCACTCGACATTACTTAGTAAATAATTTTTAACAAAAAAATGTCCGAAAATTAAAGAAAATACTGAGGTAGATATAGTTTTAAAACGAGCCTCCCCCACCTCAAAAAGAAAATAAATTTGTATATTTTTAAGTACTGCACAAATGCCCCCGAAATGACTTTTAAATGATACCCTCCCCATATTAAGAATGGTTTTCAAAATAATAACGTCATTATTTCAGCGCGGTACAAAAATTACATAAGACCATATTTTCTTTTTTGTTGTTTTGTAATAACAAGAATTATTTAAACTGAATTAATTCTTCTAAATAAAATAATTGCTTTCTTTGATAATGCATAAACATGAATTATCAAAGAAAGCAATTTCTTTATTTTTGTCGTAATGACACAAAAAGTGTTAAAACTAGAGTATTTTTTAAAATAAATATTTGGTTTTGTTTTTCGTATCTTGACTCCGTGATCAAGTTTATTTTTTTAAGCAAGAG
Source organism: Euprymna scolopes (assembly GCF_053919585.1). Classification (NCBI taxonomy): domain Eukaryota; kingdom Metazoa; phylum Mollusca; class Cephalopoda; order Sepiida; family Sepiolidae; genus Euprymna; species Euprymna scolopes. Next base: position 34,288,248 of record NC_136527.1, read on the forward strand.
TAAAAAATACTTTTTTTAAATAGTATGGGGGTGTATAGTCTCTTTTAAAAACAATATCATCTTCCAGAACCGTAATAAAATGTGTTTTCAATCGATATTTATTCAATAAGGGACCAGTTTTCCTACCTCGCAAAAAGGGGGGATTTTTCCAGGTACGAGTTTTCCTGGGGTGAGTTTCCGGGCACCAATCTTGTTATATTGTCCAGAAAATTTCGTACAATTACGACAATTATTTCTATTTCATTCAATGTCTTTTTTATATTTAAAAAAAATTAAATCCATAAAAAAGAAATAAAATATATTAAATCAAAAACTGATGTATTTCTTTGAGAACAGGAAAAAAATCGTCGAGTGAATTTTTTGAGGCAAAAAATGATAAGTTAAATGTGATCATTTTCACCTACGGTGTCCCATATTTCATGCACAGGGCTTGACAGCTCACGCGTCTGTGTTGTTTTTACGTTTTATAGCCCTTCTATCCATCCGTATTTCAAAACAGGAAGAAAAGGGACAAGAAACACAAGCTTGCTAACACCAGTTAATGCTTACGTAATGGCGGTCTTTTAAAATGGTTGTTTAAAAAATTCATTTATTTAAAAAAAATACATGGAATATAAAATATTAATATGGACAAATTCTCATAAATGAAGAATGGAAGCATCCATTGATTAGTATTTTATATAGGTAAGTGATTTGGGGGGGAATTTATAAATATTTATTATATTTAGATTAAGTTAAAATTTTTTGAATCTCGTGAAATCTTTTTAAATTAAAAAAATTGTATATTTTTCAATAAAACCTTTTATTATTTTACAGTTTGGTTTTTGCACCTTTTAATGAAAAAAAATAGGGTTTAAATTACATTAATCATATTGTTATAAGCTTCGAAAGATAGTGAGTCCAATTAATCACTCCTTTTTGAACAAGTACTTCTGACACTCCTAGCACAGTGATACAACAAATTGTCCAGAACATTCTAGAATATGCATATATAAGCTTTTGCCCATGCAAATCAAAACGGTTTCTCTTCAGATTTCCTCAGCTTGACCTGCAGCTAAGAGACTCCGCCTGTACTGGACGTTAAATTACATAACAGGATTTCCCGCACGCTATGCATCTTGAATTCTCAATATGTAAAAATTATCATATTTAACGAGATTTATTCTTCTTGACAAGCCTGTTATCTCAATGCATTGAACACACACACACACGCATGTCACTTGACACGTGAACAAATTTTAATGACTTTTTTTTTCTCAAGAAAAAAAATCAGGTATGTTCTCTTCTCAACATAAAAATTCATAATCATTAAATTTTTTACTTTTCTTCAAGACACATTTTACCAAAGATTATATCTAATGAACACACATTTTACCAAAGATTATATCTAATGGACATACATTTTACCAAAGATTATATCTAATGGACACACATTTTACCAAAGATTATATCTAATGGACACACATTTTACCAAAGATTATATCTAATGGACACACATTTTACCAAAGATTATATCTAATGGACACACATTTTACCAAAGATTATATCTAATGGACACACATTTTACCAAAGATTATATCTAATGGACACACATTACCAAAGATTATATCTAATGAACACACACATTACCAAAGATTATATCTAATGGACACACATTTTACCAAAGATTATATCTAATGAACACACACATTACCAAAGATTATATCTAATGGACACACATTTTACCAAAGATTATATCTAATGAACACACATTTTACTAAAGATTATATCTAATGAACACACATTTTACCAAAGATTATATCTAATGGACACACATTTTACCAAAGATTATATCTAATGGACACACATTTTACCAAAGATTATATCTAATGGACACACATTTTACTAAAGATTATATCTAATGGACACACATTTTACCAAAGATTATATCTAATGCACACACATTTTACCAAAGATTATATCTAATGGACACACATTTTACCAAAGATTATATCTAATGGACACACATTTTACCAAAGATTATATCTAATGGACACACATTTTACCAAAGATTATATCTAATGGACACACATTTTACTAAAGATTATATCTAATGGACACACATTTTACTAAAGATTATATCTAATGGACACACATTTTACCAAAGATTATATCTAATGGACACACATTTTACCAAAGATTATATCTAATGGACACACATTTTACCAAAGATTATATCTAATGGACACACATTTTACCAAAGATTATATCTAATGGACACACATTTTACCAAGGATTATATCTAATGGACACACATTTTACTAAAGATTATATCTAATGGACACACATTTTACCAAAGATTATATCTAATGGACACACATTTTACTAAAGATTATATCTAATGGACACACATTTTACCAAAGATTATATCTAATGCACACACATTTTACCAAAGATTATATCTAATGGACACACATTTTACCAAAGATTATATCTAATGGACACACATTTTACCAAAGATTATATCTAATGGACACACATTTTACCAAAGATTATATCTAATGGACACACATTTTACCAAAGATTATATCTAATGGACACACATGTTACCAAAGATTATATCTAATGGACACACATTTTACCAAAGATTATATCTAATGGACACACATTACCAAAGATTATATCTAATGAACACACACATTACCAAAGATTATATCTAATGGACACACATTTTACCAAAGATTATATCTAATGAACACACACATTACCAAAGATTATATCTAATGGACACACATTTTACCAAAGATTATATCTAATGAACACACACATTACCAAAGATTATATCTAATGGACACACATTTTACCAAAGATTATATCTAATGGACACACATTTTACCAAAGATTATATCTAATGAACACACACATTACCAAAGATTATATCTAATGGACACACATTTTACCAAAGATTATATCTAATGAACACACACATTACCAAAGATTATATCTAATGGACACACATTTTACCAAAGATTATATCTAATGAACACACATTTTACTAAAGATTATATCTAATGGACACACATTTTACCAAAGATTATATCTAATGCACACACATTTTACCAAAGATTATATCTAATGGACACACATTTTACCAAAGATTATATCTAATGGACACACATTTTACCAAAGATTATATCTAATGGACACACACATTACCAAAGATTATATCTAATGGACACACATTTTACCAAAGATTATATCTAATGGACACACATTTTACTAAAGATTATATCTAATGGACACACATTTTACTAAAGATTATATCTAATGGACACACATTTTACTCAAGATGGACACACATTTTACCAAAGATTATATCTAATGGACACACATTTTACCAAAGATTATATCTAATGGACACACATTTTACCAAAGATTCTATCTAATGGACACACATTTTACTAAAGATTATATCTAATGAACACACATTTTACTAAAGATTATATCTAATGGACACACATTTTACCAAAGATTATATCTAATGGACACACACATTACCAAAGATTATATCTAATGGACACACATTTTACCAAAGATTATATCTAATGAACACACATTTTACCAAAGATTATATCTAATGAACACACATTTTACTAAAGATTATATCTAATGGACACACATTTTACCAAAGATTATATCTAATGGACACACATTTTACCAAAGATTATATCTAATGGACACACACATTACCAAAGATTATATCTTATGGACACACATTTTACCAAAGATTATATCTAATGGACACACATTTTACCAAAGATTATATCTAATGGACACACATTTTACCAAAGATTGTATCTAATGGACACACATTTTACCAAAGATTATATCTAATGGACACACATTTTACCAAAGATTATATCTAATGGACACACATTTTACTAAAGATTATATCTAATGGACACACATTTTACCAAAGATTATATCTAATGGACACACATTTTACCAAAGATTATATCTAATGGACACACATTTTACCAAAGATTATATCTAATGGACACACACATTACCAAAGATTATATCTAATGGACACACATTTTACCAAAGATTATATCTAATGGACACACATTTTACCAAAGATTATATCTAATGGACACACATTTTACCAAAGATTATATCTAATGGACACACACATTACCAAAGATTATATCTAATGGACACACATTTTACCAAAGATTATATCTAATGGACACACATTTTACCAAAGATTATATCTAATGGACACACATTTTACCAAAGATTGTATCTAATGGACACACATTTTACCAAAGATTATATCTAATGAACACACATTTTACTAAAGATTATATCTAATGGACACACATTTTACTAAAGATTATATCTAATGGACACACATTTTTCCAAAGATTCTATCTAATGGACACACATTTTACTAAAGATTATATCTAATGAACACACATTTTACTAAAGATTATATCTAATGGACACACATTTTACTAAAGATTATATCTAATGAACACACATTTTACTAAAGATTATATCTAATGGACACACATTTTACCAAAGATTATATCTAATGGACACACATTTTACCAAAGATTATATCTAATGGACACACATTTTACCAAAGATTATATCTAATGGACACACACATTACCAAAGATTATATCTAATGGACACACACATTACCAAAGAATATATCTAATGAACATTTGATGCAAAAACCTTGACATTGAAATAATTTGAATTTCTGTTTTAAAAACATGCTTTTAAATGTTATTTATCGAAGTACAGCGATATAGAGTTCTTATTTGATAGTCGTTATTTTTCAAAGTTGTTCACGTTTTTTTTTTAATTTGTATGGATGTAGATCTGATTCGGTCGGACCCTTCTGTTAAATCGGAGATCACGTGAAATTTATCTTTAACGTCCCCGGTTATTTGCTACCACTTTCGACTTATCGACATTCCTGCACCTGCAACCATGACTATGATAATATCAATGGATTCCAACTATGCATTTGAGAACACCGATTCACTATCCTATAATGTCCTATAAAATGCAATTATTTGTTATATGTGGCGGCCATTGTTGTGCGCGCATATTGTTGCCATGCAGGCCCAAAAATATGCGCATGCTTGCGTAAAATAATCGTTACGCTCGTTCACGTCTACCTTTTTTAGATTTTCAAGATTTAAAAAAATTCTTACACTGATGTTTACATCATCATGCGTAAAACAAAAATGTTATTAGGTGCACTTATTGATCCGTGCTGAAATATTAATGTTATTCTTTAGAAAGCCATTCTAAACATGGCGAAAGAAAGGTGTTCTATAACTATTTTGTACTTAACCTTACAATTTCATAAAAACAGATATAATAAACTTTTAATTAAACTTGAGAATATTATTTAAAAAAATAATGCAGATCAATAAGTGCATTAACGCCCAAAATATTATTACTTTTGAAATTTTGATGAGAATTGTTATCATTAAAACCACATTAAATATTTTTTTAATTATATTATTTTTGTGAAAATATTGAATGAATACTGCAGTGCAGTGCTTATCGTAATTGTCCTGAAATAGTAAAAATATTTTTCATTGTTAACATCTATAATGCTTTATTTTTATATAAAAAAGTAAACAGAAATTCATACGTTATTTTTTTCGTTCTTAAAACGGTAACTTTAGCAAAGGTGTCTTTTTTTTACAAAAAAATAATACATTTTCACTAAAATTTTTAAAAAATAACGAGTTCAGTATATTCTGTCATGGTTTATAAATAAATTAAAATTGGTTTATTTTCTGAATTTTGGTGAATTTATAAATGAAAGGAAGGGTCAAAATGGTCATTTTGGTAATCGGCAATTCATTTTGCACGTACTTGAATTTAACTCATCTGAGCCCACCATCGGATTACAATCTTCTGTTGATAAAACTTGTTGTATGAGGAACTAATCTCAGGTTACACCGCTAGAGTAACGTGCCTTGGCGGTGACAGACTTGTATTGTGGATAATGGCGCGAAAATAAAATAAGATGCCAGTAAACCAAGGAAGAATACAAAATGGAAAATGTATTGTAAGAAAAATAAACGAAGATAAGTAATGTTTGATTTATTGGGTTACATTGCGCGCGCGCACACACACAAGTTTGTTTTGCTTTATCTGGTCATTGTGATCTATTTGCGTTTAAATAATATGAAAAAAGAAGTTTAAATCGATTTAATCGACCATAAAACACAAGATTGTATTGAGAAAAAAAAAAGTGTCCGAACTTACCATGGAAGAGATAAATAGACCAGTGGTGGGATACGACCCCCACAACCCCTATGTACGGAAAATAATCTATCAGTGAATTGGAAACTGTTTAAATTAAGATGGAATAACTATGCTATCATTACGTATCTAGCGAGACAGCCAGTACCATACCAAACGGCGATGTTGCTGCATACACTTGTAGACGAAGCATTAAAAGTATATTATGGGTTTCAATTTCTGACTTTGAAGAAGAGAGAACACCCAATGAAATTCTCCAAGCGTTCGATAAGTATGCCATTGGAGAAATTAATGAGACATACGAACAATATATCTTCCAGACAAGAAAACAGGGAGAAGGTGAAACAGGGGAAGCATTCATCACGGCACTACATACGTTGATAAAGACATGCTATTTCTGTGAGAATTGCGTCTCTTCCATACTACGAGACCAGATAATTCTTGGAGTACACAACCCCCACACCCAAGCTGAACTGCTTAAAATGAGACAGTTGGACTTACAGAGATGCATAGAGATATGAAAACTATCGGAAAATGCAACGCTACAGTCTAGAATTCTGAGACCCGAGGCAATTAACAAAGTGGACTTGAAACCTAAGGGAAGGCCAACAACCACAGAAAGTAACAGAGGGTGTAGGGCGTGTGCATTGCGATATGAACCCGGAAAAGAGTTTTGTCCAGCATTTGGGAAGAATTGTTTCAAATGCAATGGAAAGCATCACTTTGCAAAAAGATGCAAATCAAGAAAAAAGCATATTCGGTTTGTTGGGAAACAAGATGATAGCGATAGCAGTAGTGATGGTTCAGACTATGGACATGTGGACAGTGTGATCACGAAAGAAGGAATCAATTCCATCAGACCTGAAGTGATAAAGGCAGAAATGATGGTCAAAGAAAAGCCGGTTGTTTTTCAGCTAGAGAGTGGAGCTTCAGTGAACATCTTGAACGAGAAACATGTGGCGGGAAAACACTTGAGCAGTCCAATAAGACCTTTGTCATGTGGAACGGGTCACAAATGAAACCGTTAGGAGAACGTCGGATAAAAATGATAAACCCAAAAACAGGACTCAAATATGCAGTGAAGTTTGTCATTGTAAAGGAAGACTTCCATCCACTACTTGGAGCGAATGTCATCCAGCAAATGGCACTCATTAGTGTGAACAATGACAAATTTAAGAGGGTTGCAATCATATCTCAAAAAGACAGCAGCCAGCACCCGGAGAGCATCATATCCGAATTTCAGAATGTATTCCAGGAAGACTTGGGTACGTTACCTGGAGAGGTTTATCTGGAGGTGAACTCTAACGTAACACCACATGTTGTAGCGGCTCGAAGAATACCAGTGGCTATCAAGGTAAAAGTGAATGCCGAATTAGAAAGACTGGTCAAAAAGAAGGTAGTTGAACCAGTGAACGAGCCAACACCGTGGGTAATTGCCTTATCACTGGTAATGAAAAAAATGGAAAATGGAAAATTACGGATATGTATTGACCACAGACCATTAAATAAGCCTCTTAAACGAGAGTATTTTCAGTTACTGGTACTGGACGATCTCCTCCCAGAATTGCTGATAGCAAAGTTTTCTCAACTCATGATCTAAGGGATGGAATTTGGCACCTAAAGTTAGATGAAGCTAGCAGTCGCTTGACCACTTTTGCCACTCCATATGGTCGGTTTCGATGGAAGGTTTTACCATTTGGAATTGCTCCAGCCTCGGAAATATTTAAAAGAGAACTATATAATACTATGGCCGATTTGAAAGGAATCATCAACAAAGCAGATGATCTTCTGGTGGTCGGGATTGGTAAAACGATGGAAAAAGCAACAGAGGACCATGATAGAAAACTCGGAAGGATGTTGCAAAGATGTCGTGATCGTGGGATGCGATTGAATGCTGAAAAAATGAATTCACGGCAAACATCTGTATCATTCCTGGGTCACAGGATAACCAGTGAGGGTTTACTTCCAGATCCTGAGAAAATAAAAGCCATAAAAGATATACCACGGCCAACAGACATTAAGGGAGTGCAACGATTGGGAGGATTCGTGAATTATTTGGCAAAGTTTCTGCCCCACATCTCTGACGTGATGGCTCCAATTCCCAACTTAACAAAGGCCGATGTGCCATGGACGTGAAAGGCGGAGAAACTTTTGAGAAAATCAAAAGGTTGGTGAGTTAAGCACCAGTATTGAGATACTATGACCCCAACAAACCATTGGTCGTTCAATGTGATGCAAGGGAGAAAGGAATGGGGGCTGCATTGCTACAAGAATATCAACCCTTAGAATATATTAGCCGAGCACTTACAGATACAGAAACCCGATATGCACAGATTGAGAAAGAACTATTGGCAGTGGTTTATGCCTGTGAACGGTTACACCAATACACATTTGTCAACAGGTTACAGTACTGACTCATCATAAACCATTAGAAGCAATAATGAAAAAGGAATGGGGGAAATAAATGTATCGATGATGATGATGATGATGATGATGTCCAGGAAACAGAATATATTCCAGTGACAGAGGCAAGGTTGATCGAATTGCGCTCAGCCATAAAAGAAGACAGATGTATGCAGATGTTACAGCAAGTAATTGTGGAAGGATGGTCAGAAGACAAAGTACATCTTGACCCAGAGGTGAGACCATATTTCAGCATGCGGAATGAAATGATGGTACAAGATGGATTAATATTCAGAAGAAACTGAGTAGTAGTACCAACAACACAGCGGGCAGTGTTTAAAGAAAAATTGCATTCCACACACCTAGGGGTTGAAGGATGCTGCAGAAGAGCAAGAGAATGTTTGTACTGGCCAAATACGAATAGTGACATCAGAGACTTTGTCTCAAAATGCCCAACGTTCAGGAAATATGCAGAGCCTTTAATGGTTCATGAAATTCCGGAGAGACTCTGGGAAAAATAGGAGTAGATCTCTTTAGATTAGCAGATAGGTACTATCTCTGCACCGTTGATTATATGAGTAATTTCTGGGAAATTGACCATCTCCCGACTACACAAGCTAGAACGGTGATCACTAAGCTTAAGCACCATTTTGCACGACATGGGATACCAGATCAGGTGGTCACTGATAATGGACCACAGTTTAGTAGTCAAGAATTCTCCACCTTTGCAAGAAAGTGGTGTTTTGCATATACATCCATCAGTCCTTACAATAGCAAGGCAAATGAAAAAATAGAATCTGCTGTAAAGATGGCAAAGAACCTTTTCCGGAAATCAATGGAAGATAAGGCTGATCCATACCTAGCGATGCTGGATCACAGGAATATGCCAGCTATGGGTCACGTATCACCTGCGCAATAGCTAATGTCAAGAAGAACAAAGACACTTCTTCCAACCAGAGAGGACCTACTCAGACCAAAGCTAATGGGGAGTTGCTCCGACGTAATAGGGTGGATTTTAACACAACAGACGAAGCACTCCCATCACCATCATTGATCCCTCAGTCATACCAAAAGCCTAGCGAGGAGGCACCAATAAATGAACTGCCAAGTACAGAAGGGGTTTGTAATTCGCAAACACCTCGGCTCGAAAGTAATAGAAGAGAAGGAATGAAGCCGGCGACACCATCCCCAGCAAACCAAAATACTGAAGGAATGAGGATGACACGTTCAGGGAGACTAGTAAGGAATCCAGCTAGATTCAAAGACTATATGAACTAATTGAGTCCAAATGGAAAGAGTACAATAATCCCAGTTAGGCCGGAGCGTAGTCAGCTTAGTGAAGGCCGAGGTCACAAGGACAAAGCATTGTTTTTTTTTGTATTATTTGTTTTTTATTTATTTTGTGCTTTTGTTAGTGGATCTCTTATTCTTTGTTGTTGTTCTTAAAAGGGGGAAGATGTTGCATGAGGAAATAATCTCAGGTTACACCGCTAGAGTAACGTCCCTTGGTGACAGACTTGTATTGTAGATAACGGCGCGAGAATAAAATAAGATGCCAGTAAACCAAGTGTTGTTTTCATTAATGGGAATCCACACGAAAAGAGAATAAAACAAATACCTGTTTGCTTTTTTATATAAAAATACAATATTGTAGATGTTAACAATAAAAAAATTTGGTGCTAATTCACTTGTTTTTTTAATCAATTGTAAGGTTAAAGTACAGAATAGGTACAAACACCCCCCTCCCAATGTTAAGAATGGCTTTTTAAATAATAACGTTAATATTTCAGCACGGATCAATAAGTGCCTGCATGAGTACCTAATAATGAGCAAATTTTTTTTTAATTACGGATGCGTTGATTGATTGTACTGGCATGGGTGGAGGGAGGGGGTCTAATTAATTTTTTTTTTCACAAACAAGGTGTTTTTTTTATTTTTTAATCAATATTATTAATCTTTCAAGTCAGGTTTTAGTTTCTAACGACGCCGTAAAAAAATCCACGTGTATCATCCCCCCTCCCCGTATAGAACTATGGTTCTTTTTCAATATCTTCGTCGTTAATGTGTTTAGTAAACTGCACAAGCACCAGATTAACACCAGGCTTAAATGTTTTAAACACAATGCAAAAAAACAACAACAAAAAAAAACAGGAATCTAAAAAAATAATAAATAAATAAAAATACGAAAAGGCGGCTTTAAAAACTATCAGTTTCCGCCATTAAATTGCACGTGCAACGAATTAGAGAATTAATAAAGATGAAACTTGTAATCTGTTCTCTCTCATGTAAATATTAAAATGTTAAATAAAATAATATTAATTTTATCCGTGATATTCACCAAATAGATCGGCTTTATTTCGAAATGATTTATTTTTTATTTTTTTTGTTTTCTGCGAACTTGCTCTTCCGTTCGTCATCTTCAATGTTAACTTGAATTTGTAAAGTCAATCACATTTGAAAAATCGTTTCCTTTATAAAAGCAGATAAAGTTAATTGAAAGCAGATTATAAAACAAAAACGTAAGTATTACTACATGAATTTAGTATCGATTTTTGCGCATTTGCAGAATACGTTAAAAATGTAAGGGAGATAACTACATTTACTAAACGAATAATCCTAATGAAAATGTTGATTATTGTTGAAAAATTTTTCGCTGTTGATTGCTTTTGTTTTCAATATTGACTTAAACATAAAAAACTTCTTTATCTAAACAAAAAAAATAATTGTATAAATTTTAAATATTTTTAACTAATGTTGTTTTTTGTTTACCAAAGTTTAAAAAAATATATATGTAAATCTTAATTGTTTAATGGTTTTTGTGTTTTCATCCTTTTCCAATTTTCTCAGTGGTTTATTATTAATAATTAATTTATTTTCAATACGTAAGTATAAATAAACAACGATCAATGTCTAAAATCTTACGTAAAGCAAAAAACAAAACAAAAAAAAATCTCTAAAAAAATCTTTACAATAAAAACTTTTATAGTTTTTCGGGTGTGCTGAAAACGAATATATAATTCAAAAGTGACGCAGAGAATTAGATTTCATGATATGAAGAAATTACTTTTTCTAAAAGTGGGAATCACTTTTTTCTTTAAATAAATTTAATGTAAAATGAGCGATACTAGTTCACTTATTGATCCATGCTGAAATAATAATGTTTTTTTTAGAAAGCATTTCTTGACATGGAGAGTGGAGGATGTTTTGTACCTATTCAATACAAGTCAATAAAAAAAGATATAATAAAACTTTAAACTTGGAAATACTATTTAAAAAATAGCGCAGATCAATAAGGTCACTAGCACCAAATGAGCACCCACTTTCAGGCCACACGGTGATAATTTTTGGGGTTAGGGTTAGGTTTGGTTGGGGGCTGCCTGAAAGCCATTTTGGTAAATTTTTACTTACTTTCGACCTTAACACTCACCTTTAACATGACGATTTCTATAGCTTTTTGTTGTATGCTGAAAAAGGATATCCCATTAAACTTTGTTGCAAACAAGTCGTTTTTCGAATATTTCACAATGTAAAGAATTGACCAGTACTGATAACATAAGGAATTACACTGCTTAATCAGAAACCTACTCTGTGTAAAAATATGCATATGTTTGCACATACAGAAATGGTCACCACTGATAGCATAAAGAGTGGCACATATCTGCATACATATTTTTCTCTTTTTTCTGTTCTTTGATTTCCTTGGGCTTTATTGAAAGATGAAATTAGAAAAAGAAATTTTATCTCCAATCACTAGGTTGCCATAAAGTGGGTGGTCATTTTACGTTAAATCTATACTGAAAAGTTATACCCCACTTAAAAAAGTACATTTTTCATATCATGAAAACTATTTCTCTGCCCCACTGTTAAAACATATATTCGTTTTCAGCACCCTTGAAAGCTTCTAAAAGTGGTAATTGTGAAAGTTTTTTTTTGCGCAGGGGGGGGGGTAAAGGTTCTAGACATTGACCAGAACAACTTCTTTATAGTTTACAATGAAAAAAAAGTTTAAAGTAAAAAAAACAAAAGACTCGACGCTCCTGTGTACTTGTCACTAATCTACCAGATTATCAAAAAAATTTCAATATTTACAATTTTTAAGTAGTGCTCTGTTTCTAATACAAAGTTCTAGTAAATTTATCTCTCATGAGGGATCGATTTATTAGAAACTGTTTACGCATATATAAATATACCAAAGAGTTTTCTGTTAAATTGATTTGGAAATGCAGTTGTCAAATTTTCTGTTTGTTTGTTTAAAGAATTCTTATAATTAAAGAAACTTATGTTGTATTTTTAAGTTCTCTCAAAAATACATTTAACAAACCTTACAAATAACTTTGACTAAATTAAAAAAATAATCATGATTTTTAAACAAATTATAATATTACGGTTCTGAATTTTTTTAGATGAGGAATGATTCTTTGTATTATTTAGATTATTAAGACTACTGTTCTCATCTTGAGTGTTATTTATTATGCAAACATTGTAAAAATAACATTTGTTGAAAACTTGTTTTTGTTTTTCTCTGTAATAATGGAAATTCCATATTTACTTACCAGATTTTGATATGACCCTTTAACTTTAATTCTGTTTTGAAAAGTGAAGATGACATAAAATTAAACTATTTTGTTTTTTGTGATAGATGAAAAGGAAGTTATTATGAATGGGGCTTTCATAAGTAGATGTTCTAAATTTGTGTATGGAAAATCGTAACTTACTTGAGTAGCATGTGTGTGTGCTTCCAAGGATTGCTCATGTAACAAAAAAAAGAAAGGAAAGAAAGAAATGCCTAAAATGGTTGACAGTCACTTGTGCAATGCAGTTTGTTTAGATTTTTGAAAAAAAAAAACGTACTAAAAAGAGTATAATTTCTCAGGTTAGCATGATCATTTTCTGACATGTGCAAAATCACCAAAATGGTTTCTGGTTTCCTCCTAACAAAAGTATTTCCCCTCAAATCATTAGAAATTCTTTTTCTTCCCTTTCTCTTTCCACAGCCAACTTTATGCCTGTATAGGTTAAAAGGCTTTCTTAAAAAAGAAAGAACAATTCTCCTGGGTTCTAATTAAAATACATGACTACATTTACAAAACTTTTTTCCTTCAAAATCAACGCTAGCAAAAATTCTTTCTCTTCCCTCTTTCTTTCCACAGCAATCTTTATACCTGCATAAGTTAAATGGCTTTCTTCAAAAAGGAAGAACAAGAGAAAGAAGAGAAAATTAAGAATATGCAATTAAAAATGCAAATTTAACAATTCTCTTGCAATAGATAAATCATCATGAAATCGAGGTATATATACAGCATAATCACGTTGACACACCAGTTCTCGTCAGATCACCAAAGTTACGCAACGTTGATGCTGTATATTTGCCACTGGTATTCAACAATTCCAACTCAAGCGAGGTGTGGTTGGAGATTGTGCAACTCTTATCACAAGAATTTCATGTGCAGGCACCCTTACAGTGGGTATCCATAGTCTGTTAAGACGGAAGGAAGCCACTACTATATATATATATATCAGATTAACATGGTCTGTACAGGTATATGCTGTGCTACAGATCAGATGATAAAACGATTTTCTTGTAAGAGTGTTCCATCTCCTAGATCAGTTGTGAGCCAACAATAAAGGGCCTGATCCACCCTGGTAAGCTTTCTGTGCAGCTGGGTACCATACCAGCTATTTCTTGGTCCTTGACTCTAACTGTTAGTTCAGTCTAGTGGACACATTGCTTAGCAATGCTGCACCAACACTGTCCCCTCACAAGGTTTGGCAGGCCTGCTGAGACGAGTACCCAGGAAATAGCTCTTGGAGCTAGCAAGTGAGAGATTTAGGAGATGAGTGAGGACCAGTGATCTCTGTCCACCCTATTGGGTGCAGCAGCCAGAGATTCAAAAGTAGTACCTCTACCCAGAGCCCCCTATACCCCTATAGATATAAAAAAAAAGTGTGCTTTGTTTACCACAAGCAATGACCACTTAAAACAAATTAAAGTGCCGGTTGTCCAGTGAACCATTTTCACTCATTTAAGCCTAAGGTTTGGTACATCGATATGTGCTTTTTTTAGAACTAATAATAAATCAATAAACCCTGTTGCGATGATGGGATTGTGACGGGAACAGGTGAAGGATGTCACTGGTTAAAGGTAGATGGCCTTCTTTTCACAACCCCCGCAAGTAATTGTGTGACTCATGTCCTCCTTTCATAACAAATCAGCCCTTTATAGGATGGCGCTGCTTTCCTCTTCATGGGGAGGGGGTCTATAAAAGGTGATCTAAAAATTGGTCTAATCATTATCATGTCATTGTACGTCGTTCTGATAGACAAGATATAAATTTTACATGCTCTTACAGCATCGGGGAATGTTGGTCAGACCATAAATTGATCTGCTCCACAGTCAGGATGAAAATCAACGCCCTGCTCGAAATCAACGTAATTCTTACATCAAGAGAATTGATGTAGGCAAGTTGAAGGTTAGGGAGATAATGCACTCATTTCAAAAGGTTACTGATGAAAAGCTGTCCTCTGTTGTATGTGGGAATAACATTGAGGCATCTTGGAGAGAGTTTAAAACTGCAGTGTATGACTCTACCAAAGAGTCATTAGGATATGTTCGAATAAAAACTCAATAACATGCATCAAACCAATCAAGTGTGGGTTACTGACCAAAATTCTTCAGTGAAACACATGGCTTTAAGAATGGCCAAAAGGTTGGCACAATCTCGGCTTCGGAAAATGAAACAAAACTGGTGGAAGCAGAAAGCTAGGGTCTTACAAAATGCGGCGGATAGGTGTGATTTTAAATCATTCTACCAAAACCTCAAGGGGATGTTTGGTCTCATTTTAAGGGGGCATCTCCAATATTTTCGTCGGATGGCATTCTCCTCACTGATAAGAAAGCAATTACTAAGCGCTGGGCTGAACACTTTTCAAATATTTTAAACAGAGAATCGACAGTGGATCGTAGAATGATTGATGATATTCCTCAGAGGCCAATCATCAAGGCGCTTTCTGATACTCCATCCATGTCGGAGATTGAATGGGCTGTAAAGCAACTTTCAATTGGTAAGGCTCCAGGTGATGACGGCATACCTGCAGAAGTATACAAATGTGGAAGCCAACTGCTAATCAGGAAACTAAGTGCCATGTTTTCATTAATATGGGAACTTGGTACCATGCCACAACAATTCAAAAACGTGTCAGTTATTAACCTGTTTAAGCATAAAGGAAATAAGTGTGAGTGTGATAATTTCTCTTTTGTCTGTTGCTGGTAAGATCCTAGCTCATATATTCTTAAACAGACTCAATGGTTCAATCTGTAAAACTGTACTCCCAGAAACTCAGTGTGGTTTTAGGGCAGGAAGAGGGACTGTGGACATGATCTTCAGCCTTCAGCAACTACAGGAGAAAGCGAGAGAACAGAATAAGGACGTGTTTATTACATTCGTTGACCTCACAAAGGCATTTGATACCGTCTCTAGGGATGCTCTGTGGACTGTTTGGAGGAGGCTTGGTACTCCAGACAAGATGTTGAATGTGATTGTCTCCTTTCACTGGGGAATAGTGGCGACAGTACAATCTGGCTGTGAACAAGTGTCAAATGGAACAAAGCAAATTCCGATCCTATTTGCTCTTTTCTTTTTGGTGATGCTTGAGACAGCTCTCAAGAACACCTCAGGAGGCATAGGTGTTTAGTATCAATCAATCGATTATTTATTTATTCAAGACCAAAACCAAGATTCTGTGCAGACTGTTTTATGCTGATGACTGTGCTCTTGTTACCCGTAGAACATCCTCAATAGCTTTTCTGGTGCATGTAAGGCCTTCGGTCTTACAATTAGCATAAAAAAGACTGAAATTATTCACCAGCCGAAACCAAATGCTACGCCCTTTTCACAACTGGTGAATGTAAGGCCTTTGGCTTGAAAACAGTATATTCTTTTACAGCCAGTGGGATATGTTGATGGTGAAGCTTTGAAAACAGTATCTTCTTTTACATACCTCGGATCTGTTGTGTCTAATGATGCAAAATTTGAAAAGGACATCCAAAATAGAATTAATAAAGCTAGTGAGGCATTTGGTAGGTTGTGACACAAACTCTGGAACAGCCGCGATATGTCTCTAAAAGAGAAGGTGGCAATCTACAAACCTGTTGTTGTGCCTACTCTTCTGTATGGTGCTGAAACGTGGACCTTGTACTGCAAGCATATAAATTAGCTTGATTCCTTCCATATGAGATTTTGTGTCCTATTTGCAATGTTGGATAGCAGGATCCTGTTCTAAATAGTTAATTACTGGAGATGTGAAATCTCTGGTATTGAATCATTTTTGATCAGGATACAAATGCGGTGGTCGGGTCATCTTGTGAGAATGGATGACTCAAGAGTTCCTAAGCAACTTTTTTATGGGCAACTGACAAATTTTTGCCGTTCATTAGGACGTCCCCTGCTTTGTTACAGAGATAAACTAAAAGACAACCTGAAACGTTGTGGAATTTCTTTGAGTTCCTGGGAGAGTGCAACAGGGAACTGCAGAGAATGGAGGAAGAAGTGTTTCCTAGGGACCAAAAAATTTGAACATAACTGCTTTGTCATAGGGACGCCTTCGTGCAATATGAAGGCAAAACACAAGAAAAACCCACCTAAAAATGAATATGTATGCCACTGTGGTTTTAAAGCATGCAGCAAAGCAGGGTAATCTGTTCACTCAAGAAGGCATCTTTGACTGACAAGCATATGCAAGTTCACCATCTGCAGAGGAGTATGCTGGACATCTATAGGATTGCAATTATGCATGTGATGTCACAGAGCTTAGGAGCTGCTGAAGATTGCATACTGAACCCTCATTCATCATCTTTGATGAGAGAATCTTCTCTCTCTCTCTCTCTCTTTCTCTCTCTCTCTCTATATATATATATGTGTGTGTGTGTGTGTTTTGTGACCATATGCAAAACATATATATATATATATATATATATATATATATATATATACATATATATGTGTGTGTTGTGACCATATGCTGCGGTAGATATAACCTTCACAGTTGTTCATCGTTTGTTGCAATAAGTAATACACTATCTCGTTCATCACCAAAAACGTTTTTGTTTCTTCATCTTTAAATCTTGTTCTCTAATAATATCAAAACCCAATAACATATGATGTCTGTGCGACACTGATGAGCCTTTAACCTTCTTATATGATGCAAACTCTATTGAATGAAAATGATCTGAGTTTATCACACCCACCAAGTAATTCCTACCGTCTATTTCTACTAGAGATCCGTGTACAGTCTGTAGTCTTTCTCAGGATTAGGATAAGCCAGTATAACAATATCTGTGAGCTTCATTTTTAAGCTGACTGTCTACCCTCTCGAGGATTAAATTCTTTTGTTCATCAATCATAATAACCACAGTAATGTTACAAGCCATTCTACACTTAGATATTTGGCAACACGTTCTCAAGGTGATCGGTTGGTATTGTTCATTATAAGCAATAGAAACTTACAACTTACAATTTCTGAAAATAATGCATGTATGTAGATGCTGGTGTTTTAACATAATTTTCTGTGCTGACTGAACTATTTGGGCATCATCTTCCAGAGTTATATACTCATCAAATATTCAAATATTCTTATCTCTCTTAAACCGAGAGACATCCTCACCTCATTTTTCTTAAGCCAGTAATATTTTAGTATCACATATAACGCCTCTACTCCTCTATAATTTTCCCCTCATTTCTAATCAATTCTATGTGCATTGGTATGCCCTTGTTCAGTAACACCTATTTATATACCTAGCTTTCTCTTTACTTTAGCTTTAAATCCTAGACCTCTACTCTCTACTTAGTTTCCTCTTTTATGTCTGCCTCCATATGTTGGGCGACTAGCTAAACTCATAGCCTCAACAAGAATCTGCCGTCTCATATGAGAAACCTCCATGGGCTCGTCTTCATACTCCTAGCTTGTTTCCATTTAACTTCTGCTATAGCTTTCTGATAAGATGCGTGAAGATCTTGTGGCTTGTGTCTCATCACAACTATCTTCACTCGATAAAACAACTCCTAATTATTTTTTTATTAATAAACACGAAAGAGAGAAAAAATCATCTTAAAAACTTTTGAGCATGTACATCTGGTTTTTATTATCTTATGCGCATCACATATATGTATATATATATTTTTGTTATTGTTGTTTTCGTTTGCATGTGTGCACCATTGCGCTATACCAAAGAATTAAATTCTTTTCTCTTTTACTTTCCAAGTCATATGATGCCACGTGGGGTTAACATCATTAAAAGACTTTCATAATACCCACATATTTCTTACTATCTTTAAATATGTAACCATCAATTCTTACAATCTATATAATGTAAACAATGTAATAGTTTGTTGCCTACAACACCGAGCAAAAGCAATATGTATTAATAACAATGCATCTCAAAATGAGGTGGAAAATTTGAGAGAAACCATCTACTTGAGAGGTAGACACGAGAGTATTCAAGGGTGATTTGGCTCTCCAGGAACATGTGCATGTACAGTCGCTTGCAGAAAAAATCATGACAAAGAGATTCCATGTAAATGTGGAAAATTCATTAACTGTTGCTTCATTATAACAATAGTATGCTACTGACAAAAGAGCTTGAAGATATGGTGGCTTGTGTCTCATCACATATAAATGTGAGCCATGTCATTCACTTACAGTAAGCTTAGAAAACATTGGAGAGATTGAAAAATCAGTTATGGTGGAATATATATGGATGTAAAAGGGAAACCAGCTACCCTTATGAAATGAAGTCAAAGTTATAAATGGAGAACAATAAAGAGTAATCTGGCTTAAGGAAACTGTATATATTCTGGGTGATGATCAATTACTAAGCCTAGTATAGTATTTAACACAATATGGGAACCATTAACTATAAATAATATAGTAATAAGTAGTAAAAAGTTTCTATACAATTTTAATTGGTCATATTTGACTTTAACTTAGTGTTTATATCAATTTAAAAAATAACAAAAGATAAAGAAAGTCAAAACTCTGCAGAAAAAAATGAGCTTTAACTTAGCTTAAAATATCTTTAAAGGCAACAAAGCATATAAGGTTACATTTTGTCCATAAGTTTCGACTTTCTCTTTGTAATCTCTACCTTTCTGGTTTATCTAATAAAGTAATCGGCATATTTCCGAGGTGTACAGTTGCAAGATGCTAGAGGTTCAGTTTTGGTGTGGGCACTATTAGTGCCAATGGTCCAGGCCTATATTTCGCTTTCAAGGTCAAATTAATTCGCTGTATTACATTAATATGTTGACTGAGAATTTTCTACACTACTTTGGCCGGATTTTGATAATAATACCATCTTCATGCAGGATAATGCTCCATTCATACAGCTGCCTATGTAAATATGTTTCTTGAAGAGAATGATATTCCATGTTTGGATTGGCCTGCAGAATCTCCAGACCTCAATCCTATTGAAAACGTATGGCATTACATCAAGCAACAGCAACACAATGATGAAATTTCTAATCTGGAAAAACTTGAAGAGAAGTAGCATGCCCTTTCACCAGAGTATTGCCACAGACTAATTCAAGGAAAACAAAAAAATTGCAGATTTTCAACTTGCAAGAGGGCTATGCTACTAAATATTAACTAATTAATTGTGTTCCTGTTGTGTTTGTTTTGCAGTAATTTTCTACAGTTACATTTAAATAACAATTTTCAATTGCATGGAGTTTCTTTGTACCTTCCTGATTAGAAGTTATTTTTGTGAAATTGACGTGAACACTACGATATCTCAATTAAAAGTCAAATATGAAAAGGTAAAATTATAGAGGAATAAAAGATGAATCAAAATTCTGGGTGATGATCAATTACTAAGCCTAGTATAGTATTTAACACAATATCGGAACCATTAACTATAAATAATATAGTAATAAGTAGTAAAAAGTTTCTATACAATTTTAATTGGTCATATTTGACTTTAACTTAATATGAAAAATCAAGGTGAATTAGAAGTTATTTATTTAGCTATTATTTAGCTAAAATTTGTAGTTTGAGAAAATTACAAGTGCGGACTTTCTTGGTGTCACTGTATATATACATATATATACATATATATATATATATATATATATATATATATATGTATATATATATATATATATATATATATATATATACCTTAAAAATAGTGATAATATTTAGAAACAAAATAGTCCTTAAAATTTATACTAGGAGTTTCTGCAAGGATCCATGGTGCTATGGTTAGAGTACTTGTTAAAAATCAATTGTAAGTTAAATACTCATGAACGTTGAATTTTCAACCCTCAGTGAGATTGAAAATAAAATTTAAAATTACAAATGAGTAAGCAATTTTCTAATTTCTAAAATGTGGATATGTGAAAATTTTAGTGCAATATTTGACAATAGAAACAAGTTAATTTTGTTAACTAACCAGTATTGCATAAAACTATGCTAATTTTATTTGGAATTTAATTAATAATAAATGTTGTGGATATTTTAAATGAAAATAAACAAGAATTTTATTGAGTTTCTGCTGTATTGGTTTTGCATAATGTTCTACAGTTATATTTAAATAACAATTTTTCAGTTATTTTTTACCGTCCTGATTAGTAATTTTTTTAATTGACGTGAACATTAGGATATGTCAATTAAAAGTCAAATATGAAAAGGTTAAATTATAGAAGAATAAAAGGCAAATCAAATGATGTATAGATTATGTAGACATTTAATTTTACTTTAAAAAACAAATGCGGACTTTTTTGGTGTCATTGCATATATATAGTAATAAATAGTGAAAACATCTGGAAAAATAGTTCCTAAAAATTACACTGAGATTATCTGTAAAGACCCATGGTGCTACGATTAAGTACTTGGTAAAAATCAGTTGTAAGTTAAATACTCTTGAAAGTTGAAGTTTCAATTCTCAGTGAAAATAAAATTTCAAATTACATAGGATGTTTACTCAGCCATCACTAACAATACGAAATGAGAACAATATTCTGAAGAATCCAAATATGAATAATCAATCCTCATCTCTAAAATGATGAAATATGAAAATTTTAGATTAATATTTGACAATAGAAACAAGTTAATTTTGTTAACTAACAAGTATTGCATAAAACTATACTAATTTTATTTTGGATTTAATTAATAAAAAATGTTGTGGATATTTTTTATGAAAATAAACATGATAACCGCAATTTTACCACATGAATTTATTTTTTCAAATTTATTGTATATTTCCAGAATTTGCAACAATGTACACCATTACTGGATGAAGCGAACCTTTCTACATTGGTAATTCAAAAAGTTTGAAAATAATTCAAAATTCCTTCATAGAAATTATCTTAATTTGAAACTTATCAGCTAATTAGCATACACTCAATTCAATATACTTTTTGTGGAATTAGATGCAAGCAAACATGGGAGACAAACCACATTTTTGTGAAGTATGTTGCTCTTCTTTTGCACGGAGGTCAAGTTTGTTGAACCATATCAAAATACATACAGGAGAGAAACCTCATTCTTGTGAAGTATGTGGCTCTTCTTTTGCACGGAAGTCAAGTTTGTTGAGGCATATGAAAACACATACGGGAGAGAAATTGCATTCATGTGAAGTATGTGGTTCTTATTTTACACTGAGATCAAATTTGTTGAGGCATATGAAAACACATACGGGAGAGAAACCACATTCTTGTGAAGTATGTGGTTCTTCTTTTGCACGGAAATCAATTTTGTTCAACCATATCAAAATGCATACAGGAGAAAAACCACATTCTTGTGAAGTATGTGGTTCTTCTTTTGCACAGAAGTCAAGTTTGTTGAGTCATTTGAAAACACATACGGGAGAGAAACCACATTCTTGTGAAGCATGTGGTTCTTCTTTTTCATGGAAGTCAAATTTGTTGGACCATATGAAAATACATACGGGAGACAAACCACATTCTTGTGAAGTATGTGGCTCTTCTTTTGCAAAGAAGTCATCTTTGTTGAATCATATGAAAATACATACAGGAGAGAAACCACATTCTTGTGAAGTATGTGGTTCTTCTTTTGCATGGACATCAAGTTTATTGAGTCATTTGAAAACACATACGGGAGAGAAACCATATTCTTGTGAAGTATGTGGTTCTTCTTTTGCATGGAAGTCAAATTTGTTGAATCATATGAAAACACATACGGGAGAGAAATCACATTCTTGTGAAGTATGTGGCTCTTCTTTTGCACAAAAGTCAAGTTTGTTGAGGCATATAAAAACACATACGGGAGAGAAATGTATGACATGAAAAGAAACTGGAACCTTAAGATCTCTATCATTCCAGTAATTATAGGAGCAACCGGACTTATGAAAAAGAATTTTACAAACTATCTTACAAATATACCAGGTAAACCAAGTGCAAAGGAGATTCAAACAATTGCACTTAAAGGGACGGTTAGAATCTTAAAAAGATCTCTCGGTTGGGTGTCTAAAATAGCAGGTGTATGTTTGGCATCTGGGAGGATGCCCCATCCTTGGCTTAAACAAAATGATAAGAAAAATGAAAAAATAGAGAGAAATAACATTCTTGCGAAGTATGTGGTTCTTCTTTTGCACTAAAGTCAAATTTGTTGAGGCATATGAAAAGACGTACAGGAGATAAACCACAATCTTGTGAAGTATGTGGTTCTACTTTTGCACAGAAGGAGACAGTGGCAACTCTAATTGAAGTAAGCGTCAATAATGATGCTGGCCTTAACAAGCAAAAACAAAGTGATAAGAAAATGAAAATCAGAAAAATGTTGAATATTGAATGTGTAAATATATCAACATGATCAGTAAAATGTTGAATATTGAATGTGTAAATATATTAACATGATGATTTGTAAAATGTTGAATATTGAATGTGTAAATATATTAACATGATGATCTGTAAAATGTTGAATATTGAATGTGTAAATATATCGACATGATGATTTGTAAAATGTTGAATATTTAATGTGTAAATATATTGACATGATTATCTGTAAAATGTTGAATATTGAATGTGTAAATATATCAACATGATGATCTGTAAAATGTTGAATATTGAATGTGTAAATATATCAACATGATGATCTGTAAAATGTTGAATATTGAATGTGTAAATATATCAACATGATGATCTGTAAAATGTTGAATATTGAATGTGTAAATATATTAACATGATTTGTAAAATGTTGAATATTGAATGTGTAAATATATCAACATGATTATTTGTAAAATGTTGAATATTGAATGTGTAAATATATCAACATGATGATTTGTAAAATGTTGAATATTGAATGTGTAAATATATCAACATGACGATCTGTAAAATGTTGAATATTGAATGTGTAAATATATTAACATGATGATTTGTAAAATGTTGAATATTGAATGTGCAAATATATCAACATGATGATTTGTAAAATGTTGAATATTGAATGTGTAAATATATTAACATGATGATCTGTAAAATGTTGAATATTGAATGTGTAAATATATCGACATGATGATTTGTAAAATGTTGAATATTTAATGTGTAAATATATTGACATGATTATCTGTAAAATGTTGAATATTGAATGTGTAAATATATCAACATGATGATCTGTAAAATGTTGAATATTGAATGTGTAAATATATCAACATGATGATCTGTAAAATGTTGAATATTGAATGTGTAAATATATCAACATGATGATCTGTAAAATGTTGAATATTGAATGTGTAAATATATTAACATGATTTGTAAAATGTTGAATATTGAATGTGTAAATATATCAACATGATTATTTGTAAAATGTTGAATATTGAATGTGTAAATATATCAACATGATGATTTGTAAAATGTTGAATATTGAATGTGTAAATATATCAACATGACGATCTGTAAAATGTTGAATATTGAATGTGTAAATATATTAACATGATGATTTGTAAAATGTTGAATATTGAATGTGTAAATATATCAACATGACGATCTGTAAAATGTTGAATATTGAATGTGTAAATATATCAACATGACGATCTGTAAAATGTTGAATATTGAATGTGTAAATATATCAACATGATGATTTGTAAAATGTTGAATATTGAATGTGTAAATATATCAACATGATGATTTGTAAAATGTTGAATATTGAATGTGTAAATATATCAACATGACGATCTGTAAAATGTTGAATATTGAATGTGTAAATATATCAACATGAATATTTGTAAAATGTTGAATATTGAATGTGTAAATATATCAACATGATGATTTGTAAAATGTTGAATATTGAATGTGTAAATATATTAACATGATTTGTAAAATGTTGAATATTGAATGTGTAAATATATCAACATGATGATATGTAAAATGTTGAATATTGAATGTGTAAATATATTAACATGATGATTTGTAAAATGTTGAATATTGAATGTGTAAATATATCAACATGATGATATGTAAAATGTTGAATATTGAATGTGTAAATATATTAACATTATGATTTGTAAAATGTTGAATATTGAATGTGTAAATATATCAACATGACGATTTGTAAAATGTTGAATATTGAATGTGTAAATATATCAACATGATTATTTGTAAAATGTTGAATATTGAATGTGCAAATATATCAACATGATTATTTGTAAAATGTTGAATATTGAATGTGTAAATATATCAACATGATGATTTGTAAAATGTTGAATATTGAATGTGTAAATATATTGACATGATTATCTGTAAAATGTTGAATATTGAATGTGTAAATATATTAACATGATGATTTGTAAAATGTTGAATATTGAATGTGTAAATATATCGACATGATGATCTGTAAAATGTTGAATATTGAATGTGTAAATATATCAACATGATGATTTGTAAAATGTTGAATATTGAATGTGTAAATATATCAACATGATGATTTGTAAAATGTTGAATATTGAATGTGTAAATATATCAACATGATGATTTGTTAAATGTTGAATATTGAATGTGTAAATATATCGACATGATGATCTGTAAAATGTTGAATATTGAATGTGTAAATATAACAACATGATGATTTGTTAAATGTTGAATATTGAATGTGTAAATATATCGAAAACCACATTATGGTGAAGTTAGTGGTTCTTTGCATAGAAGGAACATGTGTTGCGTCATATGCAAAAACATACAGAAGACAAAAGAACATTAAAAGCAAATATTTATGTAGGGAGCCCCTTAATTTCTGAGAACTTTGAAGAATATGACACAAAAAAGACAAAAGTATATGAAATATACTAACTTACGTAATGAAAAATCTTAAGAAATATATTTAAACAATGTCAAGATCAAACTTGTGCAGTTAAGCGATCACTGGGATATTAACTATGCATACATTGAATTCATATCAGAATAAAATAAAGGATCTCTTCAAATAACTAAAGTATATGGTTAAACTAACAGTTTATCAGGTAAATCCGACACTCTGTTGGCAAAACCTCCAAATAAAAAACTTGACACTCTGCTGTCAAAACTTCCATCAAAACTTAACACTCTGCTGTCATAACTTCCAGCTCCTCAACTCACCACGCTTTCAAGTTCACTTGTACACGAACCATTTTAGTCTTTTTTCCTTTTTTGTTTCAGAAACAAACCTTTGAAGCATGCACACATGCGAGCCAAGTAAGTTTCTGTTTTTGCTACAAAATAAAATAAGAAAAACTGAAAATATTTTTGTAATGTTTTCTATATTGGTTGACATTTTGTGAATGTCTTGCATCTGTTTTTATTAATTTTCTATCTCTATGAAATCAGCTTATATGAGAAATTAGACCAAGACATTAAGTATTGAACGTCTATCAAAACATCAATTTTATAGCATCTGGTTGTATGTTCTATCCACAATGCGAATTAAAATTATAAAATTTGAAAAAGTAAAAAAAAAACTATATTCTTGTTATATGGGTGTTGGTATTATTGTGTTAAAAATTGTGTTCCAAATCTGTGTTAAGAATTTTCTTTTAAAAAACAAAGTTTTTATTCTCATGTAAATCTTTTAAAACCACGTGAAAGTGTTTGAAATAAGTTAAGTGTTAAATGGAGCCTGTCAAGTGTCATACAGTGATCACTTGTTCTATAGGAAATCACGCACACTACATGAAACTTTCGATGAAATTAAAAGAAACTATGACACATAATATTATTGTAAAACGTTGGCATTGTGAATTCCAGTGTTTCATGAAATCTGTAGCAGCAGCATCTAAATCTAGATGCCCTACAACTGTCAGCCATAAAAGTCCAGTTAATGTATTGGAAGTACTTGCACCCAACACATAAAAAAAATAAACTTCAGCGAATATAAGCAATGATGAGCCTTGTCAGTACGAGATGCTGTATGTACTGCTTCGTGTTATAAAAAATTGTTCAGGTTGGTATCTGGTGTTGCATTAATTCACTGATAGAGATGCACCTTTTATCTTAGTAAACACATCTAGGAGAAGGTAACTCTGATGTAGATGATATAAGAACAGTGTATAGGTGCAAACAAGCGAGTCAGATGCCACTACACTTTCAAAGGTAATGGTAACCGACCCATCTATTCTGCCAAGTTAAAATCATGTGATGTCTTCAGAGGAATCGGACCAACAACTGAAGCCTATGAAGAACACTCACCATGATTTTGAAAGGAAAGCGTTTTGCAGATAATGCAGCTTTATTTCTCAATTTCCGCACTTCTACAAAAGCTATTCAATAATTATAAACTGATTAGCTATTTACAGCCTCGATGTAGATAGTAAGTTGTGTAGTCGTTATATTTTGTGGGGCTGTTTTATATTTATGTGAACGAATTTTTCTACTTAGAATAAATGTATCTATTATTATCTGATGAAAATACTTTGTGTGATGTGTACTTCTAAAAGCTTGTTTCTTTTTTCCAATGAATATTTTCACGACAACCATTGCTAGATTAGTTGGAGAAGAATACATTGTGACGTGCATATTTATTATAAAGGCAATAAATTAAACATTAATGCATATTGCAGTCACCAATTATTAAGTGCTTATTTAAAACATAAACAGAATTTTTATGATGAAAAATTGAAGAAAACGAAATTTTATAACAAAACATGTTTATATCAACAATTTTATAAAAATATAATAGTTATTTTCAATCAGTAAATGTTCTTTATTTAAGGTTGTGAATAATATCCACAGGTAAGTAATTTTAATAAATGCATAGTTCTTTCCCACTTGAGTTTTCGCCTTAAAGCGATCAAGTTCTTTGTTTTTTAGTCGATGTAATTATTGTTCCTGACTTGCCGTGATATCCTTGTGGTTGTTGTCCCCCTGACCATCAATTTAACTAAACTAAACAAACAAAAATTACGCATGTAGTGAAACAATGAAGATTTGCTGGTTTTCAAATTTTTTACATAAAGAGAAATTATTCATTGGAGGAAAACAAATAAATATTTAATTAAGTAATTACGTCTTAATCAGTTTTTCTTTGTTGTTTTAAGGATAGGAACTGAGAGACGCAGCCGGCCAGACATCTTGTCTGTCTCGTTTCCAATTCAGATTGTCTGGAAATTATTCTATCCTTAACCATGTAAGATATTTCTTTGACATATCATGTGACACTTGCATTTCTTATGTGTTTACCTAGAGAACGAATCTTTCATGTACACCACCTGTAGCATAATATATTTCTGTTTACCGACAGGTTTTCCTAAGATGTACGACTCTAATTCTCACCAAAATGCCATACGAAATGACAAAATTGCTAGAGGCGTACGGTCATAATATATAGCATTAAGAGTGTTTATTTGCCAGTTTATAACACTTGTCAAAGATTAGGAATATTTTGAGTTAACACGTTCTTGTGAGAACTAACTTGCTTTGGGAAATGACAACAGGAATTAATCACCACTAGAAAGTATATGTAGGTAGTATGCTAAGTTGTTTATTCTACAATCCTCAAATATAGCACCCACATCTATTTACAAAAAAATAAATTTAATTGGTCATAATTCTGTGGTGCAATGTAATTCATCATATAATATAATCATATATAATCATATATAATCATATATAATATATAATATAAGCTAATATATATTTAAAACCTTCTGCACATATATAATATATAGCTAATATATAATCATATATAATATATAATATAAGCTAATATATATTTAAAACCTTCTGCACAGACAAGATACAGCAATTTAATTCTATTCCAAAATCTGCATTTGTCCATATGCCTCACAAAGTTAAGAATTCATTTTATAATCGGAATCTAACTTTCTAACAATTGAACAAATGCTGCGATAGAAATGAAATATATTCGCCCTCTGACAGCAGGAGGTTTTACCTGCGAGTAGATCATCTGGGACAGAATAAACACTATCCTGAAATACTACCACAAAAATCTGATTTGTTTATATGCGTTCTATGGCATAAGTTAGACACATGATTAATTCATAATCAGAAATAAGCTCTGAAAAATGTTAAATTAATTAAAGATAATGAATAGATGCGAGAGGAGGGCAGCAGTGATTTGAAGGCGAGAGGGATGCAATAATGTAAACGTGATAAGAATGGGGAAGCAAACACAAAGAAGGGTAGAGTGGGGAGAGTAAGATGGTGAGGTTGAGAGGAAGGAGGTGAGGATGAGGTTAGGGAAAGAGAAAACGGGGGAGGAAAAAGAAAAGAGGGGAAAAAGAACAATATATATATATAAGTAAAAAAAATAAAATTCCGTTATAAAAAAAATAGTAGCCAAGCAAACTGATTAAGCTATCATATATATATATATATATATATATATATATATATATATATATATATATATATATATATATATATATATATATATATATATATGATAGCTTAATCAGTTTGCTTGGCTACTATTTTTTTTATAACGGAATTTTATTTTTTTTACTTTGAGGGTCACCATTTATGAAGGCTAGGATAAGGGTTAACTATTAAGTAAATGCCAGGACAGGAAAGGGTATGTTGTGGAGCTCCACCCCAGATGTAGCAGGAGTATTCCCTCTTAGAACGTACTTGTTTTTTGTATAGGTAGAGGATCGCGACGGGAGGGAGATACGTCCTGGAGTGGTTAGGGATCTGAAGTAGTTATTTCATTTCAGATTCTGGATAAGGATGAATCCCAGAAGTTTGTCAAAACAGGGTGCTTCATCAAGGCAAGAGATGTTCATTTCAATTTGGGTAAACTGGAGATATAATCGTTAGTGGTGAACAGATTGCACTTTGATTTTGAATGTATTAAAACTGACCAGCAATTCCTTACCCCATTGCAGTCAGAGGAGAGAGAAACAGAAAACTTCTGATCTTTGTCGGCTTTTGTAGTGTTGCCATAGATGGTACTATTGTCTGCAGAGATGTCGATAAATGATCGAAGAATATGGTTTGTGAGGTCCTTGATAAAGATAAGGAAGACAGTTGGGTCCAATATGGATCCTTGAGGCATACCCGCATTAATACTGTAACCTACGTATTTCTGCCCATTAACGACCTCTTAATAGACCTATCAGAACGAAAGGGTTTAATGCTTGAGAGGACATTAACTTGTATGTTTTTTATTGCGATCTGCTGAATTTCCTGGATCATATTACAAATGTGCAATTGCTGATTGTAGCATTTTTTCTTTTTTTAAAATTTCAAACCAACAATGGCATACACATTTACAATAAAATTTATTAACTTCTGCAGTTTCGCTGTGAGCACTTGTGGGTATGCACCACGAGTTCATAAACACATGAGTCTGATGGCTAAAGGTACCTATCTTGCCTAGTTTTAAGGACCACTTTTCCACGAAGCATATTTAGAGCCAATCATACATCTAGAAATACTGTGTATTCATACGTTAATCCTTGGTCACAACTGAGGTCATTTATTTCATGCAAAACATCAATCACTTGCTCTGCATGAACAGCATCTGTTGCATCACTGTTAGGAAGAATAGTACCATCCATGTGTCCGATATTTATTTTCATATGTTGTCTATTGTAAAGGTTAATTGAGGTGCTGGGCCCTTGGTTTTTTCATGGTTTTCTGTCACTTTTCCTCCACAATTTCCTCATAAAACAATGCATTCTCCCATCAACTCCAATGCATATCAGATTTTCTACATTTTCATTATGTTTTTTGGGAGGTGCAGTTGTTTTCACTTAAGTTTTTTTCTGTCTACTTAACATTTATAAATAAGAATATTGTTTTTATTAATGTTGGGTATAAGAAGGCCCATAGCCCGCAAATCCGAGATCAAGGCATTGGCAAGGTTGGCTCCTAGATTAGAAGATATGCCATTCCTGACTATCTCAAGAGCACATCTTGGAAATTTAATAATAAGACCCTTTTGATGACTCTTAAGCTGCAAATATTCTTCTTCTGGTTCTTCACTTTGAGAAAATGAGTAAGAGGAGGAGGAAATATTACTTGAGAGATTTGAAGTTGAAGGTGTTGGTGATGAATGTACATTTTTGTTAACCCCTTTCGTTCCTTTTTACTTTTTTATAGCACTTTTATCAACTGGACCAAATTGAAAAATACCTTTAGGGCCTATTTTGTTCCTCTGATTCTTTAGGTATTTACGCTTCTCAACTGGAACCTGAAAATTAAGATTTACTTATATTAAAATACATCTAAACAGATTAATGTACAAATTAGTTTGCAGTAAAATATGGAAATTGTTTTGGATGTAAGATTATCTATAAAAGACATTGGAAAAAAAAGAAAATAACTTACCTTTTGTTGAAGAGGAAAGGTGCAAATAATGTGCTCAATCTGTCAATTTCTTTATTGCATTTTACATGATGGTCGCCACAACTTCAAACTGGCAGTTTGCAAGAACAGGACAAAATATCAAATAATCCACTTTTTCTATGCAGAATTTCTTTTGGGAAGCGGAGAGAGATTTTCCTATCAATTGTTTGGCCTTCTTGAAAAATAGTATATCCACCTTTTTTAAAATAGTCATTTCACTTAAAACAGATAAACAAATATCCATGACTTTATATTTGTTTATTGGTTGTTATAACTGACAAAGCGGATACAAATATTAGCTTGAGAGGAATATTTTATTTTCTTAGTTTTTACATTCTTTTAGAATTTTGTGTCTTCTCTTCGCAGGACACGTGTGACAACGTAGAAGCCTGGAGACTGACTGACTACTCCTTTTTAGGTCAATTCTCGGTCAAAGAGAGAGAGAGAGAGAGCGAAAGAGAGAGAGAGAGAGAGTGTGTGTGTGTGTGTGTGTGTGTGTGTGTGTGTGTGTGTGTGTGTGTGAGCGAGCAGCAACAGCAGAACGGAAAAGGGAATAGATTTTTGGGTATCATGGTTAGTTGAGTTCGTTTAAAGAAAGAGAGGATTAAAGAAACAATGTCTTTCCTTCATGGTAGTAGTATGTGGCCTGAGGTCACTTAGGTTCACTCCTACAATACACTCCTACCAGATAACGGAGTGTTCTTTTTTAATTTTTGTTTTTTTTTAATAATAAAAATATTCACTACCTTTTTTCCATTTGACTCTCCTACCAGAGTTTGTTGTTTTTATTTTATGTTCTTTTACTTTTTCAGGCGGTAAAATATCGGGCTCTTTATTTTTGTTGGTAGTTGTATTTTGTGTACATTTTTGCTTGTTTTCAATGTAAGTTTTAAACGATCTATTGAAACTTGTGTATGCGTGTTTGGGTTGGTTTCTACAAGGAAATATTTACGTGTTCGTTCGAGTAC
Organism: Euprymna scolopes; assembly: GCF_053919585.1. Taxonomy (NCBI): domain Eukaryota; kingdom Metazoa; phylum Mollusca; class Cephalopoda; order Sepiida; family Sepiolidae; genus Euprymna; species Euprymna scolopes. The sequence continues at coordinate 34,320,685 of NC_136527.1, forward strand.
AGTGTAAGGACCTGAATAGGGGGCTTCTAGCGGTTTTCGAATACGGTCAATCCTAATCCAAACTTTTTTACAGGTTTGCAGTTGATTTGGTATGTAAGATTTTTGTGTTGATTTTTCTCTGTTAGAAAAGTCAGTCAAGTCAAATTTTGCCATGGTTTTATGTAGTTCTTTAGTAAAATTTTGTGTGAGTGTTTCTGGATTTTCCGAATCTATCATTAGGTGTGGCAATAACATTTTTCCACCTGTGACTGCATAGAAAGGAGAAAAATTAGAGCAGTTGTACATACTTCGAATTCCCAAAAGAACAATGTGTAGGGCTGAAATCCAAGATTCTTTTCGGGCCATTATAGCTGCTTTGATAGTTCTGTGAGCTCTTTCTATAAGTCCGTTGCGGCGTTGCATTGTGGGCGATACGATGTTGTTCTTAGTCTATAGAATCTGATAATTTTTGGTAATTCCATGAATAATTCACTTTCAAATTGTGTACCTCTGTCTGTTATGACATGAAGTGGGACACCAAAGCGAGTAATCGACGTATTTACAAAAGCTTCTGCAACAGTTTGTGCTGTAATATCTGCTATTGGTTGCGCTTTTATCCATCGACTGGTTCGATCTATGCATGTTAAAATATATCGACGTGGATTGATGTAAGGACTGTTTCAACATTTTGCTGGTGGTAGAGGTCCAATTATGTCGATATGTACAGTGTGGAATCTTGGCGATTTTGTGTGTCTATATATTTTATTGACAAGTTAGGCCAGTAAAATCTAGTCTTAAGCATTTTTATAGACTATTTTATACCTGGGTGGGACACTGAATGCAAACTATCGAAGATGGATTTCCGTAGTGTGAATGGTACAAAAGGTCTGGTGTGTGACATTGATATATCACACAACACGAATTGATCTTTTCCTGATATTGTATTTTTTTTTTAAATTCTGGGAACGACTGTATTTCAGTATCTGCTGTTTGGGCGTCTGCAAGTGGTGGGAGGTCTTACATGTCGATCTGTACAGTCAGCGTTGGGCGTGATAGACAATCTGCTATAACATTTTGATCACCCTTCACATGGGCAATATCTGAGATTAGTTCTGTGATTATGGCTAGTTGCCTTTGTTGCCTATCCGATTTTGCTGGTTTTAAACTGTGAAATGCGCCGCATATTGGCTTGTGGTCTGTTAGAAGTAGTACTTCGCGATTTTCAATGAGGTGGCGAAAATGTAATACAGCCAAATAAGTTGCTAAAAGTTCACGGTCGAAAGTAGAATATCTTGTCTGTATTGCTGTCAGTTTCTTCGAGAAAAATCCTATTGGTATAGGGTTTCCATTCACGACGTGATGTAAGGCATCACCTCCTGCATATTTGCTGCTGCTGTCCGTGACAAGTTGATACTGTGTGCAGCTTGGTTGAGGATGGGGCAATTCCGTTAGCTTACCCAATATTTTAGTCATGGTAGAGAAGGATTCTTTTTCTAATGTATTCAAGGTGATGAATCCTTTCGGTGTTGGTCGCATTCTCTCAGATAAAGGAAAAACTAACTTTGCAAATCCTGGTATTAATTTACTGTAAAATCCTACCATACCAAGAAATCTGCGTAGGCTTTTAGCATCTTTAGGGCACGGAAAGGATTCTATTACTTTTACTTTATTTGCAGTTGGTGTAATTCCCTTTGAGTTAATTTTAAAGCCTAAGAAGTCAAGGGCAGTTACGTTGAAAATCGATTTGGAGAGTGATATTTTGAGATTGTTTTCTTGAAGGATTTGGAAAACTCTGTCGATATCTTTTCGTCATTACTGAAAATTAGTATATCATCGATATATATGAAGACACAGTCGATATCTCAAAAGATTCTGTCCATATATCTCTGAAAGGTAGCCGAAGAATTCTTTAATCCAAACGGCATAAATTCATATTGATATAGTCTCATTGGCGTTTTTGGAATATCATCTGGGTGCATTTTAATTTGATGATAGGCTGAAATTAAATCAATTTTTAAAAATCGTTGTTTATTAGCGAGTTTAGTAATAAAGGAATTAATATTAGGGATGGGGTGATACTGTTTAAAGCGCGGTAGTCTCCACAGCAGCGATATCCTCCACTCTGTTTAGGTTTTAGATGTAGTGGGCTTTACCATTCGCTGTCTGAAGGGGTTATTACTCCTTCATTTATTAGTCTCTTAAATTCTTCTTTTGTAGCAGTCAGCTTTTCAGCAGACAGTTGTCTGGATTTAGCAAAAACTGGTGAGTGACTACCTGTGTCGATTCTGTGATAATTACCGCAGTAGTTATTGTTTTTTGTTGGTGTGAGGAGAGATAATTTCTGGGTATTTATCTAAGTTTGTTTTAATAAATGTGTGTATATTTGCTTCGTTTATGACCACATTTACAGGAGCAGTAGTGTTTAATAACAACTTCTTTTTAGTGGTTGTTATTGGGTCATAAATTGTCCTGTTTTTGCAGTCGATAGTGAGGCCAAAGTTATTTAGAAAATCAATTCCGAGGAAGGGATTGGTGATATCAGCGACCACGAATGTCCATGAAAAGGTCCTTCTTAAACTTAGTATTGCAATCTCCAGGTTAGCTTGGCCGTGTCATTTTATTTTCTCTCCGTTGGCAGTGGTGAGTGATACTGGTGTTGAGTATAACGTCACGCCTTTTAACGCGGACGTCGGTATTATTGAGAGGCTTGCACCAGTGTCTACTATAAATTGTAAAATTGTTGTCCCTAATCTTGCTTTGATTTGTAGTAGCAGCGAACTCAAGGGGACTGACACGGTTCGCGCTACTTGTTTTCCGAGGCTGTTGGTGGTGGTGTGGGTGGACGCGAGCTTGGTAACATTTTGATGTTCTGTTTCTTTGGCCATTTACACCACGGTTTGCAGGTTCTTGCCTGCTCAGCACTGCATATTTTAGTTTTTTGTTCTGGGAAATAAGGTTTTATTCCGATCGGTATACGGACGTTTTTATTCCTTTCTGTGTGCTGCTGTTGAGTGGTGAATGCTGTTGCTGTTCCGTTCATGTTATTTTATAAGGGCATTAATTCGTCCGCTAATTTTCCAAGTTGAGGTGAGTTTAGTTCTTTTTGAGAGGCAATGACGAGGGAAATTGTTGCAGGTAAGGCCTGAAGAAATTTATGAAGAACAATTTCTTTGCCGACGCCTATCCTTTTTGCTGTAGAGAGCATCTGTAAATATGTTGATGGACGGCCTGTTATTGTGTTTGCAGACATTAACTTGTCTAGCAACTCAGGCTTCGTTCTTTCATTCGCTTCAATTAAGGAGCATTTCAGTTCCTCATAGTCCTTTTCGTTTAAAATATGAAGCGGTATTTTTGTTACCACCTCTGCAGGCAGAGCTGATATGACCGTATAAAATTTTGTTGTCGAATTTGTAATGTTCCGCAGATGGAATTGCCCTTCTAGAATAGAAAACCAGCCATTCACTGCTGTTTCCATGAATTCCGGCGGTTTTATTGTAATTTGTTCTAAGGAGGCTTCTTCCATCTAAACTTTTTTTTGTGTATGTAAAAATATATTCTAGTATTTTTCTTTTAACCGAGGAAAGGTGGAAAAAAATATAGTTTGTTTTACTTACGTCAAAGGTTCTCTTTGAAAACGTTTGTGACGTGAAATAACAGTTACTTGTAATTTTCCTAGAAAACTCCAAAAAGTGTTTCTTTCCTTTCAGTCCTGGGTAAAATTAGTTTGTTTCTTGAGGTTGTAATGTCCTTTTTGTCGGGTCACCATTGTAATATTTGTTTATTGGTTGTTATAACTGACAAAGTGGATACAAATATTAGCTTGAGAGGAATATTTTATTTTCTTAGTTTTTACATACTTTTAGAATTCTGCGTCTGCTCTTCGCAGGACATGTGTGACAACGTAGAAGCCTGGAGACTGACTGTCCAATCCTTTTCAGGTCAATCATCGGTCAAAGTTAGAGAGAGAGAGAGAGAGAGAGAGAAAGAGAGAGAGAGAGAGAGAAAGAGAGAGAGAGAGAGAGGGAGGGGTGTGTGTGAGCGAGCAGCAACAGCAGAACGGGAAAGGGAATAGATTTTTGGGTATCTTGGTTAGTTGAGTTCTTTTAGAGAAAGAGAGGATTAAAGAAACAATGTATTTTCTTCATGGTAGTAGTATGTGGCCTGAGGTCACTTAGGTTCACTCCTACAACTTCCTTTATTATTAATTTGAAAATAGCAAAATTTGAAAGGTGAGGATAAGTATTTATTATATAGTAACCATATATTGTATAATTTGTCGGTAAATTGGAGGATCCATTTTATTTAATTGTGCAGGAAGACCGGAAAGTTTTATTACGTTTTTACTGCTAGTTAAAATTTTAGATTTTCCGGAGATTTTGAATGAAATATCTGAAAAAAAAATACACTAAGAAATTAAATTACACAAATAATTTTTAAATGAGTTTGACTTAAAAATTTGGATGAACTTATGTTACCGTGTTATTTTTAAAAATTGTATTTTAAAGTAAAATTCGATGTTAAAATAATTTTCTAAATAATAATGTTATTATTTCAGCACGGTAACATAAGTGCATGCGTAGCAATAAACATTCTTTAATAGATTTGATAACATTTGAAATAAATACAATACGCTAAAGTATTGTTTACTTACCTAAAAGAGAAATCTGATTTCGGCTTGCAGGGGCCTTGGTCGATATTCACCGATGCTTGGTATCACAGTCGTGATGTGAGCATAGGTAAATGTTTCCCAACCCCTAACAAAAAATAAAAAGGTTGTCAGAAACAGCATTAAGGTGAAGGCGATTTTAAAAGTTCAATATATGACTTTCATTTAACAACAGAAAATCACGAATCATGTTGTTTGTATTGATGTATTGATTTATACGTGCGCATGTTGATTCAGTACGAGAGTCAAGTTCGTAAGAATGTGAAATGTTTAAAATAAATTTGTAACTTCTTGTATGGTCTTTATGACTCTCTATATATCTGTATTTAGTCTGAAGTTTGGAATTAAATGCATAAAGAGAGAAATCTTGCTTTGACTGAGACAAAATGAAACAAGAAGAGTAAATGTTAATTCTCGCTGATCTGGTACTTCCATGTGGAGAATGGAGATGCATGATGTGTGCGAATCGATGTTGGTTGTTTAACGTTGGACCCGACGGACTCAATCTGGTTGTTACAGCATGCATATCAGTACAGTTGGGAAAGCAGTATCCTGGAAGGGAGTTCCAAAGATCTGCAGTTCTGGGGAAGAAACTATTGGAGTAAAAGGCTTTCTTACACCTAGGGATCTCTACTGTAAAGGAGTGGGACTTAGTTGCTTGTCGGGTTTGTCGGGGGTAGTCACGTCGAGGAGGTACAAGTGCTTGCAGTTCGTCAGAGCAGTCACTATTAAAGTATTTGTAGAACAGGCAGAGGGATGCAGCATTTCATCGATGGGACAAAGGCTGAAGCTTAGATGGCAGTTCAGGATCTATCAGGTTGGCGACTGTCTTTTGAACCCTGCCCAGGTGTGAGAGACAAGCAGCAGATGCACCAGCCCACATGTGACAGCAATACTCCATACATTTGGCGAATGGTGGCCTTATAGACGTACAGGATACTTTCAGACGTAAGTAATTTTCTGGCATGGTAGAGAAAGTCCACCTTCTTTGTAGCAGCCTTTGCAATGCTCTCAATGTATCTATGCCAGTTCATGTTCCTTGTAAACGTTAGGCTGAGGAGTTTAAAGGAAGTACTTTCAGGCAGTGTATTCTTAGCCATTGCTATTGATGGTAGAAAAGGTTTCTTGTAGTTATTGAAGGAAACAAGCTTAGTCTTGGCAGCATTGAATGTGACCAGCCAACTGATTGGTTTTGGCGCGAAATGCCTTTTCATACTTAACCTTACAATTGAATAAAAAAAACATATCCTAAAACTTGGAAATACGATTTAAAAAATAGCGCGGATCAGTAAGTGCACTAGTACTATATATATATATATATATATATATGTGTGTGTGTGTGTGTGTGTGTGTGTGTGTGTGTGTGTGTTTTATTACCATTTTATCTGTTTGGTTACATATGTTTCGGATGTTGGACCACGTTTACGATCCAACAGCCTCGTCAGACCTTACAGGAACGATCCAAAAGCCTCGTCAGACCCCTAGGTTTCTGTAAGGTCTCGCAAGGCTGTTGGATCGTAAACATGGTCCAACATCCGAAATATATGTATCCAAACAGATGAAATGGTAATAAAAAAATAAAACACATATTTGCTCTGCAATAGCATTGAGCATTCTTTTCAGGTTTTTACTAATTACCAGTTTTACTAAATATATATATATATATATATATATATATATATATATATATATTATTTTAATTATTATAGTAAAAAAAAAAATAATTATATATATATATATATATATATATATATATATTATTTTAATTATTATAGTAAAAAAAATAATTCTATATATATATATATATATATATATATATATATATATATATATATATATATATATATATATACGAGCAAACAGTTAATAAAACATGCTAAAAAATACTTTGAAATAAGTTAAAAACATATTTTATATATATAATTATATAAGTAGATTGTAGTTTGCTTGAAGCATTGTTGAAGAAAATTATAAGGTAAAATTAAAAGCCAAGAACAATGCGAGATTTTTTTTTATAGAGTAAAATTAAATGAAAACAAAAGAAATAAATTTCTTTTTTTTGTTGTTTGTTTTTTCTTTTTCATACAAATTTTAACTCTAAACAACAGTAATTTTTTTCTGTTGTATTCAATGGTGTTATTAATCTCAATATATTTCAGACTTCTTAGTCCTTTTTCAAGAGAAGACAGCGGAAGAGTGTTCAAAATTGGAAAAGCAGCCGCAGAGTTTGCCACGTGATACCGCGAAATATAGAACAAAAAATGACGTTAGGAGAACGTTAAAATAAATCAGTTGATGTTTGAAATACTTGTTGTGTTTGTGAATCAAGGGAGATGACTATTCAAGCAAGGTTTTTTTTTGTTTTTTTATTATTATTTTAATTATTGTTTTTTCTTATGTTTTAAACTTATATTATAAAAGCGGAGCTCAATTCCAGTCTATTGTTTAGTGTGGGAGTATTTTTTGAAATAATTAAAGATTCGAGGATACGAAGTTGACCTACGTTTCTTGAAGAAGCAAGAATGTTGATGTGAAAATCTGGTTCTGAATTAATGCAAGTGCGAATATGTTTATAGAACGACGAAGCAGTAGTGTTTAAGTGCTCTTTAATGCTCTTTAATTTTACCTTATAATATATATAATTATAATTATAATTATATATATATATATATATATATATATATATATATATATATATATATATATATATATATATATATATATATATATATATATGCAAATAAAGTTCGAAATCGATTTCACTAACAGAACAGCAGAGTTAAGTTCCAAGATTAACTTTTAAGGCGTCTTTTTAATAATAAAAAAATACTTTTAAAAATATAAATAAATTACATTATAAAAGTTTTCTTTTTTTAATACTTGTCTATTTTGTATGTATTATGTCACTTAGTTTGGTCCCTTCAACAGTTATCTCCCTTGGCCAGACATTTTTCTTACAGAGTTTCCCCTGACTCAACACCGGCAGATTGACCGGTGTTTTGTTCCCTAATTGTGGTCAGAAGCTTTTTATTGCCCCACATGTCTCTGTCTTTATCTTCTGTTGTCCTTTGCCGGTAAGAAACATTATATATCTCCTTCTTAAAGACACTTTTTAATACTTTTTTTAATTTTTTATTATATTATTTCATCTTAACTATGAACTTTGTTTATTTTCTTTACCCACATGTCCGACCCCCTTACTTCTAGTTGTGTTGTTCATTTCCTTACGCATACGACTCCCCATTCAGCCTTTTATAACTCGTTTTGTGTGTTTTTCTTTCAGTTAATTTTTCACTTTAAAAATACATGTTTTAAAAATATAAACAAATTACAATAATTATAAGTTTTTTTTTCTTTTCAAAATAGTTGTCTGTTTTGGTAAACATATATCTTTATATATATATATATATATATATATATATATATATATATATATATATATATATATATATATGCGTGTGTTAATTCAAAGGATTAAAAACATAAACAAATCAAACTTACTAGGGAAGATAATAAATGTCGGAAAAATATCCAATAAATAAAATGGCGTTATTTGTATTTTAAACTTTTAAACTAAATATTTTATCGTGGTTTATTTTTTTTGTTTTTTGTCATTTCATTTAACTTAATATGAAAAGTGATAATAAAGTTATAGTGCTGAAAAAGCTCCAACCGGAACTTGCCCCCATACTTACAAAACTGTTTAAGCGTTGCCTTAAGGAAAAGTGCTTTCCAACACTCTAGAAAACCTTATCAATATGCCCTGTATTTAAGAATTCAGGCGAAACGTCATCTCCCTCTCGGTACAGACCAATAAGTCTCCTGTGTGTCATGAGTAAGTTGTTGGAATCCATATTAAATAAAGAAGTAGCCAACTTCACAAGATTTCTAGCTACAGTATCACTGGAAATGTTTTCTCAATTATAAAATCATTTCTCTCTGATAAGCTCATAAGAGTAGTGCCAGTGGTTGATGGGCAGAAATCAGAGGCTCACAGTATTAATGCTGGAGTCCCTCAGGGGTCCATCCTGGGCTCAACTCTCTTCCTGATCTACATCAATGATCTCCCAAAACACATACTTAAATCATTCGTTGACATCTATGCTGATGACACGACCATCTATGGCAACACATCAAAGGCCGTAAATGACAAAGTTCTCTCTGATTCTCTCTCCTTTGATCTTGAGCGTGTGGTACAATGGGGGAAGAGGTGGCTGGTTACTTTTAATGCATCCAAAACCAAGCTTCTATCTTTACATTATCAATGCTCTGATCCTCATCTGGCATCAATTGAAATGGATGGCTCTCGTCTTGGGGAAGCTCCATGTTTTGACAAGCTTCTGGGTTTGACCTTTACTCCTGATTTGAAATGGAACACGTACATCAATTCTGTTGCCAAGGATGCTGGGAAAATGGTGGGATCCTTCTACCACTCCAGAAGATATCGCACTACTAATGCAATTCTTTATCTGTATAAAAGCCAAGTACATCCAAGGATGGAGTACTGCTGCCACATCTGGGTAGGAGCTGCTAAAAGCAGCCTATCCTGCTTTGACAGAGTACAAAATGGATTTTGTGGCTTAGTGAGGGATGCCCTTTTCTCTTCCCTGCAGCCTCTCTCCCACAGAAGAGACGTTGCGAGCCTGTCTTTGTTTTATCGTTATTTCCATGGTAAGTGCTCGTCTGAGCTCCAATCTCTGGTCCCCCCTCACCAATCTTTTACGAAAAACACCTGTCTATAATTTTCCCCACTCTTTATCTGTGCCTAAATCCAAACGTAGATTCAATGAGCAAAGCTTCTTTCGTAGAAGTGCACGACTATGGAACTCTCTTCTGTTTGCCTGCTTCCCACCTGACTACAACTTGGATGTCTTCAAGTCCAACATAAACAAATTCCTGACAAGCCGCCCCCTTAAGTAAGACACTCTATCAAATCTCCAATACTAATGATTACGACAATAATATCTCATTGATTACTGTACATGCAATAACCCTTATCCCCAAGTGGCTTCCAGGCCTTGATAAGTGCTGATCTCCATGTAAAAAAAACTTTAAAATATCAATTATTGAATGGATTTTATTATTTCCTTTTCTTTAAAAACTCAGTTTTTGTTTTTATGGATACATGTGTCCAGTGACACCGATATGATGACTAAAATCATAAATTATTGTCTTTTTAAATTAAAAATAACGCATGAATTTCTGTTTGCTTAAAAACATCTTTGCTTTAAAAACATCCAAGACCACCCGGCGTTGGTCAGGACTGTATAAGACAATTAGAAAAATTTTGAACATACCTGTTATTCTTAGGATAGAGTAATTTTGGATGTCTATATATCATTTGCCATCTAGAGCAAAAGCATATTTTACCTACCCTAGGACGGGTATTATATGTATGAAATAATTGTGCTTTCCCTAGGACAGGAAATTTACAACATGTATATGGATAAAAATTCCTTACCTAGGACGAGTAATATACAACACATATTTAAAATAATTTACATAATTTTCTGTTGTGCTAACGTTTCTGTGCGTCACAGGTAGAAGTTTGTTTTTACATCAGAGTGCTATAGTGAAGAAGCTCCTTATGTCTTTTATAAATGTCATACTACTCGAATATATTATATGATTTTTGGTTTTGATAACTATTGTAGGTCACAGGTAAGATGTTCTTTGGTTTTCATATCAGTACTATACTGTACAAGTACCTTATTTCCTGGGTAGGATACTGCACAAGTACATTTTTTCTAATTTTAAAATGAAAGAACTCGATACTTTTAAAAAATTTTCTGTTCTGCTGAATTTTCTGTGCATCTAGTTTAAGAATTTGTTTTATTTTTTCATCTAGATGCTATAGTTTAGAAGAACCTTATTTCTCATTTAAAAGTCATACTACCCAAATATATAACGTGATTTTTGTTTTTAATAACTTTTATGCACGTCACAGGTAGGATTTTCTTTTGTTTTTCATATGAGTACTATACTGCACAAGTACCTTATTTCTAGGGTAGGATAATGTACAAGTACGTCATTTCTAAGATATAGCTGAAACTATTCAATAATTTTACATAATTTATGTTGTGCTTACTTTTCCGTATGTCACAGGTGAGAGATTGTTTGTTTTTACATCAGGGTGCTATAGTAAAGAAGGACCATATTATATGAATGAAATACTACTCTAATATATTTCAGGAACATTACGATAAGCAGTATTCATTTAATATTTTCACAAAAAATATTTAATGCGGTTTTAATGATAAAAACTATCACAAAAATTTCGATTACATGGTTTAATGAGCGTCATGTGTGACATTCTCTTCATAAAATCAGTAATCTTAAACTTCATGCTATTCTTACGAGATCCTCATTTAGCTAAGCCTGCATAATGAACACTCGTTACAAGAAAACATTTACGTTTGAACAATTTGAATTAATATTCCTAACATGTAAATAAATGTTATTTCATCATAATACTGAGTTCTTTGTCAAGTGTCAAAGTTATTTCTATATTTTTATTTTATGTATGTGAGGATGTGCCTTGGTGGAAACCTTTTATTAATTGCTGATCTGTTTAAATTTACTTTCAATGGTCCTGCAGATACTCTACTACTTTCGACTTCAAGAGATTCCTGCACCTGCAACCTCGGTCTTAAAAATTGATAGATCCGAATTAGGACTGGGTGAACACAGAGTCAATTAAGTAGAAGTTAGTAACTTCACAGTCAGTTTCTACAAATTTAAAATAGAATTTCAAATTTTGTAGGACTTTTGAATGAAACCCTTTGTTTAGTACATGAAAGTAAGATGGTCTTGGGTTGTTAGCGATGACTGGACCAAGTGTCAAAACAACAAACTCTTTCTAATTATACCTATACTTAAAAAAACCTACTAAATCTCAGAAAATCATGCAAGGAAGAAGTAGTCTAACCTTGATAGGACACACTTATATAGTGTGGGTCTTTTTTAAGCTGAGGAATATTGTATAGTTGAGTGTTCATATTGGAGAGATATATCGGGTACATTTTAAAGCGAGGCGGGAACATGTAAAACATGATGAGAGGGGGAGAGAAGAGAGACATTTATACTTTTTACTGTTTGTGGATTTTTCTTAACACAAATATTAGAGAGGAGAGTTATCAGTTCTTATGGCACAGGAGAGGACAGTCATTACTTAGAGATAGAGATAGAGAGTGTGACACATAGATGAGTTATACACAAAGTTCATTAAAACGATGAGTTATACACAAAGTTCATTAAAACGATGAGTTATACACAATGTTCATTAAAACGATGAGTTATACACAAAGTTCATTAAAACGATGAGTTATAAACAAAGTTCATTAAAATGATGAGTTATACACAAAGTTCATTAAAACGATGAGTTATACACAATGTTCATTAAAACGATGAGTTATAAACAATGTTCATTAAAACGATGAGTTATACACAATGTTCATTAAAATGGTGAGTTATACACAAAGTTCATTAAAACGATGAGTTATACACAATGTTCATTAAAACGATGAGTTATAAACAAAGTTCCTTAAAACGATGAGTTATACACAATGTTCATTAAAACGATGAGTTATACACAAAGTTCATTAAAACGATGAGTTATACACAAAGTTCATTAAAACGATGAGTTATACACAAAGTTCATTAAAACGATGAGTTATAAACAAAGTTCATTAAAACGATGAGTTATACACAAAGTTCATTAAAACGATGAGTTATACACAAAGTTCATTAAAACGATGAGTTATAAACAATGTTCATTAAAACGATGAGTTATAAACAAAGTTCATTAAAACGATGAGTTATAAACAAAGTTCATTAAAACGATGAGTTATACACAATGTTCATTAAAACGATGAGTTATACACAATGTTCATTAAAACGATGAGTTATAAACAAAGTTCATTAAAACGATGAGTTATACACAAACTTCATTAAAACGATGAGTTATGCACAAACTTCATTAAAACGATGAGTTATAAAAAAAGTTCATTAAAACGATGAGTTATACACAATGTTCATTAAAACGATGAGTTATAAACAATGTTCATTAAAACGATGAGTTATACACAAAGTTCATTAAAACGATGAGTTATAAAAAAAGTTCATTAAAATGATGAGTTATACACAAAGTTCATTAAAACGATGAGTTATACACAAAGTTCATTAAAACGATGAGTTATAAACAATGTTCATTAAAACGATGAGTTATAAACAATGTTCATTAAAACGATGAGTTATACACAATGTTCATTAATATGGTGAGTTATACACAAAGTTCATTAAAACGATGAGTTATACACAATGTTCATTAAAACGATGAGTTATAAACAAAGTTCCTTAAAACGATGAGTTATACACAATGTTCATTAAAATGGTGAGTTATACACAAAGTTCATTAAAACGATGAGTTATACACAATGTTCATTAAAACGATGAGTTATAAACAAAGTTCCTTAAAACGATGAGTTATAAACAAAGTTCATTAAAACGATGAGTTATACACAAAGTTCATTAAAACGATGAGTTATACACAAAGTTCATTAAAACGATGAGTTATACACAAAGTTCATTAAAACGATGAGTTATACACAAACTTCATTAAAACGATGAGTTATAAAAAAAGTTCATTAAAACGATGAGTTATACACAATGTTCATTAAAACGATGAGTTATAAACAAAGTTCATTAAAACGATGAGTTATACACAATGTTCATTAAAACGATGAGTTATAAACAATGTTCATTAAAACGATGAGTTATAAACAAAGTTCATTAAAACGATGAGTTATAAACAAAGTTCATTAAAACGATGAGTTATACACAATGTTCATTTAAACGATGAGTTATAAACAATGTTCATTAAAACGATGAGTTATTAACAAAGTTCATTAAAACGATGAGTTATAAACAAAGTTCATTAAAACGATGAGTTATAAACAATGTTCATTAAAACGATGAGTTATACACAATGTTCATTAAAACGATGAGTTATAAACAATGTTCATTAAAACGATGAGTTATAAACAATGTTCATTAAAACGATAAGTTATACACAATGTTCATTAAAACGATGAGTTATACACAATGTTCATTAAAACGATGAGTTATAAACAATGTTCATTAAAACGATGAGTTATAAACAATGTTCATTAAAACGATGAGTTATAAACAATGTTCATTAAAACGATGAGTTATACACAATGTTCATTAAAACGATGAGTTATACACAAAGTTCATTAAAACGATGATTTATACACAATGTTCATTAAAACGATGAGTTATACACAAAGTTCATTAAAACGATGAGTTATACACAAAGTTCATTAAAACGATGAGTTATACACAATGTTCATTAAAACGATGAGTTATACACAAAGTTCATTAAAACGATGAGTTATAAACAAAGTTCATTAAAATGATGAGTTATACACAAAGTTCATTAAAACGATGAGTTATACACAATGTTCATTAAAACGATGAGTTATAAACAATGTTCATTAAAACGATGAGTTATACACAATGTTCATTAAAATGGTGAGTTATACACAAAGTTCATTAAAACGATGAGTTATACACAATGTTCATTAAAACGATGAGTTATAAACAAAGTTCCTTAAAACGATGAGTTATACACAATGTTCATTAAAACGATGAGTTATACACAAAGTTCATTAAAACGATGAGTTATACACAAAGTTCATTAAAACGATGAGTTATACACAAAGTTCATTAAAACGATGAGTTATAAACAAAGTTCATTAAAACGATGAGTTATACACAAAGTTCATTAAAACGATGAGTTATACACAAAGTTCATTAAAACGATGACTTATAAACAATGTTCATTAAAACGATGAGTTATAAACAAAGTTCATTAAAACGATGAGTTATAAACAAAGTTCATTAAAACGATGAGTTATACACAATGTTCATTAAAACGATGAGTTATACACAATGTTCATTAAAACGATGAGTTATAAACAAAGTTCATTAAAACGATGAGTTATACACAAACTTCATTAAAACGATGAGTTATGCACAAACTTCATTAAAACGATGAGTTATAAAAAAAGTTCATTAAAACGATGAGTTATACACAATGTTCATTAAAACGATGAGTTATAAACAATGTTCATTAAAACGATGAGTTATACACAAAGTTCATTAAAACGATGAGTTATAAAAAAAGTTCATTAAAATGATGAGTTATACACAAAGTTCATTAAAACGATGAGTTATACACAAAGTTCATTAAAACGATGAGTTATAAACAATGTTCATTAAAACGATGAGTTATAAACAATGTTCATTAAAACGATGAGTTATACACAATGTTCATTAATATGGTGAGTTATACACAAAGTTCATTAAAACGATGAGTTATACACAATGTTCATTAAAACGATGAGTTATAAACAAAGTTCCTTAAAACGATGAGTTATACACAATGTTCATTAAAATGGTGAGTTATACACAAAGTTCATTAAAACGATGAGTTATACACAATGTTCATTAAAACGATGAGTTATAAACAAAGTTCCTTAAAACGATGAGTTATAAACAAAGTTCATTAAAACGATGAGTTATACACAAAGTTCATTAAAACGATGAGTTATACACAAAGTTCACTAAAACGATGAGTTATACACAAAGTTCATTAAAACGATGAGTTATACACAAACTTCATTAAAACGATGAGTTATAAAAAAAGTTCATTAAAACGATGAGTTATACACAATGTTCATTAAAACGATGAGTTATAAACAAAGTTCATTAAAACGATGAGTTATACACAATGTTCATTAAAACGATGAGTTATAAACAATGTTCATTAAAACGATGAGTTATAAACAAAGTTCATTAAAACGATGAGTTATAAACAAAGTTCATTAAAACGATGAGTTATACACAATGTTCATTTAAACGATGAGTTATAAACAATGTTCATTAAAACGATGAGTTATAAACAAAGTTCATTAAAACGATGAGTTATAAACAAAGTTCATTAAAACGATGAGTTATAAACAATGTTCATTAAAACGATGAGTTATACACAATGTTCATTAAAACGATGAGTTATAAACAATGTTCATTAAAACGATGAGTTATAAACAATGTTCATTAAAACGATAAGTTATACACAAAGTTCATTAAAACGATGAGTTATACACAATGTTCATTAAAACGATGAGTTATAAACAAAGTTCCTTAAAACGATGAGTTATACACAATGTTCATTAAAACGATGAGTTATACACAAAGTTCATTAAAACGATGAGTTATACACAAAGTTCATTAAAACGATGAGTTATACACAAAGTTCATTAAAACGATGAGTTATAAACAAAGTTCATTAAAACGATGAGTTATACACAAAGTTCATTAAAACGATGAGTTATACACAAAGTTCATTAAAACGATGAGTTATAAACAATGTTCATTAAAACGATGAGTTATAAACAAAGTTCATTAAAACGATGAGTTATAAACAAAGTTCATTAAAACGATGAGTTATACACAATGTTCATGAAAACGATGAGTTATACACAATGTTCATTAAAACGATGAGTTATAAACAAAGTTCATTAAAACGATGAGTTATACACAAACTTCATTAAAACGATGAGTTATGCACAAACTTCATTAAAACGATGAGTTATAAAAAAAGTTCATTAAAACGATGAGTTATACACAATGTTCATTAAAACGATGAGTTATAAACAATGTTCATTAAAACGATGAGTTATACACAAAGTTCATTAAAACGATGAGTTATAAAAAAAGTTCATTAAAATGATGAGTTATACACAAAGTTCATTAAAACGATGAGTTATACACAAAGTTCATTAAAACGATGAGTTATAAACAATGTTCATTAAAACGATGAGTTATAAACAATGTTCATTAAAACGATGAGTTATACACAATGTTCATTAATATGGTGAGTTATACACAAAGTTCATTAAAACGATGAGTTATACACAATGTTCATTAAAACGATGAGTTATAAACAAAGTTCCTTAAAACGATGAGTTATACACAATGTTCATTAAAATGGTGAGTTATACACAAAGTTCATTAAAACGATGAGTTATACACAATGTTCATTAAAACGATGAGTTATAAACAAAGTTCCTTAAAACGATGAGTTATAAACAAAGTTCATTAAAACGATGAGTTATACACAAAGTTCATTAAAACGATGAGTTATACACAAAGTTCATTAAAACGATGAGTTATACACAAAGTTCATTAAAACGATGAGTTATACACAAACTTCATTAAAACGATGAGTTATAAAAAAAGTTCATTAAAACGATGAGTTATACACAATGTTCATTAAAACGATGAGTTATAAACAAAGTTCATTAAAACGATGAGTTATACACAATGTTCATTAAAACGATGAGTTATAAACAATGTTCATTTAAACGATGAGTTATAAACCAAGTTCATTAAAACGATGAGTTATAAACAAAGTTCATTAAAACGATGAGTTATACACAATGTTCATTTAAACGATGAGTTATAAACAATGTTCATTAAAACGATGAGTTATAAACAAAGTTCATTAAAACGATGAGTTATAAACAAAGTTCATTAAAACGATGAGTTATAAACAATGTTCATTAAAACGATGAGTTATACACAATGTTTATTAAAACGATGAGTTATAAACAATGTTCATTAAAACGATGAGTTATAAACAATGTTCATTAAAACGATAAGTTATACACAATGTTCATTAAAACGATGAGTTATACACAATGTTCATTAAAACGATGAGTTATAAACAATGTTCATTAAAACGATGAGTTATAAACAATGTTCATTAAAACGATGAGTTATACACAATGTTCATTAAAACGATGAGTTATACACAAAGTTCATTAAAACGATGATTTATACACAATGTTCATTAAAACGATGAGTTATACACAAAGTTCATTAAAACGATGAGTTATACACAAAGTTCATTAAAACGATGAGTTATACACACTGTTCATTAAAACGATGAGTTATAAACAATGTTCATTAAAACGATGAGTTATACACAATGTTCATTAAAATGGTGAGTTATAAACAATGTTCATTAAAACGATGAGTTATACACAATGTTCATTAAAACGATGAGTTATAAACAAAGTTCCTTAAAACGATGAGTTATACACAATGTTCATTAAAACGATGAGTTATACACAAAGTTCATTAAAACGATGAGTTATACACAAAGTTAATTAAAACGATGAGTTATACACAATGTTCATTAAAACGATGAGTTATACATAATGTTCATTAAAACGATGAGTTATAAACAAAGTTCATTCAAACGATGAGTTATACACAAAGTTCATTCAAACGATGAGTTATACACAAAGTTCATTAAAACGATGAGTTATACATAATGTTCATTAAAACGATGAGTTATACACAATGTTCATTAAAACGATGAGTTATACACAAAGTTCATTCAAACGATGAGTTATACACAAAGTTCATTAAAACGATGAGTTATAAACAATGTTCATTAAAACGATGAGTTATACACAATGTTCATTAAAACGATGAGTTATAAACAAAGTTCATTAAAACGATGAGTTATAAACAAAGTTCATTAAAACGATGAGTTATACACAATGTTCATTAAAACGATGAGTTATACACAATGTTCATTAAAACGATGAGTTATAAACAAAGTTCATTAAAACGATGAGTTATACACAAACTTCATTAAAACGATGAGTTATGCACAAACTTCATTAAAACGATGAGTAATAAAAAAAGTTCATTAAAACGATGAGTTATACACAATGTTCATTAAAACGATGAGTTATAAACAATGTTCATTAAAACGATGAGTTATAAACAAAGTTCATTAAAACGATGAGTTATAAAAAAAGTTCATTAAAATGATGAGTTATACACAAAGTTCATTAAAACGATGAGTTATACACAAAGTTCATTAAAACGATGAGTTATAAACAATGTTCATTAAAACGATGAGTTATAAACAATGTTCATTAAAACGATGAGTTATACACAATGTTGATTAAAATGGTGAGTTATACACAAAGTTCATTAAAACAATGAGTTATACACAATGTTCATTAAAACAATGAGTTATAAACAAAGTTCCTTAAAACGATGAGTTATAAACAAAGTTTATTAAAACGATGAGTTATACACAATGTTCATTAAAACGATGAGTTATACACAATGTTCATTAAAACGATGAGTTATACACAATGTTCATTAAAACGATGAGTTATAAACAAAGTTCATTAAAACGATGAGTTATACACAAACTTCATTAAAACGATGAGTTATGCACAAACTTCATTAAAACGATGAGTTATAAAAAAAGTTCATTAAAACGATGAGTTATACACAATGTTCATTAAAACGATGAGTTATAAACAATGTTCATTAAAACGATGAGTTATAAAAAAAGTTCATTAAAACGATGACTTATAAACAATGTTCATTAAAACGATGAGTTATAAACAATGTTCATTAAAACGATGAGTTATACACAAAGTTCATTAAAACGATGAGTTATACACAAAGTTCATTAAAACGATGAGTTATACACAAAGTTCATTAAAACGATGAGTTATACATAATGTTCATTAAAACGATGAGTTATAAACAAAGTTCATTAAAACGATGAGTTATACACAATGTTCATTAAAACGATGAGTTATACACAATGTTCATTAAAACGATGAGTTATACACAAAGTTCATTAAAACGATGAGTTATAAACAATGTTCATTAAAACGATGAGTTATACACAAAGTTCATTAAAACGATGAGTTATACACAATGTTCATTAAAACGATGAGTTATACACAAAGTTCATTAAAACGATGAGTTATACACAATGTTCATTAAAACGATGAGTTATAAACAATGTTCATTAAAACGATGAGTTATACACAATGTTCATTAAAATGGTGAGTTATACACAAAGTTCATTAAAACGATGAGTTATACACAATGTTCATTAAAACGATGAGTTATAAACAGAGTTCCTTAAAACGATGAGTTATAAACAAAGTTCATTAAAACGATGAGTTATAAACAAAGTTCATTAAAACGATGAGTTATAAACAAAGTTCATTAAAACGATGAGTTATACACAATGTTCATTTAAACGATGAGTTATAAACAATGTTCATTAAAACGATGAGTTATAAACAAAGTTCATTAAAACGATGAGTTATAAACAAAGTTCATTAAAACGATGAGTTATAAACAATGTTCATTAAAACGATGAGTTATAAACAATGTTCATTAAAACGATGAGTTATAAACAATGTTCATTAAAACGATGAGTTATAAACAATGTTCATTAAAACGATGAGTTATACACAATGTTCATTAAAACGATGAGTTATACACAATGTTCATTAAAACGATGAGTTATAAACAATGTTCATTAAAACGATGAGTTATAAACAATGTTCATTAAAACGATGAGTTATACACAATGTTCATTAAAACGATGAGTTATACACAAAGTTCATTAAAACGATGAGTTATACACAATGTTCATTAAAACGATGAGTTATACACAAAGTTCATTAAAACGATGAGTTATACACAAAGTTCATTAAAACGATGAGTTATACACACTGTTCATTAAAACGATGAGTTATAAACAATGTTCATAAAAACGATGAGTTATACACAATGTTCATTAAAATGGTGAGTTATACACAAAGTTCATTAAAACGATGAGTTATACACAATGTTCATTAAAACGATGAGTTATAAACAAAGTTCCTTAAAACGATGAGTTATACACAATGTTCATTAAAACGATGAGTTATACACAAAGTTCATTAAAACGATGAGTTATACACAAAGTTCATTAAAACGATGAGTTATACACAATGTTCATTAAAACGATGAGTTATACATAATGTTCATTAAAACGATGAGTTATAAACAAAGTTCATTCAAACGATGAGTTATACACAAAGTTCATTCAAACGATGAGTTATACACAAAGTTCATTAAAACGATGAGTTATACATAATGTTCATTAAAACGATGAGTTATACACAATGTTCATTAAAACGATGAGTTATACACAAAGTTCATTCAAACGATGAGTTATACACAAAGTTCATTAAAACGATGAGTTATAAACAATGTTCATTAAAACGATGAGTTATACACAATGTTCATTAAAACGATGAGTTATAAACAAAGTTCATTAAAATGATGAGTTATACACAATGTTCATTAAAACGATGAGTTATAAACAATGTTCATTAAAATGATGAGTTATACACAATGTTCATTAAAACGATGAGTTATAAACAAAGTTCATTAAAACGATGAGTTATAAACAAAGTTCATTAAAACGATGAGTTATACACAATGTTTATTTAAACGATGAGTTATAAACAATGTTCATTAAAACGATGAGTTATAAACAAAGTTCATTAAAACGATGAGTTATACACAATGTTCATTAAAACGATGAGTTATACACAAAGTTCATTAAAACGATGAGTTATACACAATGTTCATTAAAACGATGAGTTATACACAAAGTTCATTAAAACGATGAGTTATACACAAAGTTCATTAAAACGATGAGTTATACACAATGTTCATTAAAACGATGAGTTATAAACAAAGTTCATTAAAACGATGAGTTATACACAATGTTCATTAAAACGATGAGTTATACACAAAGTTCATTAAAACGATGAGTTATACACAAAGTTCATTAAAACGATGAGTTATAAACAAAGTTCATTAAAACGATGAGTTATACACAATGTTCATTAAAACGATGAGTTATAAACAATGTTCATTTAAACGATGAGTTATAAACAAAGTTCATTAAAACGATGAGTTATAAACAAAGTTCATTAAAACGATGAGTTATACACAATGTTCATTAAAACGATGAGTTATAAACAAAGTTCATTAAAACGATGAGTTATACACAATGTTCATTAAAACGATGAGTTATAAACAAAGTTCATTAAAACGATGAGTTATAAACAAAGTTCATTAAAACGATGAGTTATACACAAAGTTCATTAAAACGATGAGTTATACACAAAGTTCATTAAAACGATGAGTTATACACAATGTTCATTAAAACGATGAGTTATAAACAAAGTTCATTAAAACGATGAGTTATACACAAAGTTCATTAAAACGATGAGTTATACACAAAGTTCATTAAAACGATGAGTTATAAACAAAGTTCATTAAAACGATGAGTTATACACAATGTTCATTAAAACGATGAGTTATACACAATGTTCATTAAAACGATGAGTTATACACAAAGTTCATTAAAACGATGAGTTATAAACAAAGTTCATTAAAACGATGAGTTATACACAATGTTCATTAAAACGATGAGTTATAAACAAAGTTCATTAAAACGATGAGTTATAAACAAAGTTAATTAAAACGATGAGTTATACACAAAGTTCATTAAAACGAAGAGTTATAAACAAAGTTCATTAAAACGATGAGTTATACACAATGTTCATTAAAACGATGAGGTATACACAATGTTCATTAAAACGATGAGTTATACACAAAGTTCATTAAAACGATGAGTTATACACAATGTTCATTAAAACGATGAGTTATACACAATGTTCATTAAAACGATGAGTTATAAACAAAGTTCATTAAAACGATGAGTTATACACAAACTTCATTAAAACGATGAGTTATGCACAAACTTCATTAAAACGATGAGTTATAAAAAAAGTTCATTAAAACGATGAGTTATACACAATGTTCATTAAAACGATGAGTTATAAACAATGTTCATTAAAACGATGAGTTATACACAAACTTCATTAAAACGATGAGTTATACACAAAGTTCATTAAAACGATGAGTTATACACAAAGTTCATTAAAACGATGAGTTATAAAAAAAGTTCATTAAAACGATGAGTTATAAACAATGTTCATTAAAACGATGAGTTATAAACAATGTTCATTAAAACGATGAGTTATAAACAATGTTCATATAAGATGATTACACATTACCTTTGTTGTAGAAAGACGACACAAGACGTTACAAAATATGATTTGTTCTTTTATTACATTCGACCGGTTGCAATTCTGATAACATCTAATAATTCAAAGTCGACTACATGATTAAAACTTCCTCCCTCGCTTCCAAAGGCACCCTTCTCTGACTATGTCAGCTCTGTCTCCTATCTTCGTCTCCCATCACTAAAACTAGCAAACTATATTGAGAATTCATTTTCTGCTATGACGTCATACATGTGTCCACAAAACATGATCGAACCCACGTGGCCTGAACATGAATGGTTAGCACATGTCCACCTATTTCTGCAAAGAATACTTACTATCCGATTTTTTCTGACTTATTTTTCAACATATTTAAATTTCCTCGTTCTTTATTTTCTATCTGACCTTTTTCTTATTCAGTTTTCATAAAAAGAATTGGACAATCAAAATTCCTTTTAAACAAACATCTCTAAACTATTTTATGTTAAATTGAACAATGCGAAATTCTATTTCTGAACATTGCTTACAAGGTCTATCTAATCTCATTTTTACTTATCTAATGTTTTTCTTACAAGAAAACGAAACATTTTCTTGTAACAACACATAACTCATTCTACATTCTAAAAGTGAGGAACCTTCCTAATGTATACCATATAACAAACCTTATACAGTGAAACACCTTTTACTTGACTGCTATGACCTCACACAAATCCGTCAACACTACTACAAGGCCACAAACTTAAAAGAATTCTTCGAAAAAGAAAACCCTCAAACACTAAAACTATTCTAAATTTACATTATATTACATATATAAATATACAGTATTAAATGACCCAAAGAATGTTGATATTCTGGTTAAACAAATAAACATCAGAGTTTGTATAGATTTGTGCGTTCAAGAGAAAGATTGCCAAGTTCGACAAAATACACCTGAATAAGATCGGCGGTAACACAGAAACTTTGTAAAAATAACACTCAAAATGAGAACCGTATTCTGAAGAATCCAACTAATGTGAATAATCCATACTCATCTAAAAAATGAATGAATGTAATGATTTTTATTTAAATATTTGAGAATAGAACCAAGTTTATTTTGTTAACAAACCAGTATGGATTAAATCTATACTTATTTCATTTAGAATATAATTAATAAGAAATTTATATTTATAAAAATTAACATAATAAATTGAATTTTACTAAATGAACTATATTTTTTCAAATTGTTTTTATATTTTCAGAATTTGCAAAAATGAAAAGAAATCCATAAATCGATAAGAGTAATAATAATAATACAGTAATGAAGAAGGACCTTACATCATTGGTGATTTAAATAAGTTTATAATAAAATTTCTTCATATAGATTTCCTGAAGTCGAAATTTATAAGCATATCTCATCATACTAACCATTGCATATGTCGAAATTTATTAGCGTCTCATCATAGTAGTCATTGCATATAATTTTTGTGGAATCAGATGCGAGCAAACATGGTAGACAAACCATATAGTTGTGAAATATGTGGTTCTTCTTTTGCACGGAAGGAAGGTTTGTTGCGTCATATGAAAACACATACGGGAGAGAAACCACATTCTTGTGAAGTATGTGGTTCTTCTTTTGCATGGAAGTCAAATTTGTTGCGTCATATGAAAAAACATACAGAAGAGAAACCATATTCTTGTGAAATATGTGGTTCTTCTTTTGCACGGAAGGAAGGTTTGTTGCGTCATATGAAAACACATACAGGAGAGAAACCACATTCTTGTGAAGTATGTGGTTCTTCTTTTACACAGAAGTCAAATTTGTTTACTCATATGAACACACATACAGGAGACAAACCACATTCTTGTGAAGTATGTGGCTCCTCTTTTGCAGAGAAGTCAACTTTGGTGAATCATATGAAAACACATACGGGAGAGAAACGACATGCATGTGAAGTATGTGGCTCATCTTTTGCATGGAAGTCAAGTTTGTTGTATCACATGAAAAGACATAAGGGGGACAAACCACATTTTTGTGAAATATGTGGTTCTTCTTTTGCACGGAAGTTTACTTTGTTAAATCATATGAAAACACATACAGGAGAGAAACCGCATTCTTGTGAAATATGTAACTCTTCTTTTGCACAGAAGTCAAGTTTGTTATGTCATATGAAAACACATACCGGAGAGAAACCACATTCTTGTAAAGTATGTGGCTCCTCTTTTGCAGAGAAGTCAACTTTATTGAATCATATAAAAATACATACGGGAGAAAAACCACATTCGTGTGTAATATGTGGCTCTTCTTTTGCACAGAAGTCAAGTTTGTTGCGTCATATGAAAACACATACAGGAGAGAAACCACATTCGTGCAAAGTATGTGACTCCTCTTTTGCAGAGAAGTCAACTTTGTTGAATCATATGAAAACACATACAGGGGAAAAACCACATTCGTGTGTAATATGTGGTTCTTCTTTTGCACAGAAGTCAAATTTGTTAAGTCACATGAAAACACATGGAAGGCAAACAATATTCTTGTGAAGTATGTGGTTCTTTTGCCTGGAAGTCAAGTCTGTTGAGTCATATGATATGGTTCGTTTGCATAGAAATTAAATTTTTTGTTCTCATAAAAACGTATTGGGGACAAACCACATTCTTGTAAAGTATGTGGTCTTTCCTCTGCACTAGATGTCAAATTTGTGAAATCATATGAAAATACATAGGGCTATGGAAGAAGAATCTGAAGTCCTACCTAACTAATATTTCTGGTGAACCAAGTTCAAAAGAGATCCAAACAATTGCACTTAAGGGAGTATAAATATACTAAAAATAGCTCTCGGTCGGTTTTAATAAAATGCAGGGCAATTTTGGCAGCTGGTTTGACCACCCAATACCCATAATTACAATCGTCAAAGGAAGAAAATATTTGAAAAAGAGAGACAAAACCTAAATATGCCATGTAGTAGTAAATCCTGGGAACATGTACCTAAAAGAACAGTCCGAAACAAGTCATACACTATCCGCTTTAATTACAAAATTCCTACAACTACATACCTAGAAAATGATGCTATTAAGCCTGACATATTGATATGGGACAAAAAGGAGAACGTGGCAACCCTAGTTGAAGTAAGCGTCCCTAATGATAGTGGGTTTAACAGACGAGAGAGGGAGAAAATAAAATACGAAGGACTTATATACAACATGAAAAGAAACTGGAACCTTAAAAATATATCCACCATTACAATCATTATAGGAGCAACCGTACTAATGAAAAAGAATTTAAAAAACTATATGGCAAATATACCCGATGAACCAAGTGCAAAAGAAATACAAACAATAGCACTTAAAGGGACAGTTAGAATCTTTAAAAGATCTATCGCTTTGAGTAAATAAACTAATGGGAGAAGGTTTAGCATCCAGGAGAATGCCCCATCCCCAGGAAAAACCAAATGATGAGAAAATTAAAACAAGGGACAAACCACATATGATCTTCCAAAAATTCATACCTCAAAATTGTATACCAGCATCACGAAGCAAGAGTCAGTAGGACAACCTCTATCATATAGTCAGCCAACTATTTTTTAAAAGACCGTCTTACAAATATGATAGAATCAGAAAACAAGTCTGCTTTGGAAATCACCAAAACAAGTCTTTAAAAATACACCAGAACTTTCATTACAGCAAATTGGACAAATGAGCCAAACATAACATGACAAATATTTTCTGGACTTATTCACTCAGGACTTTATAAATAAGGAAGATTTTTATAGACTGGCTTAAAAGAGGATAGTGCCACTATTATCATGAAAGAATAATAATGACTGTTCACGATCAAAGTTTTGTGAACAATGCTTCTAAGATGAATGATCTCAGCATAACAAGTGTAATTTGTACAACAAAAAATTAGTTTGAGCCATTTAACATTTGCTAGAGGATGGCTACTATACAATGAAATACAATGGATTGTGTAAATATATCCACATCATCTGTAAAATGTTGAATATTGAATGCTGTAGCAAGTACTGGGAACAACAGTTGGACATATACACCATCGACTATACAATTCCTGCAGCTACATGCTTAGAAAACGGAGCTATTAAAGATAACATAATAAAATGAGACAAGAAGGAGAAAGAATCAAATTTAGAAGTTAATTCCCCCAATATTATTTGGTTGAACAGAGAAAAAATATAACGACATACCAGGGTTTTATGTACGACATAGAAAAGAAACTGTAATCTTTAGAAAATCTGTATTCCAGTAATTATAGGAGGAACTTAAATCAGACAAAATAATTTTTAAAAACTACCTGGCAAATATACCTGGTGACCCAAGTGCAAGAGATATTTGCATAGAAGGAACATTTGTTGTGTCATATGCAAAAATATACTGAATACAGAAGAACTTAAATGGAACATACAAATATCTATGTATGTTTAAGTATGTGCTCCAGGTTGGGAGCACTTTGATTTCTGAGGATTTTTACTTGTCAGGTTTATTCGACACTCCATTTTTAAAACTCCCAATCCCAAACTTCAACATTCTATTATCAGAACTTTTCAAATTGTTTTTAAAACGTCCAAATCCACAAGACACCCTGTTGTTAAACCTATTAACTCCACAACTCGACATTCTGTTGTCAAAACGCCCAACTCCAAAACTCAACACTTTTCAAGTTTACTTGCACATGCCTACATACCTGGCACATTTTTTAAACTCATCCTCTATTCTGTACAAGTCTTTTTTTAATTCACCTGTTTCTTTTGCATAGAAATGTCGACATTCTGCATCGCTGTGATGAGCATTACACATAAAACCAATTGGATGTAACCATTTTAGGGTTTCTCTTTATTTTTTATTACACAACCGACCTTTACACCCATGCAAGCCAAGTTTCAATTTTCCCTACAAAGTAAAATAAGAAAAAACTAAAAAGCCACATTTGTGTACGTTGCTTCTCTGACGAGAGAAAATAATATGATCCTTTGATTTAGTTAATAATTTTTTTAAATAAACACATTTTTTATTCTCAGATAAATCTTTAAAATGAAAGAACATACAACTTTTATGCCAATTTCACATCTTAACAGTTTTTATGAAATCAGCTTTAGACAAACATGTGAACAACCATTTTAGTCCTTCTTTCTATTTTTTGTTATACAACCGACCCTTTGAAGCACGCATACATGCTAGCCAAGTAAGTTTTGATTTTTCCTACAAAGTAAAATAAGGAAAACTGAAAATATTTTTTGCAATGTAGCTCTTCTGTTTATATGAAATCAGTTTAGACAAACATGCGAACACAAAATTGTACTCTTTGGAGATTTTGTTAATGTCTGACATCTGGTAGTATGTTCCATTCAAAAATGATAACATTTTGAATAGTTAAAACCATATTTTGGTATTCTTGTTATATGTGTTGGTATTCTTGTTATATATGTGTGTTTGTGTTGGTATTTTTGTTATGTGTGTGTTGATATTCTTGTTATATGTGTGTTGATATTCTTGTTATATGTGTGTGTTTGTGTTGTATTCTTGTTATGTGTGTGTGTTGGTATTCTTGTTATATGTGTTGGTATTCTTGTTATATGTGTGTGTTTGTATTATTGTGTTAAAAATTTGTGTTACTTTCTCATGCAAAAACGATAGAAACGAATCTGATACTTTGATTATCTTAATAATTTACTTTTAAAAACAAGTTTTTATTCTGGTGTAAATCTTTAAAATCACCAAAAGAACATACAGCCGTTATGCCGAGTTCAACGTTTTAATAGTTTAAAAAAATGTTTTTTTAATTTAATACATCTCAATGAAACGTCTATTTTATATCAAGTTTTTATGTTCAAATATCTACTTAAGATTTTAGCCTTATCATTGTCGTTTTCATATATATTTTTGTAATGTAGCTCTTCTGTTTATATGAAATCAGCTTTAGACAAACATGCAAACATACAATTGTACTGTTTTGAGATTTTGTGAATGTCTGGCATCTGGTAGTATACTCCATTCACAAATGATAAAATTTTGAAAAAGTTAAAACCATATTTTGGTATTCTTGTTATATGTGTGTGTGTGTTATTATTGTGTGTTGGTGTTATTGTTTAAAAGTTGTTACTTTCTCATGCAAAAACGCTATTGATTATGTTAATAATTGTCTTTAAAAAAGTTTTTATTCTCGTGTAAATCTTTAAAACAACCCACAAAAAACATTCATCCTTCATGCAATAAAACGTTTTAACAGTTCTTTATTTGTTAAAACATACAGCCGAGTTCAACGTTTTAATCGTTTTTTTTTCATTTTTTAAAATTTAATACATCTCAATAAAGCGACTATTTTATATCAAGTTTTTATGTTTAAATATCTAGTTAAGATTTTAACCTTATCATTGTTTTCATGTATATTTATTTCAGCTTTAGACAAACATGCGAACACAATTGTACTGTTTGGAGATCTGGTAGAATGTTTTATTCACAAATGATAAAATTTTGAAAAAGTTAAAACCATATTTTGGTAATCTTGTTATATGTGTGTTATTATTGTGTGTTGGTATTATTGTTAAAAATTTGTTACTTTCTCATGCAAAAACGATATTGATTATGTTAATAATTGTCTTTTAAAAAAGTTATTATTCTCGTGTAAATCTTTAAAACAACCCAGAAGAACATACAGCCTTCATGCCGAGTTTACGTTTTAATAGTTTTTATTTTTTTTTAATTTAATACATCTCAATAAAACATTTTTAGTTTTTTATTTTCTTAAATTATATACATATCAATAAAACGTTTAAAAGTTTTTTATTTTTTAAAAAATTACTAAATCTCAATAAAACGTTTTAAGAATTTTATTTTTTAAATTTAATACATATCAATAAAACGTTTAAGCAGTTTTTTTTATTTTTTTAAATTTAATACATCTCAATAAAACGTTTTAACAGTTTTTTATTTTAAAATTTGATATATCTCAATAAAACGTTTTTAACAGTTTTTTATGTGTTAAAATTTGATACATCTCAATAAAATGTTTCAAGAGTTTTTAAGAATTTAATACATGCCAATAAAATATTTTAAGAATGTTGTTATTTTTAACAGTTTTTTAAAATTTGATACATCTCAATAAAACGGTTTAACAATTTTTTAAAAATATTCAATGCATCTCAATAAAACGTTTTAACAGTTTTTTTTTATTTTTTAAATTTAATACATCTCAAAAAATTTACAGTTTTTATTTATTTTTTGTAAAAGTTAATACATCTTTATAAAACGTTTGAACAGTTTTTTTAGTTTAAAAAAAAATTCATACACCTCAATAAAACGTTTCACAGATTTTTTTCATTTTTTAAAAAATTTCATACACCTCAATAAAACGTCTATTTTATATAAAGTTTTTATATCTAAATATTTTCTTAAGATTTTAGCCTTTCATCATGGTTGTTTTCATACAAATATTTTGTGTGCAAGATTTTTTAAATACAAGGAATATTTAATAAGTAATGACCTTGACCCACTTCCGTTTTGTAGAAATATTGCATATGCTATGATTTATATGTGTATGGGTCATGTGGCTAATTAAAACTCTGAAATGATTGTTGTTCCTGATTTACAAGAGTTTAAAATTGGTTAGGTGTGAAATAGATCCTGTCAAGTATCATGCAGTGATCAGTTGTCTTATTTGAAATCACGCACACCACAGGAAACTTTTGATGAAATTAGAAGAAACGATGTGACATATACAGAATACACATTAATCGAGATCAGAAGCGCAGACATCTATGAAATCCTCTGCCATGCAATTACTCTGCATCGCCTTGCATCATCCGATTTTCACGTTTTGAAGCTAGAAAATTGTTTTTGAAAGGAAAGCGTTTTCCAGATTATGCAGCTTGAATTCTGAATTTTCACATCGTCTCCAAAAACTATCTCCAGTGATGCATTAAACGATGCAAGAAATGTATAACTTTGGGATGTTCTTATCTAGAAAAGCAAACTAATAACTGTGGCAATTTTTATTGTTCTACTTATATTAGAAATAAGAGTGTGCCATTATCATTTACTGTTGCAGCATCAGGATATCGAGAAAAATTCAACAATTATAAACTTATTAACCATATAAGCCTCGGTGTAGATAATAAGTTGTGTAGCAATTATGTTTTTAGGGATTGTTTTATATTTATATATAGGGGTGTATTTTTACTTAGTTACAACTTCTTTTATGTCTAAATAATTTAAATGTGCCCACCCAAGTCACCAGCGATATAAAATTTGGTGTTAAATCATTTCTTAAACTCTCTTGTTAAAGGATCGAAAACCTGAAATAAAATTAACAAAATGTTAGAATAGTTAGTTTAGGAAAAATACAATGTGACGCACATATTTATTATAAATGAAATATATTAAACATTAATGAATATTACGGTCACCCATTAGCAAGTGCTAATTTATACATAAACAGAATTTTTTAAATTAAAATTTGACGAAATTTTATAACATGTTTATATCTACAATTTTTATGATATAATAGTTATTTTCAAACCGTGAACGTTCCTTATTAAAAGTCGGGGTTTATACAGAAACAAAGTAATCACAAAGCTTTGATATGTGTGAATCAATATGTTCATAGTGTGAATAATATGCACATTTAAGTAATATATGTATGTGAGTGTATGGCTCTGTGTATGTGTGTTAATTTACCTTGTTCTTTTTAGTTCGTGCATAGCTTTGTGTTGCAATTTGTTTCTGTTCCCCAGACTCTCGCTAATGTGTAAGAATATGTGCGTGAGATGAAGGCATGTATGTGAGTTATTGAGGATTCCTTTTCGCCTCTTTGCCTCCTCTGACCAAGTGCAGAGAAAGGGGTGTTGTTTGGCACAAATTTTGCGTATTTCGGTTCAACAAGCTTGAGAAATTTGCAGAAATCTGATTGTCTTACCCAAGGTACTAGTTATATAGGCTTGGTTAATTTAACTTAACATATTAATGTTCAACAGAAGTTTGTAAACGGTCTTTTCATAAATGGATGCGTTTTTTATCACTTTTGTGTTCGCCTTCAAGCGATCGAGAATTTTTTAATAGTCGATTTGCCTAAAAGTCCATCATATTCTTGTAATTGTTGACCCCTGACCCTCATTGTAACAAAATTTAATTAAACTCTCTTCTATACTCAAACACGTAAGGTATTTCTTTGCCATATCCTGTGACGATTGCAATTCTTATGCGTTTATCTAGGGAATGAAACTCCACGTGCAACACGGCATATTTCGTTTGTCGAAGTGTTATCCTGACGTGTACGACCCTTACCCGTTCTAAAGTGTATATGAATTAATGACGTTGTTATTAAGGCACGGTTCCAATATATAACAATTAGAATAATTTTTCTAGTTTAAAATTGTCGAAGGTTATGAATATTTTGAGTTAACACGATCTTGCAAGAACTAACTTGTTTTGGAAATGATGATAGGAATTTATCACCACCACAAAGTATACAAAGTAGTATGCCAAGTTTCTTCTTAAATCCTCAAATATAGCACGCCCATCCATACACCAAATAAAATTTAATCACCCTAAGAAACACATTGGTAATAATTTTATGGTTGAATGTGATTAATCGTTTATAACTAATATGTAGTTAAAACCTTCTAGCTTTCAAAAAGGACAGAACAAACACTACACTGAAATACTACCGAAAAGTATGATTTGTTTATATACATTCTACGGCTTCAGTTAAAGTTATTTAGAATTAAGGTTTCTAAAATTAAGCTCTTAAAAATGTCAAATTAATCCAGCTGCAAACAGTTTTCTTAATTTCATCGCCATACTTCACGGAATAAGTTATATAATATGTTTGATCTGAAATAAGTAGATAATGCCTGGGATAATTGATTAATGAAATGAAATATAATTGACTTTGACGTTCACCAATCGCTTATTATAATTATTGCTAATAGCCTGAGAAATATCTACCATGGAATGTGGACGGAGCTTCCCAGGCATGTTTTGCAGGCTAGCGTGCTTTTCCACTTGAGCGCTGACTCTTTAAATGCCTCTTTCCAACTCAGGTATCTCATCTGTCATAAGTTGTTTCATTGTCACAAGCAGTTTCATTGTCACAAGTAGTTTCATTGTCACAACTGGTGGATCACTATGTGCCAACAACGGAACCCTCGTTTGTTTTTTCTTGCCACACAAAAGACTTAGAAATGTCCTTGGAAATCTAACAGAATAAATACATTTAATCGAAACAGAAAGACAAATTCCATTAAAATTTAACTTTTACAGAATAAGTATCGATCTTTAATCCTAGTTAATTTTTTAGTTAGAAATGTTTTTTTTCTAAGTACAATTGTTTCGATTTTCTAATTGTTATTTTTATAATCGTATTCAATTTATATTTCGACCTACGCATATGATAATTACCAATTTAACACAATTATGTTATCATAGCCTGGGTTGTACTCTCGGCACTCCCTTCAACCTGATTACAACTAAGACGATAACACGCAAAAACATCCACTCTCCAAAAGAATCATGCAATACCCATGCAGTGTATTGTTGCCATATCTAAGCTGAAAAATCTACCACTAGTCTTTACATACTAGACATGATCCAAAAAAGAGTCCCAAATCTAATAGATTTCGCACTATCTGCCTTGCTCCAGC
>NC_136527.1:34961507-35144007 GCF_053919585.1 Euprymna scolopes
TTGGGGCACAACGTTCAGCCCAAAGCCCAGTCACGTGAGGCAATACATCCTACCGGAAAACACTACCGTCTGAAACGGCCACAGTGTCTCGCTAACCTGGACCTGCAGATATGCTCTTCTAAGGTCCAACAGGGACACATTAGAACCCAGCTGGCGCCATTCTCGCAGTTTGCTAGCACACACGTCGGTATCGCCTGTGAACGCATCAACATATGAGTTCAGTTCTCGGTAATCCATCACCGGCCTGACTTTTGCTTTGCTCTG
Source organism: Euprymna scolopes (assembly GCF_053919585.1). Classification (NCBI taxonomy): domain Eukaryota; kingdom Metazoa; phylum Mollusca; class Cephalopoda; order Sepiida; family Sepiolidae; genus Euprymna; species Euprymna scolopes. Next base: position 34,961,772 of record NC_136527.1, read on the forward strand.
TTGAGCAACTGCCATTAATGGGATCAGACCCTTGGGGGGGTCCAAGTTTTTTGTAGGGGTAGGGAATCAGCCAGCCATCCTCGATACATCTGCGAAGTTCTTCTTCGTTTGTGGGCCTCATGTGGTCGGGAACATGGTATTCCGTTATGCCATTTTGCAGTTTGGCCGGTTCTCGGTCTTCCGACCACTTCCATGAGGCAGTCCAGGCCCTCTTTTGCTCGTCAAATTCGATGCTGAAGTCTGGTTGGTCGATCTTTAGTGCAGCACACACTGGGGCTTTCTCCTGAAAATGTACCGCCCCCATCGCCATTATGTAGACGCCACCAAGAACTCTGATGGCATCATATCCTAGGAGCAGGTAAAAACTCAGGGTTTTTTCTGGTACCACCAGCGCCTCTAGGTTAGCGGAGATTCCATTTTTCGTCCGAATGTTTACGCTGCCCACCCCGCAACATGTGCGCATCTCTCCACTGATGGTAGTCACTCGGACGTTCTTCTTTCTCCAAGTGTGGCAGAGATCTGCACATATAATAGTGCAGGAGCACCCGGAGTCAAGGAGTGCTGAGCGCAGTGTTTCGTTGACATACATCGAAACGATCGGCAGCGTCTCATTTAATTTCTGCGTGGGGAAGAGGTTGACGCTGACACCTTGTCTCTGGTTCCGTTTGCCGGACAGTCTTGAGCTATATGGCCGGCTTCCTTACACCGGTAGCAGCAAACGGCTGTTGGTTGCTGCCGGCAGTTCCTTGCAATATGGCCCTGTCCATTGCATTTGTAGCATATGATTCCGCCACGTGGACCGGGTCCCTGATACGGTTTCTTATCATTCGGCGTGGACTGGGCAGTAGGGTAGGTCGATTTTCAACTTTTTTTGGAAAATGTAAAAGGTTGAAGCAGAGAAAGTTGCACAAATCTATGGGGAGTACAAATATAAAAAAACTAGGTTTCTAACATCAGGCATCGGATGCTAATTTGATTTTAAAGATCGTCTACTTTGAGATACGGAAAAAATCCTTATCTGTGAAAGATTTGTGAGAAATTATTTAGTATTTTGCAGTTTCAATCATAACAAGTTGTTTTTATATATTTAAATAAACGATATAATGACTGATATGCTAAATATTAAACAAAATTATAATTGCCCCCCATACTGAGGTGGCGGCAATTACAAAATTCTATAAATGCTGCATTTTACTTTGTTTTATAACTGCAAAATTCAATTTTTTTTACTATCAATGAAAAAAAGAAGTTTTTATTCCGTTTGGAAAAAAAGTCTTAATAAAACCTAAAACAAATTATTTACCTATCTCTATGCTTGTATAAAAAACACAAAACAATTGGCAAGTAAAAAAGCTATTTATTTTACCATAATATCAAAATTCTCCCTATAGGATCATTTTGAAGCAAAAAATGGCCTCATTTCATGGCATAAAATCTTAGCAATGATATGTCATGTCTTACTTCAAGTCCATAGACTGATTGGCAGGCTTCTGATGTCACTTTTACAGCACTTTCCACACTTTGTGAATGTGCAGGCAAATCAGGTAACTCTGGCTTTCTGCCGCTCATAAATAATTACTAAAGTTCATATGATAATTCTTCAGTTAGTGCTGGCTCTGAACCTCCACTTTGATAAATGTAAAGCGTCAAAATTTATTGTTGATATTTTTTAAACGCTTTCTCACTGGTTCCCCACTACTGAAAAAGAAAAGAGAAGTCAAATAATTTTATTAACTTGAACAAATGAACACAATTTTATTTTAATTATTTTTTTTTTAATTTAATAATTGAAAATGAATGTATAAATCGAAATAAACAATTTGATCAGTTTTATATGAATGTTTACGTACCTAATGGTTAAAATTCTTCTTATAGCTTCTTCCCTCACTTCCATTTCATCTGATTTTAACAAAGAGAACAGAATATTCTCTGGCAAAAGGGCAAAAGCATTAAACTGAAGATTGCTTAAAGCAATTTCCTGAATTTCTGGAGGCTGCTTTTTTATTTGCCCAATCATTTTAAAAATATACATTTTCTGGTTATGAAATTTATTATCCAGTTTAATTTCAAACCAGCTAACTGTATACACTTCTACAATAAAACTAATCAGCTGGTGCATTTTTCTGGTCAATTCAGATGGATAAATTTTATGGGTCCACAAACACATTAATCGGATTGCCAGAGTAAGCCATTTTGCCTGATTTAAAGGTCAGATCCTTCATGCTGTATACTGAGGGTCTACTTTACCCCTTGAAATACCAACAGCATACTCTAAAAGTAGTCTTTGGTCACCAGTGAGATCATTTTCTGTTAGTTCAGAATACCTGCCCTCCAGAGGACTACTCACTGGTAAAACGTCAACTTTGGGTAAATGATGGTAATTGTTGGCACATCATTTTCCGAGTTGACCCGTAAATGATGTTGGGCTTCGTGCACTTCCATCAAGGAATTGAAATAATGCCCTAAAAGGAAGCTCATTCTGGTGTAGAGAACAACCAATAGTGTATATTTTTCTATACAGCTTGTTTTCTAGTGAGGAAACCAGTCTTGGTGCTTGTGGTGTCTAGAAGGACAGCCTTTAAAGTATTGACACTCTCATACTCTTCTAGAACTTTGTGAACTTCATCTGTCAGAACAGCACCAGTTGCTCTAACAGTAGGAATCACTCTATGCCTTAGATACACCCTCTTACTTCCACAACCCATCTCTTTCGTAAATGTCAAGTGATGCTCTTGTCCTTTAGCTTTTCTTCGATTTTTGTTTCCTTTTTCATCGACAATTTCAATGTAAAATAAAGTGTCTTTATCGTGTTTCCCATCATCACCAATGCAGACAAGATTTCTAATTTTTTGATTATGTTTTTGATAGGCATTATTTTTTTTATCTTTCTTTTTCTCTGTCAATTTTGGATTTATCAAGAAAACAAATTTCCTTAAATCAATATTTGATTTTAGAAGGCCCGCAGCCTGTAGATCCAAAAGAAAAGCATTTGCAAGACTTGCACCTAGGTTTGATGAGACATCACCTCTGATGAGTTCAATGGCATAACGAGGAATTTTTATCAGGCTGTAAATATTCTTACATTCTTCCTCTGGTTCAAAACTTTCATCTGTTCCATCACTATTTTCTGATGTCAGAATGATATTCTTGTCATGGGATGTTGAAGCAATAGGCGGGGGGGTGAATCAACTTGCTTTTCTCCTAACGTTAACTTTTTAGATTTTGCGACTGCAGCTTTATCAACAGGTCTCAATTGAAAATTGCCTTCGAGTTCTATTTTATTTCTTTGGTCCTTCAAATACTCTCTCCCCCACAGGAACCTGAATTAGAAAATTCGACAAATGTTTATTCTAATCTACGCTAATTTTAGAAATAAATTCTATTTCACGTAAAAAAATTTTAATTTCTTTTCTCACTGGTTTACAAGTATGGAAATTAATTTAATTTAAGATGTCTATAATTTTCATTAAAAAGTTTTTTTCAAACAAACAAGAGAAATTTAAAAAAATAGAATAAACTAACCTTTTTTTCATAGGACAGGTACAGACAATATGCTTTGACTGACAATTTTCTTTTTTGCATTTAATATTTTTGGCATGACAACTTACAATTGGCAGGTCACACAAACAAGATGAAATATCAAATAATTTGTCAATTTGTAATTGACCAGAAGACTTTTGGCATATGCGGATAAAACGTTTCTATTTATTTGCATAATTTTTTTAAAGCAGGTGTCCTGCAATTTGTGTACAATCCATTTATGAGTTAATAGGGGCAAACTGGAATTTACTGCCTTCCAAATATCTTTAACATAATTTGCCATTAATTTTGAAAGGGCAAATTTATTTAACTTTGGGCGAAAATTCTCCATGTAATAACCATATTGAATAATCTGACGGAAAGTAGGGATTCTGTTGTATTTAATGGAAAAGGTGTGGCCACAAATTTTGTAGAAATAGTTCGTTTCCGACTCATGGTTAGAAAAATATCTGCAAAATACATATTTTATGATATGGTAAGAAATTAAACAAAGGAACTTATGAATTAAATTTAAAATTTGGAAAAATTGGTAAATATCAAAAAAGAAATAATAAAAGTTTGCTAAGATATAAAATGCAAAATGTAATAATTTCTATATTTGAATTAAGCTCCGGTTAACAAAGTAAACAAACGTGTGAACACGAAAATGAAGCCGATTACTTGGCAGTGTAGACAGAAATATTAACCGGATAAAATAAAGCCCCGGTTTATTAGTTGTTTAATTCATTTTAAATGAAATATTTTGCAGGGTGTCTTTTTATATCGACACTCAATTAGTTTTCTAAAAATAAAATAGATATTACAAACAAAAGAAAAAACGTATTGTTTATACTCCCTTCATATGTTTTCTTCAAAACCGGCATGAATATGACATGCTTATTCTTTGATTAAACACCGGCGCCCTGCGACATAGACGCAGTTTATTGAGTTTTTCAATGTTTAAATTCATTTTAGCAAAAAACGATGGAGTTTTAGAAAAAAAGTATTTTGTGTTGTTATTCTGAATGCTATTTAACAACTTTCTCTGCATAGACCTAGTCATAATGCCAAAATCGACCTACCCTACTGGGCAGCAGCAATTACCAGTTCCCTCATCTCGGAATAATTCTTCATTACAGTCCTGGCCCGATCCACTAGGTCATTAAGGGGCAACGAATCCGCACTTGAGCTGGCTCGTAATAGTCGCTTTGCTTCTGTCGGGAGTCCTGCTAGGAATTTGCATGCTAAGGCCCGCTCGGGCAGTCCACCAAACAAGACTGTTAACTTGGTCAGTTCTGCCAAGTATACATCGACCATTTCGCCCGGACGTAGGGTCCTTGCCTCAAGTTGCTCCCAAGCAGTGGCGGGGTCAATCGCAAACACCTTGAACAGCGCCGCCTTAATTGTCTCGTAGTCCTGTTTGCCCTCATGGCTGAGCTGTTGATACACGGCAAAGGCGCCGCCGGACAAGCGCAGAGGGACAACACGTTTGAAGTTCTTTGCGCCAGACAAAATACAATGTAACTCCAACTTTTCCACCCAGTCAAGTACCGGCGTTGATCCATCGAACTCCGGTATTAATTTGAGGTCAATTTTTCCCCCATTTCGCCGAAATAGCTTAAAGCCGTTTCACAAGTAAGTCGGATTCTACCTTTTTAGGCAACTATGTGTGAAAAGAAGAAAAGGCTTAAAGTTTTGTTCCAAGTTCTGCAGAAGGGCAGGTCCTGTAGAATCAGCAGAAAAGAAAGTCCTGTAAAGTCAGCAGACGAGCAAGTCCCAACAAATCACACACACACTAAAGTACTCTTAAAGCTGCAGCAGTTCACCGATACGATCACACTGACGTCGATCCTAGAAAAGACGCCCCCATGTTCCAAACACACTCCCTTTATCCTTCCGGCGTTCGTCCTCGGCCAATCAGCAGCCAAAACGGTCACGTGGGGCCCAGTGATGATTGCACAATCTACAAGATGAGGACAGCGCCATTTTGGAATTTCTTTCATGTTTCGGCCATGCACGTACGCACACCGTAGGAGCGTTCCAAGGTAAGGCATGACGCGCAGACATTTGGACGCTTCCTCCCTTCATTTTCTTCGACTCTACAAATATATGTATATGAGTGCACGACACTGTGTATGTGTGTTGATTTACCTTGTTTTTTAGTTTGTGTATGATATACACTTTGGGGGATTTTAGAAAAAATCCGATTTTGTTTATGAATGTATGTTTTTTCTCTTGCGTTTTCGCCTTGAAGCGATCAAGGTCTTTGTTTTATAGTCGATTTAAATATTGTCCATGACTTGCCGTTATATTCTCGTGGTTCTTGACCTCTGGCCCTCACTGTAGTAAAGCACAATAAATATTTGCTGGTTTTAAAGGTTTTATTTAAAAAGAAATTGTACATGGGAGTATTTCTCATACGTTTATCTAGGGAACAATACTTCCAATTATGCAACCTTCAGCGCGGCATATTTCTGTTTGCTGACATGTTATCCCGAGGTTTACGACTCTAACCCTCACCAAAATTAATACAAATTAACAAAATTGTTCCAGGCGTACTCTTCAAATATATAGCATTAAGAGTGGTATTTTCCAGTTTAAAGCAGTTGTAAAAGTTTAGAAATATTTTGAGTTAACACGTTCTTGTGAGAAATAACTTTCCTTTGGAAATGACGAAAGGAATTAATCACCATACAAACTATACGTAGGTATTATGCTAAATTTATTCTGCAATACTAAAATATAGCACGTCCATCCATACACAGAATAAAATTTAATCACTGTAAGAAACTCTTTGGTAAATATAGCACGTCCATCCATCACCATAAGAAACTCCTTTGTAATAATTTTGTAGTAAAATGTGATTCATGTTTATAACTAATATATAGCTAAAACCTAGCTTTCAAAAACCACAGAACACACACTACACTGAAATACTACCACAAATGATGATTCTACAGCAAAAGTTAAACACTATCAATTCTTTTTCAGAATTTAAGCCCCTAACAATGTTAAACTAATCCAACTGCAAAAAAACTTCTTAGTACCCTCGCCATACTTCACGCAATAATTAATATAAAATTTCTGATCCGAAATAAGTTTATAATGCCTGGGATAATGGATGAATGAAACGAAACATATACTTGGTTTTTACATTTCCAGGCATGTTTTTCAGTATATGGTTGAATTCTGCCTTCGCTGACTTTATTTATCAACAGAACACACACTACACTGAAATACTACCACAAATGTCTGATTTATTTACATGTAGTCTACTGCATAAGTTAAACACGATTAATTCTTATTCAGAATTAAGCTCCTAACAATGTCAAATTAATCCAGCTGCAAAAGAGTTCTTAGTGCCCTCGTCATAATTAATATAAAATGTGTGATCCGAATAAGTTGATAATGCCTGGGATAATGGATGAATGAAACGAAACATATACTTGGTTTTGACATTACCAGACATGTTTTTCAGTATTCGCTGCCTTATGTTTATCAGCAGGGATGTGTCGAGAGCGTGAGAACACAGGTGCACCCGTGGTTTCGATGCATTATTTTGTGGTGTGCGTGGGTTTGCTTACAACAAAATTTTTGTCAACTCTCGGTAGCAGTGTAATAAGGTCTGGTACGGGTTATTAGACGTTATTTCAATGAAGAAGACAGCTGATAGAGGGGGTAGTTTTCACACCAGTGACAGAAAGTTCTGCATTCACATCTATCAGCCAACATTTGCGCATATCCATTATCAGGTTGAAGTGGTGCAGGAGTCCGCACCTAGTATTGGGTAGGGTAAATCCACTATGGTAAAGACTCGTGTAAGTCTCTCTGTAATTTCAAGTCTAGAGAACGAGAATATTGACCGTACATGGAAATAGAGGAGTGATTTGCCGCTTGCAATGTGATTCGCGACATTAGTTGCAATGGCCATATACTGCAAGCAGCTACAGTATCAACCTAGCACCGTGCATAGCATAGAGAGTCTTTAATAAAGTAGGCAAAGTTGTGTGAGTTTTGTGGAAAGTGTATCGTGCTTGTCCTTCCATTATATAATGTCCTTGGTTAGAAAACGAACAGGGCATTTTACATTTTTGTGCTTCCGCGACTGTGATAAGAGCAGAGTTTCGGTTTGATTGAGTGGCAATGGTAGCGGTTTGAATATAAAGAGTTAGTCTGGAGTCGGCGCCTGTTCGACTGCAGCTCCAGCTTGCCAAGATTTTTTTTACCTCGTGAGTGTAACTCTCAATGGCTTTTAAAATAGCCATATTCACGAGTACTATGATTGCCTATATAAGTGGAGACAAGATGTCGTTAGGCTGTGATATTATTATGAAGGTTCGAAGCAACTATTATATATATATATATATATATATATATATATATATATATATAAAGACAAAAGAATCAAGGGTAAGAAAATGGAAAAAAGAACATTGTCGTGGGACCACGTGGAAGAACATGGAACATATTTTAGGCAGAGACAAAACCAATAGAGGAAATACTTAATAAGAGGCAAAAATAATAAAAGAAAAATCTTTTTTTACAATGATATAAAATAGAAAGAAATAGTTTAAAACTAGGCCAGTGGTAAAAGTGTGTTTTTTTAAGTGGAGCGAGATAAAGTGAGGTACTTACGAGTTTGTGGGAGCCTTTGCTTGTCTCACACAAAAACACGCGTTCACATTTCAAGCTATATTTCTTGTCATATACACAAGCACACACAAACATACGTGCACATGTACATACAAGTAGATATATTAACGTTCGCGTACATACACTCACATTCACGTGTATATACTCACACGCTTGCGTACACACACATGTACTCACATACGCGCACACATACGCACACATGGACAACGTCACTTCCCCTTTCAAAGGAAATCCACACATGCACGGAAACAATTATAAAAGCAAGAGCAATAAGCAGCATCTTCCTTTTCGGACCAGCTCTCGGGCTGAGAGGTTCGGCGAACCAGCTGCCTCCTTTTTGGGAGGCGCTCGCTCGCGCGCGTTACGTCCCCTGCTACTATGTATTGTGCACGAGCTAACAGACATTATGTACACTTTATACGATTTCTCATTCTCTCTCTATACTACAATAGACTTTCCTCCTCACTAGCTAACAGCGAGAGACGCACACCAAACTGGATTGAATTTCTCTCTTTCTCTCTCTACGAGAATATACTTTCCTTCTCACCAGTAAACAGCGAGAGACGCACGCCAGACTAAATACGTGTAGTACCCTTTTCTTTCACTTGCTTCTCCACGAAATAAATCCTAGTTCGTTTAATTCAATTTAACATGTTGTTCGTTCCTTCCTCAAAGCAATTCATTCTTCCTTTCTCAATGTAATTCATTTCTCATATTTTGTACCACTGGGGAGCATATATAATATATCCACAAGTCCACTACAAATTGGCGACACACTACCGTGAGATGAACACCCATTTCCTTCTATACCATAGACCCTTACAAGTTTATTCGTCAAAGCAAAATAATTTTTTCATAGGAATGATTCTCTTTTGTGTTTGTTTCTCTGTGACGATTAGCTAGAAGTTGAATTTCTCTTGAATGGAAGGATTGGGAAAAATTCTGAGACCTCCAAGTCTTGTAATTAAAAAAAACACTTAAAAATTTTTTAGAATGTCTCCCTTTGCTTACTTTCGAAACGGAATATTTACAAGTTATCATGAAAAAGGATTTTTTCGAGACACAAATACAATTTTTTTCGCACACACAAACACGAGCATGTCACTAGAAATGTATCTGTTTTTTTCTTTTTTGTTAGTAAAAAAGGGAAGAATTCTGTATCTGTTGCGAAACATATAAAATAGGCTGAGAAGTTTTTCTTACAATCTTTCGTGTGGTCTTCGTTTATTTTCAAATGTTTCAAAGAATGTTTGTTCTGTGCCTTCTTTTATGTTCTCAAAAAGTTTGTATTCGTCGGATCATCATTTTTAGGAATTTAAATGTTTTACTTCTAATAAAATATATTTAATAAAATATATTTAATAAACACAACACAACATGAACAAAAAATTCTTTTTAACAATAACGTCGTAGAATATGATTTTATTGGCAACAAAAACTTGAAGGTCAAACGGAGATAAAGGAAAAATTTTCAGGTCGTTATAGGTCAGTCAGTACATTTCCTGTGTTGTCCCCAGTTAATAGCAATTGTCTTCAGTGGAAACCTTCAATGCTAGATCAAGATGTCCGGTGGACAGGGACGAAAGAGAAGACGTGTTGTTGGCTGAAGATCCACTCCTGACTTACTGACGTTCCCTCAATTCTTTTTTAGGAAACAAATGAATCAATGCGCCTGTGAGCTGATAGGTCACCTGTGGCCGAAGAACTCAGAGAGGAGTATTAATTTACTAGCGAAAATAGTTCTCTGTAATTGCTACATCTCAAGCACGTGTCTCATTAAGTCGTGCGAAAGAGAATATGATGAAGAGCTTCATTCAAGTTTCACTGTCCTCAGCAGTTTCCATCGCTTAACCTGTAGAGTGCTACGTGCCAACAATTAGAGTTTCATACTTTAATCTATGTACGTTTAACCACACATGGGACTTAAGAGATGACGAAACATGTGTCCATGGAGATATAACAGAATAAATACATTTAAATCGAAATGAAAAGACAAATTCCATTAGAATATAACTGCTACAGATGAATTCCTATCTTTAATGGTGTTGTTGGGGAATCACCCTCCAAATTGACTGTTCTATCCATTATATAAACCATAGACCTTTTGATTCCAGGTGTTGATTAAACACCAGAGCGACCCTCGCTTGCTTGGTGACGTTTACTACTCTTTTCAGTTGTAATTCTTTACGTTGTTGTTCCAGTAATACATTGTTTAAACTCTATTCCGTTGTTCTGTTTTCTTTGTGGCTTATTGCAAGCCATAACACTGGCGACATTGGATTCGGATAACGTACTCACGTTTAAAAACAGTGTTCTAAAAAACTAAACACTGACGACATTGGATTCAATGAGCATACTAAAAACAAACCAGTAACGACATTGAAAAAAATACTCGCGTTGAAATAGTATTCTAAAAATACTAACGACGTTAGTTATCAAGTCTAAGGAAGTGTCTAAACACTTGCAACTGAAAGGTTCATGGTAAAAAAACGCAGATCATTACGGAAAAAAAGAGTTGAAAAGAAAAAGTTCGTCACGACTTTCAAAGTTAGCACTGTACGTTTGCAAAAAGAAAAAGGTTCGTCGCCACTTAGAAAGGTAAATTTTTATACTTTTCGAAAAAGAATTCGTCCCTTGTGGTTTTCGCTGCTAAAATCGGGGGTTATTTTTTTCTCTGGAGAAAAATATACACTTGATTTTTTTCTTCTTTAGACAATGAACTTTTTATATATTTATATATTTATGTTTTTTCTGTTGGTTTTATTGTTTGGAGGAATAAATAAGAAAGAATAAAACGGTTTTGTAAAATTCAGCGAACGTTTTGAAATTGCTAAGCTGACAAAGTAAAATAGACGAATTGAAAGTAGCGTTGGAACATTTGACCAAGTTGCATATCGATGCCGCAAAGTTACAATCCGAAAAACACTGGACTGAACATCAAATACGATTCGAGGAACAGCAAAAGGAATTGCAAAAACAGCGGAATGTCAAATACAAACAGAGGAACAGCAAAAGGAAGTTCAAAATCAGCCGAATGTCAATTATGAACAGAGGAATTGATTACAGAAATGGTTAAGAATAATTCTGACACAGAAAGCAATTAAGCATGTTCTCAGAATACAATATGGACCGCGATAGACAATTTTAAATACGAGGAAGAGGAAAAATCATCCACAGCGTATTTTCGGCGTTATGAAGATTTTTGACTGCAGCAACTGGTCTGATCCAAAGAAAACCAGACTTCTACTACGACAATTGGAAACGGATGAGCATGATTAATACGTGGATTACATCTTGCCTCGAAAAACAGCAGATTTATCATTCAATGAGACGGTAATTTTGTTAACAGAACTTTTCTCCCCGAAAACGTCTCTTTTCCATAAGTGTTGGAGATGTTTGAATGTGGTAAAAGACGTTAATGACGATTTTGCCACCTACGCAGCTGTAGTGAACAAACACTGTGATGACTTTAAGTTGTCTGAACTAACAGCAGACAATTTTTAATGTCTTGTGTTTTCGCAAGGGTTAAGCTCGGGAAAAGATGTGGAAATCAGGCGCAGAGTCCTTACAAAATTAGAAAATGAACAGAACTTAACACTTCAAAAATTAACTGAGGATTGTCAAAAAGTAGAAATTATAAAAAAAAGATGCAAGAAATGTCGAAGCAGCCATCGTGAATATAAAAAGTAACTAAGAAAAAACCGTCGAAATGGCACACAGACACTAAACACCGAAACTAAGAAAAACTAAAAGCACCGAGCGCTTGTTTCAGATGTGGTGGAATACATTGGGTAAGTAATTGCCCATTTTTAACAAAAAGATGCTATTTATGCAATAAGATCGGTCATAAAAGTTCGCACTGTAGGAAAACTCAGAATAGAAGCCGTGTACGTCAAACCAGAACTAAGGACGTCGTAGAGGAAAATCTACGCAAATATGTAACAGTTAACGTTTTCGGCAAGGCTATTAAATTTCAATTAGACAGTGGATCGGATCTTTCAATAATAAATCTCAAAACGTTGAAAATATTACGCAAGCCGACTATGTTAAAAACTAACAGAACGGCGACAGTTGTTAATGGTACAAAAATTCATTTTGAAGGTGAATTAATTACAAACGTCACTTTACAGGGGAAAACGAAAAAACTAAGATTGTATGTGCTAAAAGATAGTGAAAACCTGTTCGGTTCTGACAGCATGAAGTAGTTTCGTCTCTGGGATCTGCCTATATCCACATTCTGCAAGAAAATAGATACCCGCCCAGCAGAAACGGAGAAACTTATAACTTGTTTTAAAAAAGAATTCACAAACGTATTTACTCCTGGCCTCGGGAGATGTACAAAAATGGCCGCAGATTTTAAGTTGAAACCTGGCACACAACCAGTGTTTAAAAAGAAACATAATGTCCCGTTCGCTTCACTGAACAAAATAAATCAGGAACTAGACAGATTAAAAAGCATCGGTATACTGACTAAAATTGAATATGGGCTGCTCCGGCAGTTTATGTAAAGGAAAGGTCTGGGGATATTCACGTTTGCGCCGACTTCGCGACCAGATTCAACGGGTCCTTAAAAGATTTTCACTATCCATTACTTAGTCCAGAAGAAGTCTTCACGAAATTAAATGGCGGCAAGTTTATATCTAAGATCGACCGAAGCGACGTTTACCTACAGATTCCAGTAAACGTCAAAAGCGCTAACCTTCTTTGTATTAACGCTCATCGGGTTTGTACAAATATGAAAGACTCGCTTTTGGTGTCAAGGTGGCACCCGCAATATTCCAGCAAGTAATGAATACTATGTTGTCCGGCTTGGACACCGCAATCGCATATCTTGATGATATTATCATAGCTAGCAAAAGCAGGGAGGAACATGAAAAACATATCAGACAAGTATTCAGTCGAATACAAGATTATGGATTTAAGATCAAAGCAGATAAATGCGAGTTCTTTTTACAAACAATTAAATACCTGGGTCAAATAATCGATAAAGATGGCAGACGCCCAGACCAAGATAAGGCGACCGCTATTAAAGAAATGCCGGCACCAGTAAACATAACTCAATTGCAGAGTTTTTCAGGTTTGGCAAATTATTAACGGGGGTTCATCCTAAATATGCACAAATTGCGCGCACCACTTAATGAATTGCTGAAAAAGGATAAGGCTTGGGAGTGGACAGAAGATTGCCAGGCATCATTCCAAGAAGTAAAAAGAATCCTGACTTCAAAACTATTCCTAGCGCATTTCAACCCGCAGTTGGACATAATAGTAGCTAGCGACGCTAGTAAATATGGCGTCGGGGCGTGTATGCTACATCGAATGCTGGATGGATTAAAACAGCCTATTGGTTTCGCATCACAGACTCTCTTACCAGCGGAAAAGAATATTCTCAGATCGAGAAAGAGGCCCTAGGAATTATATTTTCAGTTTTAAAATTCCACCGGTTCTTGTACGGAGACATGTTTTTCTACAAACCGACCATAAGCCGTTGATATCCATTTTTGGATCAAAAAAGGACTTCCAACATTGACTGCGAACCGACTATTAAGATTGGGAACTATTCAGCTGAACTATAATTTTACAATTCAATTTCTCCCCTCAAAACAACTAGCCTATGCAAACGGTCTATCAGGACTGATTCCTGCAAAAATCGAACCTCTTGAAGATCCAGTAATCACGGCACTACGTATTAATAGTGATGTAAAAACTATGATAAACAATATTACCCGCGAACTGCCGGTCACACTTCAGGAAATTAAGTCAGAATCCCTAAATGATAATTTCATTCAAACCACAAAACGGAAATTAACACTGGGTGACGTCAGTTCAGACATTTTTTCTGGTTGCGACTAAATACTTTCATAGGGTGAAAGGGTAGTCCTCCCCCAAACCCTTCAAAAAGAATTCTCAGGGATTTTCACATGAGGCATCCAGGAATAAACAGAATGAAAAGCCTAATGAGAAGTTCTGTTTATTGTCCAGCTATGGACCAAGATATTACCGACATGATGAACAGATGCAAATGTTGTGTTTTGGGTGCAAAACACCATCGATAACATATTAACCTTAGTCTAAGGCTGAACAACCATGGTCGAGGATCCACATCAATTATGCGGGACCTGAGGAGGATTTTTGCTACCTGATAGTAGGTGACTCTTACTCTAAATGGGCAGAGGTACTAAGATGCAAAAAAATCGACCACTGCAACAATGACAAATTTTTATTGGAATTGTTTGCTGGGTTCGGGGTTGTAGACTGTCTGGTTAGCGACAACGCTACACAGTTCACCTCGACACAGTTCAGAGAATTCTGCGAAACGTATCAAGTCAACCATATTACGACACCCCAGTACCACGCCAGCAGCAACGGCCAGACCGAACACTTCGTCAATACGCTTAAAAGGGCATTAAAAAAGGCGTCCGGTACACCGACAGAAAAGGCCCTTCAGCAATTTCTGAAGGTTTACAGAATCGCGAGAAATCCAAACAAACCAGAAGAGAGATCCCCAGCAGAAATCATGTTTTAACGGAAAATAAAATCCGTATTTGATAAACTGCTACCCAAACACAAAGTACACAGCAGAAACTGTACAATACCAAAGAAACGGTTTAGCAGCAGAGATAACGTGTATTTTACACATTTTAGAAATAACGTTTCTTTGTTGGGAACAGGGCACGATCTTACAAAGAATTACCAATGTAACATCATTCAGGGCCATGTTACATACATCATTCAGGGCCCAAAGTTCCAACATAACTGAACCAAATCAGGAAACGCTTCTACGAGGATCAAGAAGAACCACCGCAGGACGACAGTGAGGCGATTGAAACTGTGTATGACTGTTTTGACATAGACCCTCAACAAGGGATGTCAGAACCGAGACTCTCCGGCAGAAAGAGGAAGCGCATAGACCCGTTGGTGGTCTGCTCCAAAAGGAAGAAATACTGATTTTCACAACTACGGAAATCAGCTTGGGAGAGGGGTGTTGTGGGGAATCACCCTCCAAATGGACTGTTCTATCCATTATATAAACCATAGACCTTTTCATCCCAGGTGTGGATTAAACACCAGAGCGACCCTCGCCTGCTCGATGACGTTTACTACTCTTTTCAGTTGTAACCTTTTTTATGTTGTTCCAGCAATGCATTGTTTAAACTCTATTCCGTTGTTCTGTTTTCTTTGTGGCTTATTGCACGCCATAACAAATTGGTAATTCGTTTTAGGTACGCCAGCACGCCAAAAAGTACGCCACGTGCCAAATTTCATAAACATTCTTAAAAAAATAAACTTTATTAAATTTTATGCTCAAGAAAAAATAATTCAGCAGTACGCCAAAAACACATTTATCAAACAAAGTCAGTTTTGTTTAAAAAAAAAAAGAAGCCAACTTCATTCCCATTGCATACTTTTATTTTTTTTTAATAATAAACTGGATTTGCATGTATATTTTCATGTTAATTAGCTAAAAATTAATTCAGCGGTACGCCACACCAAAAAATATTTGTGTTGTACAATCCATTTTTGAATTTTAAAAATAATAAACGTGGTTTTTCATATATTTTATATTTATTCGCTTGATAAAAATGGGGAAAAAAAATTTCCGTAGAAAGTTGTTTTTTTTTAATCCTAGTTAATTTTCAGTAATTCTTTTTGGCACGCCAACACGCCAAAAAGTACGCCAGCGCCAAATTTCATTCCGTCATAAAAAACAACTTTCTACAGGAAAAAAACTTATTTTTACATTTTTATATAGCGAATAAAGATAAAATTATATATAAAAAAACTGCGTTTTTAAAATTCAACAATATAGTTGAAGTCGATGTTTTCGATTGTAAAACAAAAATAATTTTTTTGATAAATCTCTGTATGCGTACCACCGACATATTATATATATATATATATATATATATATATATATATATATATATATATATATATATATAATTGAATAAAGTTTATTTTTACAAGAATGTTTAGACATTTACCTAGAGAATAAACACAAAAATATGTATGAAAAAAAAAACGTTTATTATTTTTTAAAAAATCAAAATTATGCACCCGGTACGAAGTTTTATCTTTTTCTTAAACGAAACTCTGGAAGAAGTTATTTGCAAATTTACCTGTAAAGTCCAAAGTTTAAAACTTAAAAAAAAACACGTTGATTTTTTTAATTGAAACCTCTTGTGTAAAAATTAGGGGGGGGGTGTAAAAAGTTGTTTGGTGACGGAATGAAATTTGGCGCATGGCCTATTTTTTGGCGAGCTTCCGTGCTGGCGTGCCAAAAAAGAATTACCATTTTTTTTTAGTTAGAAATTTTTCTTCTCTTAATACAATTACTTGTTTCGATTTTCTAATTATTATTTTTTAATCGTATTCAATTTATATTTCGCTCTACACTAAGTATGTCAGAATTTTGGGGGAATTTTTGACACTCTTAAAAAAATGCGAATAAAATGCAAAAAACTCGTAATTTCTCTTTTTAAAGTCGGTTGTTTTATTTCTTTATGGGATATACTTCCAAAATAAACTTTTAAATTTGTTTATTTAAAAAAATGTGTTTATAAAGTGCATGCGCGCGCTCATGCAGCCTGTAGCAGCCAACACCCGCTCCAATAGGCAGAGACAACACCACCTCCAATAGGCAGAGACAACATCTCCCACCTTCGAGATTTGAAATTTATTTCCTCCTGGATTGTCCAATCCCAACCTCAGCTCTCAATCACGTGACAGAGTATATAAAAGGTGAAGCATGAAACCATTAACTCTCTTTGATCCAGGCCCTGCCTGGGAGCAGACTTCAGCTGGGGCCCAAGCAGGACGCTACTACAACGAGCTAGTTATGCTTCTCTTCTAACTACTATTTGTTTCCACGTGTGGTACCCTGAAACAAACATTCTTTATCACGCTAAAGAACATACATCAATACAACTCGTATTCACCCACGTCAACACAAAACTGAAGACTTTGCCTTTTCTTTCTCTTTTGTTTTAAACACGTGCTATAAACACTGAACTATTGTCTCCCTCAATACACCGGCAATATATTAATTCTATCTTTAAATACATGGAACACTTTTCTCTCTATCAACGAACTCTTCACTATTATAATACAAGCGCATGTGAACACTGAACTCTCATACTAATACCTTTATCTCTTGTACTCTTGTGATAAACCCAACTTCCTAAAACAACAAATAAAGTTGTTAATGAAATGTTAAAATGAGACTTCCTTTCGTTATCTTCATTATTAACTAAAAATCTTCATTTTTCACTAAAAGCCATTTTTTCTATGTAATGAAATTAATTGAATTTTACGAGCTAATTTTTTTCAATTCTTAAACTTTAAAAATCTATCAAACTTTTTCTATCGGTTCAATTTTTACGATATTTTCAGGTTCAATGTGAAATTTTATGCTCTTTCCAATAAACCGAATATAATATTCTAGACAAACGTTGTTTTTTTTAATTAACCCCCCATTTTGAAATGTCTATTAAAATGAAACTAAATAATTTTCTCACCTAAGTTTTATATATCACAAATTGAAGATAAAAGATCAATAAATAAAATAATCTAATTTAAAACAAAAAATA
Source organism: Euprymna scolopes (assembly GCF_053919585.1). Classification (NCBI taxonomy): domain Eukaryota; kingdom Metazoa; phylum Mollusca; class Cephalopoda; order Sepiida; family Sepiolidae; genus Euprymna; species Euprymna scolopes. Next base: position 34,979,531 of record NC_136527.1, read on the forward strand.
CAGTTATTTGCAAATTTATCTGTAAAGTCCAAAGTTTAAAACTTAAAAAAAAAACGTTGATTTTTTTAAATTGAAACCTCATGTTCTGGTTAGATTCTCCAGTAAATATCAGACGCTGACGACAATTTTTCTATTTCATTCAATGCTTTTTTTTAGATATTTTAAAATAAAATTCACTCCATAAAGAAGAAATAAAATATATTAACTCAAAAACTCATGTATTTTTTTAAGAGAATAAAAAAAATGGAAAATTGGTTGAGCGGTTTCTTTTAAAAAGGCCAAAACTGATGAGTGAAATGTGATCATTTTTCAAGTACGATGACGCATCTTGATTAACTTTGTAGTTTAAAGCAAATATGTCAGAAATACAAAAGGAAGATAATTTATTGCCCTTTTAGGCATCCGTATTTAACAATTAAAAAAATGGAGGAAACACCGCTTTTGCTAACAGCGGGAACGAGTTACAAAACGCAGTCTTCTGTGACTCTTGCTTAAAAATATCCTTTTATTTAAAAAGTACATGAAATATAAAATATAAATATGGACAAATTCTTACAAATGAAGAATTGAAGCACCCATTGATTAGTACTTTATATTGGTCAATGATTTTTTTGAATTTATATATATTTATTTATTATATTTAGATTAAGTTAAAATTCGTAGAATTTCCTGAAATATTTTGCAAAGAAAACCGATGTAAAAAATGTATGATTTTCGATTAAAACTTTTATTATTTAAAAATTTGGTCTTTGCTCCTTTTATTGAAAAAAATAGGGTTTAAATTACAGTATTCATGTTGGTATAAGCTTCGAAAGATAGCGAGTCTAATCAATCACTCCTTTTTAATGGCGACTTCTGACACTCCTAGCACTACTACACGTATGAGAATTACCAGTTTCACACAATTACGTTGTCATAGCCTGACATGACAGTAACTAAGACGGTAAGACCCAGATAATGATGCAATTTCCGGTAGAAAAGACTATACAACATTATGTAAGCAATATGATGTCGTGGGGGCAAGAAAAACTACCTTCCCCCACTCCACCGTTTTTAAGCACGCGTCATCTCTAGCATGAGCGACTGAAGAAAAGAAAGGAGAGTGGACGAATAGCCTCACCTAAAAGGCAAGGCCAGCCGCTGACCTACTTATGTCTCCTTTCCTCCACATTCCACGAAATACATATAAAAATTAATCTTTTACGATTAATAGCTAAATGATTGTCCTTTTGTTTCAATCGGAATGAATTTAAATACAACTCTCAAACTTCTAAACTAAGTTTGATTTGTAAACATTTCGTCTGAAATTAATGACTTTCATTTATTAATTTTCCGAGACTGACGCTACTTGTAACACCCTGTCTCCACAAAGAAAACGCCTCTCGGCCAAAAAATCAAGCCGGCTAGGGGGCTACGAGTCCCCTGAATTGGAGATCCACTCACTAGCTGAAGGATCTCATCCGGTAGCAGCAGCGGTCAGGAAACACACCAGAACCAGTGCCGAAGCAGCAACAGCAGTAATTCAAAGAGCCTTTTTCAGGGCTAGGTTCCTACGAAAGACCTACCACTTTGTTTACTCTGTTAGCCCTCCTCATAACCACTCCAGAACCAGCGCCGATGCAGCTACAGCAGTTATTCAAAGAACCCTTTTCAGGGCTAGGTTTCTACGAAAGACCTACCACTTTGTTTACTCTGTCAGCACCTCCTGCCTGCAGCCTGCAGCTTCCTGCATCTCCTGCCTGCAGCATCCAGCTTCCTGCACCTCCTGCCTGCAGCCTCAGCTTCTTACACTGCACCTGCATCTCCCGTCTGCAGCCTCAGCTTCCTGCACTGCACCTGCATCTCCTGCCTGCAGCCTCAGCTTCCTGCACTGTACCTGCATCTCCCGCCCACTACCTCACTTGCACCTCTGGTCCGCTACCTCACTTGCACCTCTGGTCTGCTATCTTGCACCTCTGGTCTGCTACCTCGTTTACACCTCTGGTCTGCTACCTTGCACCTCTGGTCCGCTACCTTGCTTACACCTCTGGTCCGTTACCTCGCTTACACCTCTGGTCCGCTACCTTGCACCTCTGATCTGCTACCTCACACCTCTGGTCCACTACATCGCTTACACTTCTGGTCCGCTACCTCGCACCTCTGGTCTGCTACCTCGCTTGCACCTCCGGTCCGCTACCTCGCACCTCTGGCCCGCTACCTCACTAGCGCCTCTGATCCGCTACCTCGCTCGCATGTTGTTCCTCTGGTTCACAATCTGGCTCCCTACCGGTCGTCCATTCCTAGACACTGATCCCTCTGTTCTCAGTGTCGTCTGTTCCGAACACTGACCCCTCCGTTCTCAGTGTTGTCTGTTCCTTAACACTGATCCCCGAGCTTTCAGTGTTCACCCTGCATTCCGGATCGCCCTGACGCCCAGCTGACCATTCCATACCCAGCGAGCACCCTTTGAACCACACTACGTCCAGAATACCAGTCCGGACCTCCAGACCTTGCCTCCAGTGACGTGCGACCTTCCAGGCGACCAGCACCCGGATTGAACGATTTTTGCTTCTATTCAAAATAAAAGGCGAACCCTCGTCTTTAAACCAAACAACCTGTGTCTGTCATTCTTCTTTGCCTTTATGCTGTTTACCTTTTGCCTGTGTCTAACCTGACAGCAACTAAGACAATAAGACGCAAATAAATCCACTCTCCAAAAGAATGATGCAATACCCAGAAGTAAATAACACTATCTAAAGCAAGATTACAACAGCCATTTTACAAAATTAATCGTTTCTATTAAAAAATGTTAAAACAATAAAAAATAAAGAATGAAAGTTGGGGGGCACAATAATGATTTACACGCATGACAACGGCTCAATATTTTTATAAACAATTATTCTTTATCTTTTAATGTCTTAACAATTTTTTAATAGAATTAATTTTTTAAAAATGTCCGTTGAATGTTTTTATTCTGTTAGATCTCGACAGACACATGTTTCGTCATCACGAAGTCTCGTGTGTGGCTAAATGTAAAGAATGAGACTTCAGTTGTTGACAAATAGCACTCTGCCGGTTGAGCCAATGAAACTGCTTGAGGAATGAAACGCGTGAGTCGGAAACAAGGATTTGAAGAGTCAGGGTTCAAGTGGAAGAGCAGGTTAGCCTGCAAAATATGCCGAGGATACGTCGTGTATTAGTAATAATTATAATAAGCGATTGGTGAAGGTCAAAGTCAAGTATATGTTTTGTTTCATGAATGCATTATCCCAGGCATTATCTACTTATTTCGGATCACAAATTTTATATTACTTATTGCGTAAAGTATGGCAAGGTACTAAAAAAGATGTTTGCAGCTTGATTAATTCGATATTTTCCAGAACTTAATTCTGAATATGAATTGACCTTGTGTCTTACTTATGTCGTAGAAAGCATGTAAACAAATCAGTTTTTTGTGGTAGTATATCAGTGCAGTGTTTTTTCTGTCCTAAAAGGATCTGTTCGCAGGTAAAACATCCTGTTTTCAGAGGGCGAATAGATTGTGTTTATTTTCTATCGCAGCAAATCAGTATTCATTTCATATTTGGAAAGCAAGATTCCGATTATAAAATGAATTTGACATTCTGTAAGGAATATGAAAGAATGCAGATTTTGGAAGGAAATTAAATTTATGTTTTCCGTGCAGAAGGGTTTAACTATAAGCAAATTCCACCACAAACTTATTACCACTGAGTTTCTTAGGGTGATTAGATTTCTTATTGTGTGTATGGAAGAGCGTGCTATATTTGAGGATTGCAGAATAAACAACTTACCATAGTACCTACGTATACTTGTAGTCGTGATTAATTTTTATCGTCATTTTCAAAAGCAAGTAAGTTTTCAAAAGAACGTGTTAAGCTTTGCCAATCGTTTAAAACTGTAAAATTAACACTCTTAATGTTATGTATTGTAACCGTACGTCCATAACAATTTTGGATGACACATCTACAAAGCTTTGTGATTATTTACTTTGCTTTCTGTACCAAACACGACTTTTAATAAAGAATCCCTACTGATTAAACATTACAATTATATGCTAATAAACGTGTAGATATAAACATGTTTTGTTATAAAATTTTGTTTGCTTCAATTATTTTATTTAAAAAATTCTATTTATGTTTAAATTAACAAAATTACTGGTGATCATAATACGCATTAATGTTTAATTTCTTTTATAAAAAATATGGACGTCACAATTTATTCTTCCTCAACTAATGTAGCAATGGTCTGTGGAAAAAAGAAACACAATTTTTAAATGATAAATTACGTGTGCAAATGGAAAGAATAAAAAACATGCCGAATAAAGTTTTGAATCCAAAGTCAAATTAATCAAAATGTCTCAATTTTTTAAAAACTTTATTTCGCTCATGAAACAACAGAAATAAATAATTTGAAAAAATGCTATGTCATATCGCTGGTGATTTGGATTGGTGCGTCTAAATGGCCAGTTTGTTAATGTTTCCAAGCCAACTGATTTAGATATAAAAGAAGTGTTTAAGTAGCTCAGTAGAAGTTCACCCCATATAAAGTATTTTCATTTGATAATAATAGGTCAATTATACTAAGTAGAAAGATTCGTTCACATAAATATAAAACAGCCCAAGAAAATATAACTGCTATACAACTTACTATCTATGTTGAAGTTGTATATGGCTAATTAGTTTATAATTGTTGAATTTTTATCGATATCCTGATGCTGCAGCAGTAAATGATAATCGAATGTTGTCCAACACTCTTGGTTTATCGTTTGATTTGGAAGAAGAAACTGTCCCTAAAAAAGAATTTGTTATGACAGGCGTACAGTACGTAATGCCCTGGTTTAATTTCTAATATAAGTAGAACACCGAAAAATGGCACAGTTGTTATTTTTCTACATAAGAACATCATAGAGTTACACATTTCTCGCATCTTTTAAATCATAAACGAAGCTGCATCATCTGGCAAAGGCTTTTCTTTCAAAAAGGTTTTATGGCTATCAAAGAGGACCTGGGATATTCTTCAGCCGAACTTGTCTATGGAGTATCTCTATCGTTGCCAGGTCAAATGCTGAGATCAATAGAGTTAACAACAACCGATTCAGCTCTGTATGTCGACAGACTGTGAGCTTATTTTAGTAAGCTCCCACCGATGCACACCAAAGGACATTTCATCTTGGACTCATGGTTTTCTTAAAAAAGGACGCCATGAAAGCCTCCCTAACTTCACCTTTTACTGGTCCTTATTGCGTGCTTTCACATACCGATAAACTTTTTACTTTAGATATTAGTGGTAAAAGAGAAACTGTGACTATTGATAGAGTAAAAAAAGTTTTTCTTGACACAAAAACACACGAGCCACATATTCCCCCTACTTACACACAGCATCAAGGGACGCATACACCTGAAGTAAATGCTCCAAATGAAGACACTTATGTCACCATTACACGTAGTAGTCGACGAGTACATTGGCCGAAGAGACTGTGTAAAACTTTGTATTTCTGTTAAAAAAAATGTTTTTCTTTTTTTCCCCTTCTTTTCATATAAAAAGAGAAAGAACGTTTTATTACAAAAAAGATGCAAATATTCCCCAACTTTTCACAAAAATGTAAGAACATATATTTTTTCCGTCTTTTTCGTAAAAATAAATAAAATAACATTTTTATTTTTCACTATTTGTTATGCTACCTTTTTCTCTGTCAGCTTTCAGCATAAGCAGGGGGTTATGTAGCAGAAACAAATGGGACTTTTTTCTTTCGCAAATCAATACTTCTTCCTTGTGTTATTTGGCCACATACTGACTAATCAGGGGTGCAACGCGTTGATTCCTTCTCTCTCTTTAGGAACTCGGACAGCTTCCGGTTTGAAGGAAAAAACTCTTTCTTACCGAGAGAGACAGACGCCAAGCAGATCGGATCTTTTCCTCGCTCTCTCCATCTCTGTGTCATCTCATCCGGTATCGACGATTCCCACTTGTTAGAACTGCCATGACTGCACCAGGTGGTCAGAGTCGGGTTTTGACCAGGAATATATCTCCCTGTGAACAAACCTTCTTTACTTTGTTACGTTTATTGAAGTTGTTACGTTCGTTGTTTCAGAAGCTTGTGTTTAGTTAGTTATTTTCTTAGGTTATACCCTAAAAGCACAAACCTAATGCTGAATGAACAGCACGAGAGAGAGAGAGAGAGAGAGAGAGAGAGAGAGAGAGAGAGAGAGAGAGAGAGAGAAAGAGGAGAGAGAGAATATTTTTTCAAAGCAAAGCCTGGAAAAATCATGGATTACATAGAAAATGCGAGCATGAAAAGTAATATGGTTAAGATTATATAATGTTAAATGAATTTAAAAAACCTTTATGCTGAAAAATTTTAAGTTATAAATTTATCATATTTATTACTAAAATGTCTTGTTTTTTTCTTTTCCACTTTTCACAACTAGTTCTTTTACTTTTCCATGTTTAATCATAACCGTATTACTTTTCTTACTCGTATTTTGGCTGATTTGCATTACAGTGCCCCATAGATCAGGGATTTCCAAACGCGCAAAAATTTGACCCACAGTTTGATTTTCTCTAAAAAAAAAGAAAAGGTTTTCATTGTATTTGATTTTTTTAATGACTTTTTAAAGGTATTTTTTAATGAAATAAAAAAATGTTTTATAAATAAATGACTTTTTCAATTATTTTTTAAATATATTTTTTAAAATTAAATCCTATTTTTTAAATTATTTTTTAAAGATATTTTTTCAATTTACAATGAACTAAAAACGATGTAATTCCGAAATACAAAAAATAAAATCATTAAAGATTTACTTTAAAAATTCCCCAGAAAATCTTTTTTCAAAAAAGTCATTTTTCCTATACACCGATCTGACGGTGTGCATGTTTTTTTGTCTTTGTTTTTTCGCTTTAGAAAATCCCCCGATGTATGGGACCCTAAAATACAATCTGCCCGCATTTTTCTATGTAATTTATATATATATATATATATATATATATTTTATATGTGTGTATATATATATATATATATATATATATATATATATATATATGTATATATATATATATATGTATATATATGTATATATATATATGTATATATATATATATGTATATATATATATATATATGTATATATATATATGTATATATATATATATATGTGTGTATATATATATATGTGTATATATATATATATATATGTGTGTATATATATATATATATATATATATATATTCAGAAATACACGAATATTTTTAAAATTGAAAATAAAGTTCGAAATCGAATCAAAGTTGGTTTTTTTTTTCAAATAGTTGTCTGTTTTGCATGTATTATGTCCCTTAGTTTATTCCATTCAACATCCATTCAACAGTTATTTCCCTTGGCAGGACATTTTTCTAATAGAAATCCCCTGACTCGACACCGAAAGGTTAATCGGTGTTTCGTTGTTTCGTTCCCTAATTGTAGTCATCATCCTTTTATCTTTTGTTGTCTTTCGCCGTTTTAAAAGTGAATCATTTTAGTTTACTTTAAACTTTAAAAAAATAATTTGATCTCCAGTTATTGCTATAAAATATTGATAGAATTTAAACATTATAATTATTGTAAAATAATTATTTGTGTGTGTGATACACGAATATTTTAAAAATATTTTTAAAATTTTAAATAACGTTCGAAATCGATTCAATTTTTTTTTTTTTTTTAATAGTTGTCTGTTTTGCGTGTATTATGTCTTAGTTTAATTGCTTCAACATTTATCTGCCTTTGCCAGACATTTTTCTTATATTTCTTGACTCGACACCGTCACGTTGACCGGTGCTTTGTTCCCTAATTGTAGTCATTGTAGTCAGCAGCATTTCTAGACCCATAATGTCTCTGTCTTTTATCTTCTGTTGTCCTTCGCCGTTTTAAACCATCTCCGGTAAGAAACATTATATATCTCCTTCTTAAAGACACTTTTTAATATTTTTAACGTTATATTTTTAAAATATTATTTCATCTTAACTACGAACTTTGTTTATTTTCTTTACCCACATGTCCGACCCCCTTACTTTTAGTTGCGTTGTTCATTTCCTTACGCATACGACTCCCCATTCAGCCTTTTATAACTTTTCGTTTCTTATCTTTTCTCTTTGTGTTAACTTCTCAACAATGTTTTTTTTTTCAGTTGAGTTTTTTTTTTTGTTTTCTTTCATTTATTTTGTTTGTTAGTGAATTTGTTTATAGGATTTCCTGTCTTGATTGTCGATATGTATTTAATACTAACTGTTCGAGGGTCGTATGTTTATAATCAACACAATATGTCAATTAAAAAATTAGCGTTAAAATTATCTTCTATAAAAAATATTATGACATGAGGAGTCATTTCGATTTAAAAATTATTTTATTTAAATTTAATTTAAAATTATTTTTTGTAAAAAATATTATGACATGAAGAGTCATTTGGATTAAAAATTATTTTATTTAATTTAAAATTATTTTTTGTAAAAAATATTATGACATGAGGAGTCATTTTGATTTAAAAATTATTTTATTTTCATTTAAAATTATTTTTTGTAAAAAATATGACATGAGGAGTCATTTTGATTTAAAAATTATTTTATTTAATTTAAAATTATTTTTTGTAAAAACTATTATGACATGGGGAGTCATTTCGATTTAAAAATTATTTTATTTTCATTTAAAATGGAGAAAATAACATTTCAAATGTGTTCAATAATCATCATGATTACTTTGCAATGATTATACACGTGTGTTAATTAAAAGGATTAAAAATATAAACAAATCGAACTTACTAGGGGAGATAATAACTTCCGGTGAATGCCGGAAGAATATCCAGTAAATAAACGTCGTTTAGTAAATCGTTATTTGTATTTTAAACTAAATATTTTATCGTGTTTTTTTTATTTATTCATTTATTTATTTTTGTCAAGTTAAATTAACTTAATATAAAAATGCTTTAAAATATCAATTATTGAATAGATTTTATTATTTTCCTTTCTTTAAAAATCAATTTTATTTTTATGGATACATGTGTTCAGTGACACCAATATGATGACTAAAATCGCAAATTATTGTCTTTTTAAATCCGATTTCTCAATAAAAAAATACAAAGTTTTCAGACAAATATTTAAACCTATGATTTAACGTTTTAAGATAAAAAAAAAATAACGCATGAATTTGTTACTTGCCTTCCTACGAGGGCAGAGTTAGACACAAGGTTGGTTTTTAATATGGGGTAAAGCAGCTCCTCAAAAAAGGACCTTCGTGTTAGTAACAAAAATAATTTTAAAATGTATCAGTCATGAACGATTTCTCTTCCATTAACCGAAACCAAAAAGTAAAGTGCAGCATCAGAACAGATACTACAAATGGGTGTCTATTCTGAAAGCCGTTCTTAACATGGGAAAATTGAGAGTGTCTATTCTGAAAGCTGTTCTTAATATGGGAAAGTTGAGGATGTCGATTCTGAAAGACATTCCTCACATGGGAAAGCTGAGGATGTCTATTCTGAAAGCCGTTCTTAACATGCGAAAGTTGAGGGTGTCTATTCTGAAAGCCGTTCTTAACATGGGAAAGTTGAGGGTGTCTATTCTGAAAGCCGTTCTTAACATGGGAAAGTTGAGGGTGTCTATTCTGAAAGCCGTTTTTAAAATGGGAAAATTGAGAGTGTCTATTCTGAAAGCTGTTCTTAATATGGGAAAGTTGAGGGTGTCTATTCTGAAAGCCATTCTTAACAAGCACATTATTAATTTCTCGGTTGCGAAAAAAATAAGTGTCGTCGGTATGAAAATAAATTTGTTTATCATGCACATATACAACATGGAAGCCAGTGAATTACAGTGCATAATACAAATCTTTATATTTCAAAAACTACTTTTCTCCGAAGAATTTCAATGGGATTTTCTTATTCAGCATAGTCGAAAACCTACAAAAGTTGTCATTTGAAAGAAATTTTTGGACCTAACGTAAAAAAAATACATTTAATATTTCAGAAACATTACAACAAGTAGTTTTCATTCAATATTTTAAAAAAATAATATAATTTAAAAAATATTTAATGTGGTTTTGATGATAAAAATAATCACAGAAAACTTGTTTACATGGTTTAATGACTGTTTTTTCTCTCAGAAAATATTCACATTCATTTCAAACCATGTGTGACACTCTATTCATAAAAATCAGTAATCATAAACTTCATGTTATTCGCACGAGATCCTCATTTAGCTAAGCCTGCATAATGAACACACGTTACAAGAAAACATTTATGTTGGAATGATTTGAATATTCCTAACACGTAAATAAATGTTATTTCATCTTAATACAATGATTTTGAGTTCTTTGTCAAGTGTCGTAATTTTCCGGAGTTATTTCTATATTTTTATTTTATGTATGTGAGGATGTGACTTGGTGGAAACATATTAATCGGTGATTTTGTTAAATTTACTTTTAATCATCCTGCAGATACTCTACTACTTTCGACTTCAAGAGATACTTGTACCTGCAACCTCAGCCCTAAAAATTGATAGATCCTGATTATGAATGGGTCAACACAAACTCACACCCTTAGAAGTTAGTGACTCCACTGTCAGTTCCTACAAATTGGCACCAGTTCTGTGAGTGCTACAGGGTTACAAGTGAAAAAATCGTTATACATTTTGTGCATTCATCTTTGCTTATATGCATGTCACTTGTGTTCTCATGTGCCTTTGTCATGAGTCTGTCAACTGATCCTTAGTCTATATGAGACAGGACCTTTTTATTTCTATAACGACATGATATTGTTTCCAACATAATCTAACTTTCCCCACCTCTGGTGGTTCTTATTATAAACCAGATCTCGAATCTTAAAATCTACGGACTTTGTTTTTTTATCCGAGTCCTCTATTAGTTTTTTCCTTGTTTTCCGAATGCTATCCCTTATCAAAGTAAAAGATTGATGGAGCTTTTGTAGAGCAATCTCATGTTTCTCATCACCATAATATATTTTATCAACATAGTATACTCTACAAGGCATTAATATATTATCTAATTGCAGTATCACGTCTCTGTTGTAGAGCTAATAGTATGGTGAGAATTTTGTCATTTCGTTCACATCAAATCTGACGCCAACATTTAGTTAATGTATATATTCCAGGATTGTTTTTTCATTAAAACGTTTTGCATCGTTCTATGAAATCTTTCTAATTTGTTATTTTGGAGGTGATTAAATCACGTGATCACATCGTGTATGTTGAGATCCTACAATGCCTTCTTCATCAATTTGTTAACATTTTTGGGTGCATTGTCTGTTAACAGCTGGAATGGTACCCTGAATCTGGGGAAAATTTCATCCCACAAAAGATGAACTACTGTTTCTGCCTTCTGCAAAAGCCTCTGGCCAACACTATACATATCGATGAACATCACTATGTACTAGTTACCTGAAACTATAGGGTAGGGCTTTGAAATATCCAATGCCAATTTGAGAAAAAGAAATGGAAGCAGATTGCAATTCTGCATTCAAGGTTGTGCCTTCCTCAGGTTTCTGTTTTGGCACAGAATACATTTGCCTACATATTCTTTCACTCACCTCCCTAAATAAACACAGCCAGAAATATTTTGTTTAGTGGTGTGAAACGTCTTTTCCACGACCATGTGACCAATTTTTTTCTAAGATGCAACAGTACATATAACCTTATGAATGGTTCATCGCCGAGTTGCAACAAATAATACACTATATTGTCTATCACTATAATTTTTTTGTTTCATTTTAGACAATTTACCATTCTACATCTGCATCTCAAAATTTCCTTATTTTTCTCTTGATCCCTAATTAAATCTAAACCTGATAACTAGGGCTGTGACAACAGCATATTCTTTTCATTCGTTTGACTTTCGAGTATATATCAGACACAGTTAGACTAAGTTAATCAACTGAGACCAACATCACTCTATATAAAAACATATAAGATATTAACGGATATATACTCATGAGTCAAAACAATGGAAAGAATATTCTGTTGTCACACACTAATACTGATAACTCTCAATTACACCTACCCTCATCATTTCCTCCATTGCTGAGTCTACAAACTTTTTTTTGCTTTAGTGGTGTTCGATATGGTCATCTCAGTATGGAATCATGCATTCCAGTATCGATATGCATCTCCACCATATTGGTTCTGCCCAAGTCCTTTTCCTCCATAATGAACAAATCTCTATTCCGCTTCACCAACCTATCAACTTCCAACTTGAATTCTTTAGGTATTTTATTCCCTTCAAATTATTCTTAGGGATTTCATTCTTTTGTTCATTAGGCATAATAATCTTTGACTATTTCTAAAACTCACACGAGTCATGCATGTATGCAGATGCTGGTGTTTTAACAATTTTCTGTGCTGACCTTATTGTTGTTTAAATATAGGCATCACCTTCCAGAACTATATTCTCATCAAATATTCTTATTACTCCTAAATAGAAGTACATCCTTACCCCATTTTTATTAGGTCAGTTGCGGTTGAGATTTACTGCAACAAAGAAGCCCTGGTGTGTAGACTTACTTATTATCCCTACTCTTAATTCAACAAACCCTTCTACAATTAATTCGGACCTATTCGTTGTTCTTAAACGTTTTTATCACATAGGTCAAGTCCCTCTCTAATCACTTAAAAATATTATTTATTGCTGACACATCTGCTCACCTATTCACCAGAGTTCTATAATTTTTCCTCAATTCTAACCCAAAGCAATTTGATGCGATAAAATCTAGAAAATGGAGTCGAAGAATAATAAATAAAAAATAATAGTAAACAATAATAATCAAATTAAATAAAAAATAGTAATAATGATAAAATAAATAAAATATAATAATATAAATAAAAATAAAATAATAATAGAAATAAAAATACAGAAAAATAAAAAATAATATAAAAAAGAATAATAAATAAAAAATAATAGTAAACAATAATAATCAAATTAAAAAAGTAGTAATAATGATAAAATAAATAAAATATAATAATATAAATAAAAATAAAAAATAATAGAAATAAAAATAAAAAATAGTAATAATGATAAAATATAATAATATAAATAAAAATAAAAAATAATAGAAATAAAAATAAAAAATAGTAATAATGATAAAATATAATAATATAAATAAAAATAAAAAATAATAGAAATAAAAATAAAAAATAGTAATAAGGATAAAATATAATAATATAAATAAAAATAAAAAATAATAGAAATAAAAATAAAAAATAGTAATAATAAAATAAATAAAATATAATAATAGAAATCAAAATAAAAAATAATAATAGAAATAAAAATACAGAAGAATAAAAAATAATATAAAAAAAGAATAATAAAAAATAAATAAAAATAAAAAATAATAAAAAGTAGTAATGAAAATAGAAAATTGTTCCTTCTCTCTAGTTTTAAATACACGCCCTTTACTCTCTACTTTATATCTCCATACTTTTAGGGACGGGCTGGACCCATAGCCATAACTAGAATCTGCTGTCTCGTGTGAGAAACTTCCATGGGCTTGTCTTCATACTCCTGGCTTGCATTGAGCCAGATCTTCCATTTAACTTTTGCTAGAACTTTCTGATAAGTCACTTGAAGATCTTGTTGCTCGTGTCTAATCACTACGATCTTCACTTCTCTATCCCTAATCCCAGTCCCTGTTTTCACACTAGTCTGCTTTTCTGGTCCCATCCCACCATAAGCGCATTCTTCTAATCTAACTATCCTTTGCATATAGTGTTGTATTCCTTCTAACCTCTAGGGATCTTTGCAATTCTGACCATTTTAAACTTTCATTGTTTAACATGAGTTTGTTTTTCAATTATCCAACTGAATTGTCCTGTGTTGTTCAGAGAGTTATCTGACATTTTTCCTCGTCTACTGCTCTGGTCACCCTACAATACGGCCCTTTATCATGTAGCCACCGTCTTTTCTGTTTTCCAACATTATTTTCCTTAGAAGAGAACTCCGCCTAATCTATTTTGTTACTGCGCAACATTTGAAAATAGGTGCTCCATTATAACAGTAGCATGCTACTGATGAAAGAAGAATCACTTTTTGTTATGAACACAAAAGAGAGAAAATAAGATTAAAAAATTTGAATATATCTGTATTTTTTGGTTATCTTAGGCGCGTCATATATATATATATATATATATATATATATATATATAAGACACTGATTAGAATTCAGATAAAAATCCTGATAGATATTACATGAAGTAATACATTCAGGGTTATCCTAGCCAAAAAGAAGCTCAATATTTAAGAATAGAGCAATATATAAGTTTAGTGGTTAAATTTTAAATTCTGAAAAAAAACAACATATAGACACATATATTCGAATTAACAATTTATTGTTTGACAAAAGGAATATATAGAAGGGGATAGGTTAATTTCCTTAATCCATTAATTTTTTAATTAAGGAAATTAACATAACCTCTTCTATATATTCCTTTTGTCAAACAATAAATTAATTCGAATATATGTGTCTATATGTTGTTTTTTCAGAATTTAATATTTAGTCCCTAAACTTATATATATATATATGGATATTTTTTCTGCCGTGTTTTTGCTAAAAAACGATATATATATATATGTATATATATATGTATATATATATATATGTGTGTGTGTGTATATATGTGTGTGTGTATATATATGTGTGTGTGTGTGTATATATATATATGTGTGTATATATATATATATATGTGTGTGTGTGTGTATATATATATATATGTGTGTGTATATATATATGTGTGTGTGTGTATATATATATATATCGTTTTTGAGCGAAAACACGAGAGAAAAATATCCAAAGTTTTTCTGTTTCTTTATATGTGTGAAGGCAGCTAGAAACTAAGAGTGTAGAGGATGTGGAGGGTTGATGGAGCCATGCTTGTGTGATGTTGATTTGTTCATGTGTGCTCACCTTCGAGACCTGTGCATGTTAAATAGTTGAGCTTTCACCACTGATGATATCAATTTTCATAATTTGACCCCATCTTTCAGTGCGTTTGCTACTTTCCAAATCCTGTGATGCTATATAATGTAAAGAAAGTAACACTCTGTTTCCTACAACACCAAGCAAAAGCAATATGTACTAATGACAATACATATGAAAATGAGGTGGAAAGTTTAAGAGAAATCGTCCACCAGAGAGCAAGATACAAAATGTTTCCAGATAGTCGACTCACTCCTTAATACTGCCTTTATATACATAACACTTTGTATACGATATATGAAGAACTTGGCAAAAAGAATTGAAATAATTTTCAATCTATATAACGTCAGCAGAGTATTCACGTGTAATTGAACTCTCCAGAAACATGTGCCGTTTATGGAAAAATCATGATGAAGAGATTCCATGTAACCGTCGAAAATTATACAAATATAAGCCATGTCATTCACTAACAGTAAGGTTAGAAAAGCATTGAAAAGCTGTAATATGTTGAGAGGTTAAAAAATCAGTTATGGCGGAATATGGATTTAAAAAATTAGGCATGGTTGAATATAGATAGAAAAGGGAAACTATAAATTCTCATGGGATAAAGTAAATATTAAAGATGCAGAAGAACAATAAAGAGTAAGCTGGCTTAAAGGAAACAGCACATATTCTGGGTGATGATCAACTACTAAGCATACCTAGTATAGTATTTAACACGATATGGGAACCATTAATAATAAACAATAAATAATATTTATGTACATATACAGATAGTAATAAGTAGTAAACAGTGTTTATACATTAATATAATATATATATATATATATATATATCTTGGACCAAAATATTTCCTAAAACTTGTACTAGGATTGTCTGGTAGGACCCGTGGTGCTATGGTTAGAGTACTTGGTAAAAATCAGTTGTTAGTTACATACTCTTGAACGTTGAAGTTTTAATCATAGGAATTCTACCGGTAATCAGTGAGATTGAAAATAGAATTTGAAATTACATAGGAATTCTAGCAGTCATCACTAACGATATAAGAGCTTGCTAATCTAATGTACTAAATAAAGACTTCTGTTCAGAATTCTGTACATAATTCGGAGTTGAAAAGAAAAGTTGCCAAGTTCAACAAAATACACCCAAGATGAATCCAAATAATATAAATAATCCTCATAAAGATTTTTAGTTAAAGATTTTTAAATAGAAACACATTGAATATTTGAAAATAGAAACACATTGAATATTTGAAAATAGAAACACATTGAATATTTTAAAATAGAAATACATTGAATATTTGAAAATAGAAATACATTGAATATTTGAAAATAGAAACACATTGAATATTTTTAAATAGAAACACATTGCATATTTGAAAATAGAAACACATTGAATATTTGAAAATAGAAACACATTGAATATTTGAAAATATAAATACATTAATTTTGATAACTAACCAGTATTGCATAAAACTATAATAATTTTATTTTGAATTTCATCAATAATAAATGTTTTGTATATTTTTAATAAAAATCAACAAAATAAATTTAATTTTATCACATGAAATGTATGTTTTCACTTTTTTTTATATTTTCAGAATTTGCAACAATTAAAAGAAATCCATTAATTGATAAGTTGGACTTTTTCATTGGTGATTTGAAAAGGTTAAAAATAATTAGAAATTTCTTCATCAAAATTTTCTAAAGTTGAAAAATCTGTATGTGACTCATCAAACAGTTTTCATCAAATATGAAAAAAAATGTTCTGATAACGTGTCTTTATTATCAAGTATATCACTAAATTGAATTCCCTAAAACAGTTTTTTTTTTTACTTTTTTTGGAATCAGATACAAAATAACATGGGAGACCATCAACATATGAGAAAGAAACCACATTCTTGTTAAGTATGTGGTACTTTTTTTGCACAGAAGACAAATTTGTTGCATCATATAAAAACACATATGAAAAAACACATTCTTGTAAAGTATGTGGTTCTTCTTTTGCCCTTAAACACGATTTCTTGCATCATATAACAGGACAGAAACTAAATTATATTTTGTGAAGTATATTGTTCCTCTTTTGCACGGAAGTCACATTTGCTGCGTCATATTAAAACACATACAGATGGTCTCTGAAAGAAATAAACATTATACCCGTTGTTACAGGAGCAACTGGTTTAATAAAAAAGAACCTTCAGAAAAACTTAGAAGCAATCCCTGGAAGACCAAGCTGTAACGAGATAAAAATAGCAGCCATAAAGGGAATAGCATCTATTCTTCAAAGAGCCCTCGGATATAAATTTGACTCATAACAGAATCAAGTGTTTGCTCCAGGAGGGAGCCCCTTGATAACTTAAAACTAACTGAAGTTAAAATAAAAAAAGAGAATAATTACATTCTTGTGAAAAATGTGGTTCTTCTTTTGCACAGAAGGCAACTTTGTTTAATCATATGAAAACATATACGGGAGAAAAACACATTCTTCTGAAGTATGTGGTTCATATGAAAACACATACGGGAGAGAAACAGCATCCTTGTGAAATATGTGGTTCTTCTTTTGCAAGGATGTCCACTTCGTTGCATCATATGAAAATACAACCACATTCTTGTGAAGTATGTGGTTCTTCTTTTGCACAAAAGTCATATTTGTTGAGTCATATGAGAACACATACTGGAGAGAAACCATATTCTTGTGAAGTATGTGGTTCTTCTTTTGCACAGAAGTCCACTTTGTTGAGTCATATGAAAACCCATACAGGAGAGAAACCACATTCTTGTGAAGTATGTGGTACTTCTATTGCATCGAAGTCAAATTTGTTGAGTCATATGAAAACGCATACGGGAGAGAAACCATATTCTTGTGAAGTATGTGGTTCTTCTTTTGCATGGAAGTCAAATTTGTTAAGTCATATGAAAACACACACTGGAGAGAAACCACATTGTTGTGAAGTATGTGGTTTCTGTTTTGGAGAGAAGTCAAAATTGTTGCGTCATATGAAAACACATACTGGAGAGAAACCACATTCTTGTGAAGTATGTGGTTCTTCTTTTGCACGAAATTCACATTTGTTGAGTCATATGAAAACACATACTGGAGAAAAACCATATTCATGTGAAGTATGTGGTTCTTTTTTTGTACAAAAGTCATATCTGTTGAGTCATATGAAAACACATACGGGAGAAAAACCACATTCTTGTGAAGTATGTGGTTCTTCTTTTGCACACAAGTCAACTTTGTTTAATCATATAAAAACACATACAGGAGAAAAACCACATTCTTGTGAAGTATGTAGTTCTTCTTTTGCACAGAAGTCAACTTTGTTGAGTCATATGAAAACACATACGGGAGAGAAACCACATTCTTGTAAGGTATGTAGTTCTTCTTTTTCACAGAAATCAAGTTTATTGCGTCATATGAAAACACATACTGGGGAGAAACCATATTCTTGTGTAGTATGTAGTTCTTCTTTTGCAGAGAAATCATCTTTGTTGAGGCATATTAAAACACATACTTTAATGGCTGATAGAGAGAACTTTAATGCCTACTAGACACTGTCCTCGAGTGTCTAAGGTCTCTCTATACAGGGGTTTTTCAGAACAACCTGGCATGAGAATACCTTTTCCATAGAAGTAAACCCTGACCAAATATTCAAAATCACATAGTAATCGCTGCCCAAATAAGATCTCCTCACTATGGCTGACTCACATTAGCTTTTACGAGGAATGGTGCACCTTCTCCAAGTGATGTTACCTCAAGTAATAGCACGAAGCTGGATACTCTACCAGACTAGATAAATACTTGTCCTGAAATCCAGTACGACCAAGAGACCAAAATGAAAGATATACAACAACGTATTAAAATGGCTAATTGGGAGAGGAAAGGTATGTTCTCAATTTCTTTACTAACTTAGTGTTTGAGAAATAAAGAACTTAAATGGAACATTCAAATATCTATGTATCGCATATAGACTTCAAGTGTTAGCCCCAGGTTGTGGGCCCTTTTACTTCTGAGAACTTCGACTGAAGTAAAACAAAAATAAAGAAAAAAATTGTGAAGTATGTGGTTCTTCTTTTGCACAGAATTTAACTTGGTTGCATCATATGCTAACACATACAGAAGAGAATTACATTCTAGTAAAGTATGTGGTTCTTTTTTTGCACAAAAAGTCAAAGATGTTGAGTAATATGAAAACACATACGGAAAAGAAACCACATTCTTGTTAAGTATGTGGTTCTTCATTTACATGGAGGTCAGTGTTGTTGCATCATATGAAAATACATATGGAGCGTCCCTAATGATGCTGGACTTAACAGAGCAGAGAAGGTGAAAATAAAATACCAAGGATTATGCATAACCTGGAACAATATCTGATAATCTTCCAATATCAATTCCTTAAAATGGTATACAAGCATCACAAAACAAGAACCAGCAGAACAACCTCTATCAGGAAACTGGCCAATCATTTTGCACAAGATTTTCTTACAAATATGACAGAACCAGAAAACAAATCTGCTACAGAAATCACACAAGATAGTTAAAAATTCTCCAAAACTTGCATTTCAAAAATTAAAAAAAATTGGCCAACCATAGTGTGACAAGTCTTTTCTGGATTTATTATTATTATATAAGGAAAGGAGGCTGTTTTTAAAGAGGATGTCTGCATTAGGATCCGTACAGAATTATAATGACTGCTCACAATGAAAGATTGATTACCAATGCTTTTAAGTAGATAGAAAAAAAACTGGAATGTTTGGAAATTTTCTATTTCAGTAACTATAGTAGCAACTAAAATTAGACAAAAGAATTTTAAAAACTGGCAAATATATTTGGTGAAATGATTTCTTGGTTGAAATGTATGAGATAAAGGGTGAATGCCTGGCATCCGTTAGGATCCGCCATTACCAGCTGAAGCAAAAATAATTAAATTAAAAAAGTGACAACCCACATTCTGTGGTTCTTTGAATAAAAAGAAAGATTTGTGTTTTATGCAAAAACATACGAAATACAAAAGACATTTAATAAAACATTACAATACCTATGTGTCTCATATTGTCGTAGAACTCTGACTGAAATAAATTGAAACAAAAGAGACAAAAGTATATGAAATCTACAAATCTTGCAGGGAGGTGGCGACGTCTTTCTACATATAGCGTCTGCTATTTCTAAATAGTCACTGATCTGTTACTGACCAGGCTCAGCATTGCTTAACTGTTATATAATTAGAACTGGTATGCAATATGATTATGACATATATGTGTTGATTGCTCTAGAATGAATTTGGAGATATGCTAAGAATATGAGTCAAAAGTTTTCAAAACACTGATTATATAGGATGAAACCTGGATCTAACACTGCGATTCAGAGACAAAAGTCCAGTTAATGCATTGGAAGCACTTGGATTGATTACATCCAAAAAAGGAAAGGCTGTAGCCCGTTGTTGCCAACGGCATGTTCGCATTCTTTTATGATCAGAATGGAGATGAGAGATTTCCTGGCAAAGTTTACCAAAATTACAGAATCTTATTAAGAAATTAAATAAAGTTATCAAAAGGCGGGGTCTAATCAGCAAATATCCTCCTGCAAAATAGCACTTCGATCCACAGATTTCTGAATGTCATATAAAAACTATCTACAGAGATGCAAGAAATGTGTAACTCTGATGGTCTTATCTAGATAACCCCATGATAACTGCTAATTTTCGTGTTTCTACTCATATTAGAAATTAGATTGTAGTATTACCATTTACTGTTGCAGCATCAAGATTCAGCAATTATAAACTGATTAGTCATATACAACGTCGACCTAGATAATAAGTTCATAGCAGTTATATTTCGTAGGATAGTTTTATATTTATGTGAACGAATCTTTCGACTTAGAATAATTGATGTATTATTATCAGATGAAAATACCTTGAATGAGGTGAACTTCTACTGAGCTATTTACACAATTATCTCGTGTCTAATCATACTTCTAATGAGCAACTTACAAAATTCTCTCATATCAAAATCATGTAAACGTATGCATCCAAGTCACCATCGATATGACATAACATTTAGTGTTAAATCATTTCTTTAATTCTTTTGATAGAAAACATGAAATAAAGTTAACAAAACGTTAAAATTGACATTTTCATTAATTTAACTTTTAATTAATAGTTTTATTCTTCAGTTTTTATTTTTTCCATGTATTCACGTAATTTGGCATTTAAAAAATGTGTTTCTTCTTTCAAGATTCTTTCCAGATTCAGATTGGAAACTATTTTCTATCCTCAAACACATGAGATACTTCTTTGCCATAGCATGTGACACAGTTCTCATATATTTATCTAGTGAAACTTGAAATCAAACCACCTGCAGCAGGTCATATTTCTGTTTGCTGATAGGTTATCGTGAGATGTACGACTCTAATCCTCGTCAAAATTCATACGAATTAACAAAATTGTTACAGGCGTACTTTATCATGTTTCATTAACCTGCCGTGTGAAAGAGCATGAGATGAAGAACTTTATTCAAGTTTTTTTCACTGGCTCAACCCATCGAGCGCTACATGCTAACAAAAGAAGTTTCAGCCTTCAATCTATGTTTGCTATGCGACACGTGAGACCTTGACGTGACGAAACCTGTGTCCATGTAGATCTAACAGAATAAAGACATTTATTCGAAATGGAAAGACAAATTCCATTAAAATATAAAAATACTAAAAATGAATTACTATCTTTAATCCTAGTTAAGTTTTTAGTTCTCTTAATATAATTAATTTTAATTTTCTAATTATTATTTTTATTTTTATAATCATATTCAATTAATATTTCGACACATACAATCAATTTGTTTATTTTGCAATAAAAAAATTAAAGGTCATATTTTTTTAACCCTTTTTGAAATTTTATCATTTTGTATTTACATCACATCCAATCAATTTAGTTCTTTTTCAATAAAAAATTAAACGTCATTTTTTTAACCTTTGAATTTTTTCAGTTTGGATTTACGTCACATGCAATCCATTTATCCGTTTTACAATAAAAGATTAAACTTCAACTTTTTTTTAAAAAGTTTTAATTGATTGTTTTTATATTACATCCAATCAATTTATTTGTTTTAACTTTTTGTTTGTCATTTACATCCGAACAATCAATTTATTCATTTTATAATAAAAACTGTTTGATTTTTTTTCATTTACATCCAATCAATCTATTCGTTTTACAGTAAAAAAATTAAACGTCAAGTTTTTTAAAGCTTTGTTTTATTTTTTCATATACGTCACATCCAATCAATTTATTTGTTTTACAAAAAAATTAAACGTCAAGTATTTTTAAGATTTGATTTTCTTTTCATTTTCTTCACATCCAATCAATTTATTTGTGTTACAATAAAACAACTGATTTTTCTTTCATTTACATCCAATCAATTTATTCGTATTATTACGTATTAAATTTTATTGAGATGTATTAAATTAAAAAAAAAACTAAAAACACGTTAAAACGTGAACTCTGCATAAAGGGTTATGTTATTTTAAAGATTTACACGAGGAAAAAAACTTTGTTTTTAAAAGTAAATTATTAACATAATCAAAGTATTCTTTTCTATCGTTTTTGCATGAGAAAGTAATACAATTTTTCAAACAATAATACCAACACACACACATATATAACTAGAATACGAACACATACATATATTACAAGCATACTAACACACATATAACAAGAATACCAACACACACACATATAACAGGAATACCAACACACACATATAACAAGAATACCAACACACACATATAACAATAATACCAACACACATATAAGAAGAATACTAACACACATAAATATAACAAGAATACCAACACACATATAGTACAAGCATACTAACACACACATATAACAAGAATACCAACACACACATATATAACAAGAATACCAACACACAAACACACATAACAAGCATACCAACACACACACATATAACAAGAATACCAAAACACACATATATAACAAGAATACCAACACACATATAGTACAAGCATACTAACACACACATATAACAAGAATACCAACACATATATAACAAGAATACCAACACACACACACATAACAAGCATACCAACACACACACACATAACAAGCATACCAACACACACACACATAACAAGCATACCAAAACACACACACATAACAAGCATACCAAAACACACATATATAACAAGAATACCAATATACATATAACAAGAATACCAACACACACATATACAGTAGCGTCCAAAAATAAATAATAATTGTTATAATTCTTTTTCTATCCTTTGACAATGGTTCAAATTTTAGTGTCGTATTATGGATGATAATGACTACCAGTTGTCAGAATTTCAGCTTTTCTCTGTTGTTATTTTCCAACAAATATTGGGTTATTAAATTTTGTCCCTTAGTTGTGGACGCTACTGTATAACAAAATATGGTTTTAACTTTTTGAAAGTTTTTAGTTTTCCTTTGTTTTTAAAAGTAAATTAATAACATAATCAAAGTACCATTTGTTTCTCTCGTAACAGATCTTAACACAGTATTTGTGTAACATAAAGAGAAAGAAGGCCAAATGGTTGTTCACATGTTTGTCTTAAGCTGATTTCATAAAAACTGTTAAGACGTGAGCTCGACATCAAAATTGTATGTTCTTTCATTTTAAAGATTTTGGACGTTTTGACAACAGAATGTCGAGTTGTGGAGTTAATAGTTCTTATAACAGTATATCAAGTTTTGGAGTTGGAACTTTGGACAACAGAATGTCGAGTTGTGAAGTTAATAGTTTTGACAACAGAATATAGACTTGTGAAGTTAATAGTTTTGAAAACAATGTCGAGTTGTGGAGTTAATAGGTTCGACAACAGTGTCTTGTGGATTTCGACGTTTTGAAAACAAAGTGTAAAGTTTAGGAGTTGTAAGATTTGATAACGAATATTAGATTATTACATTTTGTCCCTTAGTTTTGGACGCTAATGTATAACAAATTATGGTTTTAAACTTTTTCAAAGTTTTTAGTTTTTCCTTTGTTTTTAAAAGTAAATTAATAACATAATCAAATTAAATTAATAACATAATAAAATTAAATTAATAACATAATCAAACTAAATTCATAACATAATAAAATTAAATTAATAACATAATCAAAGTAAATTAATAACATAATCAAATTAAATTAATAACATAATTAAATTAATAACATAATTAAATTAATGACAAAATCAAATTAAATTAATAACATAATTAAATTAAATTAATAACATAATCAAAGTAAATTAATAACATAATAAAATTAAATTAATAACATAATAAAAGTAACTTAATAACATAAACAAAGTAAATTAATAACATAATCAAATTAAATTAATAACATAAAGTAAATTAATGACATAATCCAATTTAATTAATAACATAATCAACGTAAATTAATAACATGATCAAAGTAAACTAATGACATAATCAAAGTAAATTAATAACATAATCAAAGTAAATTAATAACATAATCAAAGTAAATTAATAACATAATCAAATTAAATTAATAACATAATCAAAGTAAATTAATAACATAATCAAAGTAAATTAATGACGTAATCAAAGTAAATTAATACCATAATCAAATTAAATTAATAACATAATCAAATTAAATTAATAACATAATCAAAGTAAATTAATAACATAAACAAATTAAATTAATAACATAATCAAAGTAAATTAATAACATAATCAAAGTAAATTAATAACATAATCAAAGTAAATTAATGACATAATCAAAGTAAATTAATACCATAATCAAATTAAATTAATAACATAAAGTAAATTACTAACATAATCAAAGTAAATTAATGACATAATCAAAGTAAATTAATGACATAATCAAAGTAAATTAATACCATAATCAAATTAAATTAATAACATAATCAAATTAAATTAATAACATAATCAAAGTAAATTACTAACATAATCAAAGTAAATTAATGACGTAATCAAAGTAAATTAATGACATAATCAAATTAAATGTATAACATAATCAAAGTAAATTAATGACATAATCAAAGTAAATTAATAACATAATCAAATTAAATTAATAACATAATCAAAGTAAATTAATAACATAATCAAATTAAATTAATTACATAATCAAATTAAATTAATTACATAATCAAAGTAAATTAATAACATAATATAATTAAATTAATAACATAATAAAAGTAAATTAATAACATAATCAAAGTAAATTAATAACATAATTAAATTAAAATAATAACATAATCAAAGTAAATTAATAACATAATCGAAGTAAATCATAACATAAGGTAAATTAATAACATAATCAAATTAAATTAATGACATAATCAAATTAAATTAATGACATAATCCAATTTAATTAATGGCATAATACAATTAAATTAATAACATAATAAAAGTAAATTAATAACATAATCAAAGTAAATTAATGACATAATCAAAGTAAATTAATAACATAAAAGTAAATTAATGACATAATCAAATTAAATTAATAACATAATAAAAGTAACTTAATAACATAAACAAAGTAAATTAATAACATAATCAAATTAAATTAATAACATAAAGTAAATTAATGACATAATCCAATTTAATTAATAACATAATCAACGTAAATTAATAACATGATCAAAGTAAACTAATGACATAATCAAAGTAAATTAATAACATAATCAAAGTAAATTAATAACATAATCAAAGTAAATTAATAACATAATCAAATTAAATTAATAACATAATCAAAGTAAATTAATAACATAATCAAAGTAAATTAATGACGTAATCAAAGTAAATTAATACCATAATCAAATTAAATTAATAACATAATCAAATTAAATTAATAACATAATCAAAGTAAATTAATAACATAAACAAATTAAATTAATAACATAATCAAAGTAAATTAATAACATAATCAAAGTAAATTAATAACATAATCAAAGTAAATTAATGACATAATCAAAGTAAATTAATACCATAATCAAATTAAATTAATAACATAAAGTAAATTACTAACATAATCAAAGTAAATTAATGACATAATCAAAGTAAATTAATGACATAATCAAAGTAAATTAATACCATAATCAAATTAAATTAATAACATAATCAAATTAAATTAATAACATAATCAAAGTAAATTACTAACATAATCAAAGTAAATTAATGACGTAATCAAAGTAAATTAATGACATAATCAAATTAAATGTATAACATAATCAAAGTAAATTAATGACATAATCAAAGTAAATTAATAACATAATCAAATTAAATTAATAACATAATCAAAGTAAATTAATAACATAATCAAATTAAATTAATTACATAATCAAATTAAATTAATTACATAATCAAAGTAAATTAATAACATAATAAAATTAAATTAATAACATAATAAAAGTAAATTAATAACATAATCAAAGTAAATTAATAACATAATTAAATTAAAATAATAACATAATCAAAGTAAATTAATAACATAATCGAAGTAAATCATAACATAAGGTAAATTAATAACATAATCAAATTAAATTAATGACATAATCAAATTAAATTAATGACATAATCCAATTTAATTAATGGCATAATACAATTAAATTAATAACATAATAAAAGTAAATTAATAACATAATCAAAGTAAATTAATGACATAATCAAAGTAAATTAATAACATAAAAGTAAATTAATGACATAATCAAATTAAATTAATAACATAATCAAAGTAAATTAATGACATAATCAAATTAAATTAATGACATATTCAAATTAAATTAATGACATAATCAACTTAAATTAATGACATAATCAAATTAAATTAATGACATAATCAAAGTAAATTAATGACATAATCAAATTAAATTAATGACATAATCAAATTAAATTAATGACATAATCAAAGTAAATTAATGACATAATCAAAGTAAATAAATAACATAATCAAAGTAAATTAATAACATAAAGTTAATTAATAACATAATCAAAGTAAATTAATAACATAATCAAACTAAATTTATAACATAATCAAAGTTTCTATCATAACACAGACGCAAGACAAAGTTTCTATCATACTACCAGATGCAAGACATTAACAAAATCTCAACCAGTATAATTGTGTCTTTACATGTTTACCTAAAGCTGATTTTATAAAAATAAAAGAGCTACAGTAAAAAGAAAACTGTTAAGATGTGACCTGTGCACAAAACTTGTATGTGGTTGCTCACATGTTTGTCTAAAGCTGATTGATAAAAACTGTTAAGACGCGACCTCGGCATAAAAGTTGTATGTTCTTTCATTTAAAACATTTACATGAGAATAAAAAATTGTTTATTTAAAGAAAATTATTACCAAAATCAAAGGATCATATTACGTTCTCTTTTTAGAGAAGAGCCACATACATTACAAAAATATGGCTTTTTAGTTTTTCTTATTTTACTTTGTAGGAAATATCGAAACGTACTTGGCTAGCATGTGTACATGCTTCAAAGGGTCGGTTGTGTAACAAAACAAATAGAAAGCCTAAAATAGTTAAACCCAATTGGTTTTATGGGGAACGGTCATGACAGCAATGCAGAATGTTGTCATTTCTATGCAAAAGAAAAAGGTAAATTTAAAAAGACGCGTACAGAATCGGGGACGAGTTCAAAGAAAATATGAATGTCGAGTTGTGGAGTTAAGTTTTGAAAACAAAATGTTGAGTTGTGGAGTTAATAGGTTCGACAACACTGTCTTGTGGATTTCGACGTTTTGCAAACAAAGTGTAAAGTTTAGGGGTTGTAAGTTTTGATAACAAAATTGTTGAATTTTGAAATTGGAAGTTTTAAAAATGACGAATTAATTTGATAAGTCGACGTTCTCATAAATCAAAGGGCTCCTTACTTGGGGTAACACTTAAACTCTATATGAGATACATACATATTTGTATGTACTAATAAAGTTCTCTTGTATTCAGTATATTTTTGCATATGACACAAAAAATGTTCATTCTATGCCAATCTCTCTTGCACATGGTTCACCAGGTATATTTGCGATATTTGTTTTTAAATTATTTTGTCTGATTGAAGTTCCTCCTATAATTACTGAAATACAGATTTTCTAAATATTAGTTTCTTTTTCTATGTCGTGCATAAAACATAGGAAGTCGCGATTTCTGAAAAATACTGAAGTGAATAAAGGGGACATTAAGTTCTAACGTTGATTCTTTCTCCTTCTTGTCTCATTTTATTATGTCAGCTTTAATAGCTCCGTTTTCTAAGCACGTAGCTGTAGGAATCGTAGAGTCATAGTCGATGGTGTATGATATGTCCAACTGTTGTTCCCAAGACTTGCTGCAGCATTCAATATTCAACATTTTACAGATGATGTGGCTATATTTACACAATCCATTGCATTTCATTGTATAGTAGCCATCCTCTAGCAAATGTCAAATGGCTCAAACTAACTTCTCTGTTGCACAAACTAAACTTGTCATGCTGAGATCATTCATCTTTTTAGAAGCATTGGGAATAAAATTTTGATCGTGAGCAGTCATCATAATTTTGTCCTGATAATAGTGGCACTATCCTCTTGTAAGCCAGTCTATAAAACCTTCTTTATTTAAAAAGTCCTGAGTGAATAAATGCAGAAAATATTTGTCATGCTATTGTTTGGCTCATTTGTCCAATTTTCTGTAATGAAAGTTCTGGAGTATTTTTAAAGACTCGTGTAGGTGATTTCTGTAGCAGATTTGTTTTCTGATTCTGTCCTATTTGTAAGACGATCTTGTGCAAAATAGTTGGCTGACTATGTGATAGAGGTTGTCCTTCTTGCTCTTGCTTCATGATGTATACAATTTTGAGGTATGGATTTTGCAAAATCATCAGATATTGTTTCCCATATATGTTAGCATATGACACAATAAATCTGACTTCTGTCCAAAGGAACCATGTACTTCACAAGAATGTGGTTTGTCTCCTTTGTTTTGATTTTCTTACCACTTTGTTTTCCTGGCAATGGGGCATTATACCGGATGCAAAACATTCTCCCATTAGTGTAGTTACTCCAACTGAGAGATCTTTTTAAGATTCTAACCATCCCTTTAAGTGCTATTGTTTGTATTTCTTTTGCACTTCGTTCACAAGGTATACTTGCCAGATAGTTTTAAAAATTATTTTTCATAAGACTGGTATAATTGATACCTTCTAAAGATTCCAGTTTCTTTTCATGCCATACATGAGTCCTTGGTATTTTGTTATTTTCTCCCTCTCTGCTCTGTTAAAGCCAGCATAATATGTTATGCTTACTTAACTAGGGTTGACACTTTCTCCTTTTTATCCCATATCATTATGTTAGGTTTCCGTATGACTTCAGATGACTTAACAAACTTTACTTCTGTGCAAAACAAGAACCAGATATTTCACATGAATGTTGCTTGTCTCTCATGTGTTTTCATATGACGCAACAAATTTGACTTGCGTGCAAAAGAAGAACCACATACATCACAAGAATGTGGTCTTTCTCCAGTATGTGTTCGCATATGAGTCAATAAATTTGACTTCCATGCAAAAGCAGAACCACATACATCACAAGAATGAGGTTTTTCTCCTGTATGTGTTTTCATATGACTCAACAAAGTTGACTTCAATGCAAAAGAAGAACCACATATTTCACAAGAATGTGGTTTCTCTCCTGTATGCGTTTTCATATGAGTCATTAAATTTGACTTCCATGCAAAAGAAGAACCACATTCTTCACAAGAATGCGGTTTCTCTCCCGTGTTTTCATATGATTAAACACATTTGACTTCTGTGCAAAGGAAGAACCACATATTTCACATGAATGTGGCTTGTCTCCCGTATGTGTTTTCATATGACACAACAAATGTGGCTTCTGTGCAAAAGAGGAACCACATACCTTACAAGAATATGGTTTCTCTCCCGTATGTGTTCTCATATGAATCAACAATATTGACTTGTGTGCAAAAGAGGAACCACATACGTCGCAAGAATGTGGTCTTTCTCCAGTATGTGTTTTCATATGAGTCAACAAAGTTGACTTACATGCAAAAGAAGAACCACATACTTCACAAGAATGGGGTTTGTCTCCTGTATGTGTTTTCATATGAGTCAACAAAGTTGACTTTAATGCAAAATAAGAACCACATACTTCACAAGAATATGGTTTCTCTCCCATATGTGTGTTGATATGACTTAACAAAGTTGACTTCTGTGCAAAAGAAGAACCACATATTTCACATGAATGTGGTTTCTCTCCCGTATGTGTTTTCATATGATTCACCAAATGTGACTTCCGTGCAAAAGAAAAGCCGCATACTTTACAAAAATGCGGTTTTTCTCCCGTATGTGTTCTCATATGAGTCAGTAAATTTGACTTCCATGCAAATGAATAACCACATACTTCACAAGAATGCGGTTTGTCTCGCATGTTTGCTCGCATCTAATTCCACAAATATTATATGCAATGATGTATGATATATGTATGATGAGATACGCGCATAAATTTCGACTTTAGTAAATTCATATGAAGAAATCATATCATTATAAACTTATTCCAATCACCCAAGACGTGAGGCCGTTCTTCTCCATTAATTAATTTGTTTTCACTGTAACAAATTCTGAAAATATAAAATATTTTTTTTAAAATAGAGTTCATTTAGTTAAATTGAATTTATTTGGTAATTTTTATAAATATAAATTTTTTATTTGTGAAATTCAAAATAAAATATGTATAGTTTTAATCAATACTGGTTTGGTAACGCTATTAATTTGTTTCTATTTTCAAATATTTAATTAAAATCTTTACGTTTCTTCATTTTACAGATGAGGATTAATTATTCATATTATTTGGATTCCTTAGAATAATGCTCCCATCTTTGGTGTTATTTTCACAACGTTTCTATTTTACCTTCGATCTTATTCAGGTGTATTTTGTCGAACTTTGGAACTTTTCTCTTGAACTCAGAAATCTTTACATGATTCTGAATTTAACCTTTTATTTAGCAGATGAGATTAGTATGCGCTTTTTATTAGTAGCGATGACTAGATAAAAATTCCTAAGTGATTTTAAATTCTATTTTAAATCTCACTGAGGATTAACACTTCAACTTACAACTGATTTTTACCTAGTACTCTAACCGTACCAGCATGGGCCCCAGCATACAATCCTTCTATGAATTTTAGGAATTAATTTGTTTCTCTATGTTATCAGTATTCATTACTATATATATATATTACTATATATATATATTACTATATATATTACTATATATATATATTACTATATATATTACTATATATATATATATTACTATATATATTACTATATATATATATTACTATATATATTACTATAATATATTACTATATATATTACTATATATATATATTACTATATATATTACTATAATATATATTACTATATATATTACTATAATATATATATATATATATATATATATATATATATATATATGACACATTTTACTATACGTAACGGTTCCATTCAAAAGTCCTACATAATTTGAAATTCTATTTTCAATCTCACGTTCAGGAGTATACAGCATGTAAAATCTAAAATTCACCGTTCAGTAGTATTCAACTTACAACTGAATTTAGTACAGTACTGTATGTTGTTAGCGATGACCGATTAAAAGTTTTACATGGTAAACAAGGAGTAAAAAAATAAATAAGTTCTCAATTTTGGGATTTTTTATTTATTTTTATTGGATGCAAATGTTAATTTTAATTATTTCACTTGTAAATTTTCATTTTTTTATTGTGCTGTAATTAGTTTTCTAATCCAATAATTAGTACATTAGTTTTCTGGTCCAAGAACTTATTTCAATAATGTTTTTGAACATTAAAAAGACACAAGTCTATCCCCTCTCCCTGTTGCCAACCCCTGCGCACATCGTAGTAATTTTAAAAACGACACACTAGTTTAATTCCATTGAACGATGTCACGATTCTAAGTTTTTTTTAAATTTTACTTCTGATGAAATGCAGTACGTAAAATCAAAATTAGAATTGTTTTCTAAGAGTTGAAATTTGAAGATGGATTCTTATTCTCTGCCCCAGCCATAACATGGCAAAAATCTTAACATATATATATATATATGTATGTATGTATGTATGTGCATGTATATATGTATATGTATATATTATTTGTATACTAAAGTTATGTTATCCATTTGGCCCCTTTTCTAAAATAGGGCATATAGTGAGAGGGGGACTTAATCTTATTTCTAAAGTTTTATTCTTATCTGAATTGACAACTGTGTGTATACTTGGCGTCAAAAGCGGCCCACTTTGCTCAACGCTCTTCCCCTAACCTTACAGTAAAAAAAAACGTAATGAAATAACAAACAAAACAAATATCACAATAACACTAGACAACCACCCAAACAAAACCAATTCGCCTCCACCCTTGAGGCTCGCTTTCACAAATATCCATGGGCTTAGAGGTAATCTAGATGATGTAGAGACTTACCTTTTAATAAACTCCCCAGATATCTTTGCATTAAGAGAAACAAACTTACACTCTTCGATCCCTTCTAACTACTTTAACATGACAGGATACCGCCCACTTTGCTGTACGAACTCGGATAGATATATATATGGACTTGGAGTCTATATCCGTAGCATCTAGAGAGAAAAATATGTTGAATTGGATGATTGGATTTATGTGCTTTCAACTAACATTGTATCACTGCATTATATTTTCTCTACCGTTCTCTCTCAAGTCGGGTTTGTACCCTTACCGATCATATCTCTGATAGTATAGATGCAGCATTCTCCTTAGTCACACCCAAGTATATGTATTTGGTGACTTTAATGTCAACCATCAAAATTGGCCTCGTTTCTCAGGTTACACAGATGCAGCTGGACACTCTACTTATAGCTTTTCTATCGTATCAAATAGCAAAAGATAGAAATAATGACAGCCAAGACAGAGCATGCTGAAATAACCAGGGAACGCATAGAATCCCTAATGATAGGAACTCGTGATTTCTGAAAAATCTATAATAGTGTAGTGAATAAAAGGCAATCAGTAATTCCTCCACTGAGCAACAACCAGAAGGTTGCATGTACGGCAATAGAGAAAGCAGAACTTCTTGCTCGACGATTCACCTCAAACTCCATCTTAGAGCCAACAAACTCCCTCCCAAATTTCCCTATGCAAACCAAAGCCACATTTGATTATGTAAAAGTCACCCCTTCTAATGTCCGCAATATCATAAAAAAACTTAGGCACCTCAAAGGCGTGTGGGCTTGATTTAATCCCCGCATTCCTAATTAAGAAATGTTCAGCTGAGCTTGCCCCCATACTTTCCAAGCTCTACAATAAATGTATTGCTGAATCTTGCTTTCCTAATAGCTGGAAGATAGCCTCTGTGGTACCAGTGTACAGGAATTCTGGTGAAATTATAGCCCCATTAGTCTCTTCCTATTCGTCACTAAAATCTTTGAGACAATTAACCAAGCACTAATTCACCACCTCACAAAAGCAAATCTTCTCTCTAACAAACAGTATGGATTCAGGCAATGTCGGTCTAACATTTGCGGGCAACATGAACTAGAACAAATACATAGAGCACATTGCAAAGGCTGCTGCAAAGAAGGTGGGTTTCCTCTATCAAGCTAGAAGACTAATCATGCCTGAAAGTATCCTGCACTTTTACAAGGCCACCATTCGGCCATGCATGAAGCATTGCTGCTATGCATCTGGGCTGGTGCATCTACCACTAGTCTCTCCCTCTTATCAACTAAGCTCCAGCCCCTGTCTCATCGCCACAATGTTGCATCACTGTACCTGTTTTACAAATATTTTAATGGAATGTGTTCTGATGAACTCGTTTCACTTGTAACTCCCTCGACGTACATATCCCCGACAAACACGTTTAGCAATAAGATCTCACCCCTTCACTGTTGATGTCTCTAAATGCCAGAAAGCTTTCTATTCTAGTAGTTTCTTCCCTCGAACAGGTATTCTTTGGAATTCAATTCCTGCTGCCTGCTTCTATGGTTGTACTGATATGCAAAGTTACAATGTAACATAAACAAATATCTTGTTAATCTTTCTTAGACATGGACCCAAATAGAAACCTCTTATGCCCAAGTGGCGATATCCTTTGTAAGGGGTGAACATGATTAAAAAAAATTAATTCTATTTTCACTGAGGATTGAAATTTAACGATCAGAAGTGTGTAACTTACAACTGAATTTTACTATTTATTGCTACATGTTATATGTATTTATTGCTACATATTATATGTATTTATTGCTACATGTTATATGTATTTGTTGCTACATGTTATATGTCTTTATTACTGCATGTTATGTGTTTTACTATATGCTATATGTATTTAATACATGTTATATGTATTTCATACTACATGTTATATGTATCTTTACTACATGTTATTGTGGGGTATATGGTAAGAAAAGAAGAAGAAAAAAAGAAACGTACTGGGCATATCTGCATTGCTCTTTGGGAAAGAAGAAGGAAAGGATGGCCAGCGCATTTTTATACACAAAGGGAATCTTGGGAAGGCAGAGCATGATGGTAGAAGCTATTTTTTTCTGTCTCTTCCTTTGTTTTTCTAGATAAGAGGATATAAAAGCAGGGAAAAATTCCCTGGGGTGGGGCAGAGAGAAAAGAGTCATGAACATTTTCTCTTGAAAAGAATTTCGTATTGCTGACGTTCAGATTGTGCAGTGCGACATTGGTGGCGAGAGGCTAGGTGTGGTGGATCGGAAAAGAAGAGAGCAGAAACGTGCTGTTGTCGAGAGAGTGATTCACTCCTTCCCGAACCCCAGAACCGAATCCTGCTTATAACCCTAGAAGCTATTTCGGCAAGTCAAGCAGGTTAACATGGCTGACTGGAGACTCTCAACTCAGATGTTGAGATCCTTCACTGGGGAGAGTGACCTAATTAAATGGCTGGAAAAATTAAAGATGGTGGCAAGGTTGCAAAAAATCGATGCTTGACGGGAATTCTCGAGAATCCAGGTCAAATCATGCAAGAGTAAAAAAAATTCCTTTCTTGGGTTTCATTTCATGTATGAGACTTTGAAAGATGATTATAACCGATTGAACAGAGTATGTGAAGTGTTAAGATTGAGAATGAAAAAGACAAAAGAAATGAATTTTTTATTAACTTTGAAAGATGATTATAACCGCTTGAACAGAGTATGTGAAGTGTTAAGATTGAGTATGAAAAAGACAAAAGAAATGAATTTTTTATTAACTTTGAAAGATGATTATAACCGATTGAACAGAGTATGTGAAGTGTTAAGATTGAGTATGAAAAAGACAAAAGAAATTAATTTTTTATTAACTCAAACAGTAAACACGCATGGGAGTAATCGAGTGTGATATACTGATGTTAATTTACCATCAGATTATTTTCAACATGCATTAGGTGTTCCCCGTATTAAGAGATTAACCCTTAGGCCAGTTGTCGCTTATCGCCTTAGTGGTGTAACAATATAAATGTTTCTCATATTAAGACATTAACCCTTAGATCAGTCTAACGACATAAATGTTGTTTTAGCAGGTACTTCATTCATGGATCTGTAACTATCACCCCCACTGAAAAATGGTAGGGTCAAGTGACATTATTGATAAATGACTAAGCTGATGTTGTCATTGCGGAAGAAATTTCACTGCCCATTGTGGCCAACCTGGCCTCCACTACCAACTACTTCCCCAGTGACAAGGTCAGCTACCTAACTCATTAATATATCACCAGACCGTCCCATTTTCAGTGGGGTGTTAGTTACATACACATGTATGAAGCATATCGTAAAACAACATGTTGTTATGTTAATGATTTCAACTTGGTGTTGTGAATGTGGAGTCAGACTATGTTGAAAAGAATGTTTCCAGACATACCATTCATAATGAATGACATATAGGGCTTAGGGACATTCTACAAGTGAAGGAAAGACAGTTTTCTAGAGATAAAATGGGAAAATTTCATTTTATTTTCGTATCTTACAGTATTTTTAATGATAAGTAACAGAATTCAATACTTTTGGTTCAAAAATTGACAGAACCGACGAAAAAGTTAAAGAAAAGAAAAAATTATCCTTAGAAAGAAAAACAAACTAATAATAAAATTGTAATGATGTAAATCACAAGATAGAAATGATATAAAAAAATTGTTTATATGATTATTATTCGTACAGCCTGCAGCTTGAAGAAAAAAGAGATATTTCTTTCTCAAGCAGAAATTTATGAATATGGTTATGTTGAAGTAAATAAAAAAGAAATTTATGAATATGGTTATGTTGAAGTAAATAAACAAAGAAATTTATGAATATGGTTATGTTGCAGTAAATAAAAAAAGAAATTTATGAATATGGTTATGTTGAAGTACATAAAAAAGAAATTTATGAATATGGTTATGTTGAATAAAGAAAAAAAGAAATTTATGTATATGGTTATGTTGAAGTAAATAAAAAGAAATTTATGAATTTGTTTATGTTGAAGTAAATAAAAAAAAATTATGAATATGGTTATGTTGAAGTAAATAAAAAAAGAAATTTATGAATATGGTTATGTTGAAGTAAATAAAGAAATTTATGAATATGGTTATGTTGAAGTAAATAATAAAGAAATTTATGAATATGGTTATGTTGAAGTAAATAAAAAAGAAATTTATGAATATGGTTATGTTGAAGTAAATAAAAAAGAAATTTATGAATATGGTTATGTTGAAGTAAATAAAAAAAGAAATTTATGAATATCGTTATGTTGAAGTAAATAAAAAAGAAATTTATGAATATGGTTATGTTGAAGTAAATAAAAAAGAAATTTATGAATATGGTTATGTTGAAGTAAATAAAAAAAGAAATTTATCAATATGGGTATGTTGAAGTAAATAAAAAAATACATTTATGAATATGGTTATATTGAAGTAAATAAAAAAAATTTATGAATATGGTTATGTTGAAGTAAAAACAAAAAATTATGAATATGGTTATATTGAAGTAAATAAAAAAAATTGAGGAATATGGTTATGTTGAAGTAAAAAAAAAAGAAATTTATGAATATGGTTATGTTGAAGTAAATAAAAAAAGAAATTTATGAATATGGTTATGTTTAAGTAAATAAAAAAGAAATTTATAAATATGGTTATGTTGAAGTAAATAAAAAAGAAATTTATGAATATGGTTATGTTGAAGTAAATAAAAAAAGAAATTTATGAATATGGTTATGTTGAAGTAAATAAAAAAAGAAATTTATGAATATGGTTATGTTGAAGTAAATAAAAGAAGAAATTTATGAATATGGTTATGTTGAAGTAAATAAAATATAAATTTATGAATAGGGTTATGTTGAAGTAAATAAAAAAGAAATTTATGAATATGGTTATGTTGAAGTAAATAAAAAAGAAATTTATGAATATGGTTATGTTGAAGTAAATAAAAAAAGAAATTTATGAATATGGTTATGTTGAAGTAAACAAAAAGAAATTTATGAATATGGTTATGTTGAAGTAAATAAAAAAAGAAATTTATGAATATGGTTATGTTGAAGTAAATAAAAAAGACATTGATGAATATGGTTATGTTGAAGTAAATAAAAAAAGAAATTTATGAATATGGTTATGTTGAAGTAAATAAAAAAAAATTATGAATATGGTTATGTTGAAGTAAATAAAAACAAATTTATGAATATGGTTATGTTGAAGTAAATAAAAAAGAAATTTATGAATATGGTTATGTTGAAGTAAACAAAAAAAATTTATGAATATGGTTACGTTGAAGTAAATAAAAACAGAAATTTATGAATATGGTTATGTTGAAGTAAATAAAAAAAGAAATTTATGAATATGGTTATGTTGAAGTAAATAAAAAAAGAAAATTATGAATATGGTTATGTTGAAGTAAATAAAAAAAAAATTTATGAATATGGTTATGTTGAAGTAAAGAAAAAAAGAAATTTATGAATATGGTTATGTGTAAGTAAATAAAAAAGAAATTTGTTAATATGGTTATGTTGAAGTAAATGAAAAAGAAATTCATGCATATGGTTATGTTGACGTAAATAAAAAAAGAAATTTATGAATTTGGTTGTGGTTAAGAAAATAAAAAAAGACATTTATGAATATGGTTATGTTGAAGTAAATAAAAATAGAAATGTATAAATATGGTTATGTTGAAGTAAATAAAAAAAATTATGAATATAGTTATGTTGAAGTAAATAAAAAAGAAATTTATGAATATGGTTATGTTGAAGTAAATAAAAAAGAAATTTATGAATATGGTCATGTTTAAGTACATAATAAAAAGAAATTAATGAATATGTTTATGTTGAAGTAAATAAAAAAAGAAATTTATGAATATGGTTATGTTTAAGTAAATAAAAAAGAAATTTATGAATATGGTTATGTTGAAGTAAATAAAAAAAAGAAATTTATGAATATGGTTATGTTGAAGTAAATAAAAAAAAGAAATTTATGAATATTGTTATGTTGAAGTAAATAAAAAAAGAAATTTATAAATATGGTTATGTTGAAGTAAATAAAAAAAAGAAATTCATGAATATGGTTATGTTAAAGTAAATAAAAAAGAAATTTATGAATATGTTTATGTTGAAGTAAATAAAAAAAAGAAATTTATAAATATGGTTATGTTGAAGTAAATAATAAAAAGAAATTTATGAATATGGTTATGTTGAAGTAAATAAAAAAAAGAAATTTATGAATATGGTTATGTTGAAGTATATAAAAAAAGAAATTTATGAATATGGTTATGTTGAAGTAAATAAAAAAAGAAATTTATGAATATGGTTATGTTGAAGTAAATAAAAAAGAAATTTATGAATACTGTTATGTTGAAGTAAATAAAAAAAAGAAATATATGAATATGATTATGTTGAAATAAATAAAAACAGAAATTTATGAATATGGTTATGTTGAAGTAAATAAAAAAATACATTTATGAATATGGTTATGTTGAAGTAAATAATAAAAAGAAATTTATGAATATGGTTATGTTGAAGTAAATAAAAAAAGAGATTTATGAATATGTTTATGTTGAAGTAAATAAAAACAGAAATTTATGAATATGGTTACGTTGAAGTAATTAAAAAGAAATTTATGAATATGGTTATGTTGAAGTAAATAAAAAAAGAAATTTATGAATATGATTATGTTGAAATAAATAAAAACAGAAATTTATGAATATGGTTATGTTGAAGTAATTAAAAAGAAATTTATGAATATGGTTATGTTGAAGTAAATAAAAAAAGAAATTTATTAATATGGTTATGTTGCAGTAAATAAAAAAAGAAATTTATGAATATGGTTATGTTGAAGTAAATAAAAACAGAAATTTATGAATATGGCTATGTTGAAGTAAATAAAAAAGAAATTTATGAATATGGTTATGTTGAAGTAAATAAAAAAGGAATTTATGGATATGGTTATGTTGAAGTAAATAAAAAGAGACATTTATTAATATGGTTATGTTGAAGTAAATAAAAAAAGAAATTTATGAATATGGTTATGTTGAAGTAAATAAAAACAGAAATTTATGAATATGGTTATGTTGAAGTAAATAAAAAAAGAAATGTATGAATATGGTTATGTTGAAGTAAATAAAAAAGGAATTTATGGGTATGGTTATGTTGAAGTAAAAAAAAAAATTATGAATATGGTTATATTGAAGTAAATAAAAAAGAAATTTATGAATATGGTTATGTTGAAGTAAATAAAAAAAGACATTTATGAATATCGTTATGTTGAAGTAAATAAAAAAAGGAATTTATGAATATGGTTATGTTGAAGTAAATAAAAAAGAAATTTATGAATATGGTTATGTTGAAGTAAATAAAACAAGAAATTTATAAATATGGTTATGTTGAAGTAAATAAAAAAAGAAATTTATTAATATGGCTATGTTGAAGTAAATAAAAAAAGACATTAATGAATATGGTTATGTTTAAGTAAATAAAAAAAATTATGAATATGGTTATGTTGAAGTAAATAATAAAAAGAAATTTATAAATATGGTTATGTTGAAGTAAATAAAAAAGAAATTTATGAATATGGTTATGTTGAAGTAAATAAAAAAAGAAATTTATGAATATGGTTATGTTGTAGTAAATAAAAACAGAAATTTATGAATATGGTTATTTTTAAGTAAATAATAAAAAGCAATTTATGAATATGTTTATGTTGAAGTAAATAAAAAAAAGAAATTTATGAATATGGTTATGTTGAAGTAAATAAAAAAAAGAACTTTATGAATATGGTTATGTTGAAGTGACTACAAAAAGAAATTTATAAACATGGTTATGTTAAAGTAAATAAAAAAAAGAAATTTATGAATATGGTTATGTTGAAGTAAATAAAAAAGAAATTTATGAATATGGTTATGTTGAAGTAAATAAAAAAAAGAAATTTATAAATATGGTTATGTTGAAGTAAATAATAAAAAGAAATTTATGAATATGGTTATGTTGAAGTAAATAAAAAAAAGAAATTTATGAATATGGTTATGTTGAAGTAAATAAAAAAAGAAATTTATGAATATGATTATGTTGAAGTAAATAAAAAAAGAAATTTATGAATATGGTTATGTTGAAGAAAAATAAAAAAGACATTTATGAATATGGTTATGTTGAAGTAAATAAAAAAAGACATTTATGAATATGGTTATGTTGAAGTAAATAAAAAAAGAAATTTATGAATATGTTTATGTTGAAGTAAATAAAAAAGAAATTTATGAATATGGTTATGTTGAAGTAAATAAAAAAAGAAATTTATGAATATGGTTATGTTGAAGTAAATAAAAAAAGAAATTTTTGAATATGGCTATATTAAAGTAAATAAAAAAAGACATTTATGAATATGGTTATGTTGAAGTAAATAAAAAAGAAATTTATGAATATGGTTATGTTGAAGTAAATAAAAAAAGAAATTTATGAATATGGTTGTGTTGAAGTAAATAAAAACAGAAATTTATGAATATGGTTATGTTGAAGTAAATAATACAAAGCAATTTATGAATATGGTTATGTTGAAGTAAATAAAAAAAAGAAATTTATGAATATGGTTATGTTGAAGTAAATAAAAAAAAGAACTTTATGAATATGGTTATGTTGAAGTGAATAAAAAAAGAAATTTATAAACATGGTTATGTTAAAGTAAATAAAAAAAAGAAATTTATGAATATGGTTATGTTGAAGTAAATAAAAAAAGAAATTAATAGATATGGTTATGTTGAAGTAAATAAAAAGAAATTTATGAATATGGTGTAGCTGAAGTAAAAAAAAAAGAAATTTATGAATATTGTTATGTTGAAGTAAATAAAAAAAGAAATTTATTAATATGGTTATGTTGAAGTAAATAAAAAAAGATATTTATGAATATGGTTATGTTAAAGTAAATAAAAAAAGAAATTTATGAATATGGTTATGTTGAAGTAAATAAAAAAGAAATTTATGAATATGGTTATGTTGAAGTAAATAAAAAAGACATTTATGAATATGGTTATGTTGAAGTAAATAAAAAAAGACATTTATGAATATGGTTATGTTGAAGTAAATAAAAAAAGAAATTTATGAATATGGTTATGTTGAAGTAAATAAAAAAGATATTTATGAATATGGTTATGTTAAAGTAAATAAAAAAAGAAATTTATGAATATGGTTATGTTGAAGTAAATAAAAAAGAAATTTATGAATATGGTTATGTTGAAGTAAATAAAAAAAGAAATTTATGAATATGGCTATATTGAAGTAAATAAAAAAGACATTTATGAATATGGTTATGTTGAAGTAAATAAAAAAGAAATTTATGAATATGGTTATGTTGAAGTAAATAAAAAAAGAAATTTATGAATATGGTTATGTTGAAGCAAATAAAAAAAGAAATTTATGAATATGGTTGTGTTGAAGTAAATAAAAACAGAAATTTATGAATATGGTTATGTTGAAGTAAATAATAAAAAGCAATTTATGAATATGTTTATGTTGAAGTAAATAAAAAAAAGAAATTTATGAATATGGTTATGTTGAAGTAAATAAAAAAAAGAACTTTATGAATATGGTTATGTTGAAGTGAATAAAAAAAGAAATTTATAAACATGGTTATGTTAAAGTAAATAAAAAAAAGAAATTTATGAATATGGTTATGTTGAAGTAAATAAAAAAGAAATTTATGAATATGTTTATGTTGAAGTAAATAAAAAAAAGAAATTTATAAATATGGTTATGTTGAAGTAAATAATAAAAAGAAATTTATGAATATGGTTATGTTGAAGTAAATAAAAAAAAGAAATTTATGAATATGGTTATGTTGAAGTAAATAAAAAAAGAAATTTATGAATATGATTATGTTGAAGTAAATAAAAAAAGAAATTTATGAATATGGTTATGTTGAAGTAAATAAAAAAGACATTTATGAATATGGTTATGTTGAAGTAAATAAAAAGAAATTTATGAATATGGCTATATTGAAGTAAATAAAAAAAAGACATTTATGAATATGGTTATGTTGAAGTAAATAAAAAAGAAATTTATTAATATGGTTATGTTGAAGTAAATCAAAAAGAAATTTATGAATATGGTTATGTTGAAGCAAATAAAAAAAGAAATTTATGAATATGGTTGTGTTGAAGTAAATAAAAAACAGAAATTTATGAATATGGTTATGTTGAAGTAAATAAAAAAAAGAACTTTATGAATATGGTTATGTTGAAGTGAATAAAACAAGAAATTTATGTATATGGTTATGTTGAAGTAAATAAAAAAAGAAATTAATGAATATGGTTATGTTGAAGTAAATAAAAAGAAATTTATGAATATGGTTTAGCTGAAGTAAAAAAAAAAGAAATTTATGAATATGGTTATGTTGAAGTAAATAAAAAAAGAAATTTATTAATATGGTTATGTTGAAGTAAATAAAAAAAGAAATTTATGAATATGGTTATGTTGAAGTAAATAAAAAAAGAAATTTATAAATATGGTTATGTTGAAGTAAATAATAAAAAGAAATTTATGAATATGATTATGTTGAAGTAAATAAAAAAAAGAAATTTATGAATATGGTTATGTTGAAGTAAATAATAAAAAGAAATTTATGAATATGATTATGTTGAAGTAAATAAAAAAAAGAAATTTATGAATATGGTTATGTTTAAGTAAATAAAACAAGAAATTTATGAATATGGTTATGTTGAAGTAAATAAAAAAAGAAATTAATGAATATGGTTATGTTGAAGTAAATAAAAAGAAATTTATGAATATGGTTTAGCTGAAGTAAAAAAAAAAGAAATTTATGAATATGGTTATGTTGAAGTAAATAAAAAAAGAAATTTATTAATATGGTTATGTGTAAGTAAATAAAAAAAGATATTTATGAATATGGTTATGTTGAAGTAAATAAAAAAAGAAATTTATGAATATGGTTATGTTGAAGTAAATAAAAAAGAAATTTATGAATATGGTTACGTTGAAGTAAATAAAAAAAAAGAAATTTATGAATATGGTTATGTTGAAGTAAATAAAAACAGAAATTTATGAATATGGTTATGTTGAAGTAAATAAAAAAAAGAAATTTATGAATATGGTTATGTTGAAGTAAATAAAAAAAGAAATTTGTTTATATGGTTATGTTGAAGTAAATAAAAAATAAATTGATGAATATGGTTATGTTGAAGTAAATAAAAAAAAAGAAATTTATTAATATGGTTATGTTGAAGTAAATAAAAAGAAGAAATTTATGAATGTGGTTATGTTGAAGTAAATAAAAAAAAGAAATTTATGAATATGGTTATGTTGAAGTAAATAAAAAAGAAATTTATGAATATGGTTATGTTTAAGTAAATAAAAAGAAGAAATTTATGAATATGGTTATGTTGAAGTAAATAAAAAAAAGAAATTTATGAATATGGTTATGTTGAAGTAAATAAAAAAAGAATAAAGACAAAAATTAAAAAGAAAAAATGATTTTCACATATACTGAAAAGGTAAGTGACATATGGAATAAATTCGACACTGATTTTAAATGTTGTACAATGTTTGTTGTTGGTTATTTTGTGTTATAATTGTGTTTTGTTGATTTAAAAAAGAATATATATATTATTGATTGTTGGACAGTTTCATTATTTTATTTGTTTTGTATTGTATTAATTGTTTTGTTGAATTATGAAAACAGAAGTGTAAATTGATGGGATACT
The DNA here is from genome assembly GCF_053919585.1 of Euprymna scolopes. NCBI lineage: Eukaryota > Metazoa > Mollusca > Cephalopoda > Sepiida > Sepiolidae > Euprymna > Euprymna scolopes. The sequence goes on from NC_136527.1 coordinate 35,023,692, forward strand.
AGAGATTGTTGAGAAGGAAGGGGAATGGAAAAAATATTAGTGAATCTTTCTTTGAAAATAGAAAGGGGAAGGATGTCGTGTGTGTAACGTGCACACACACAAGCCAAAACATGACAACTCGTAACGCATGGAATGATGGGGTCAGGTTTTCAGTATCGGTAGTGGTAGAAAGGTCAACTATTTGACGCCTACAGCAGTTGAAATGAGTGCACTTGCAAAAAACAGGTCACATATATAGCCCAGAGGAAAAGGCAAAGGAAGAAAGACACTTACAATCAACATCGCACATGTGTGGCTCAATTCATACTAGCTAAGAATATCAATAACAGAATATTGACCCATTTTAACAGTGATCATATCACTCTAGGACTATCACAGTTAATGTCCCCAAAAATACGAAATAGTGTAATTTTATGTCTCCTTTACTTTTCGAAACAGAATTAAAGTTAAAGTGTACTATAACAGTCCAGGGAGTCAATATTCGACAAGTGTTATTTTTACAATGTTTTCATGATAAATAAATGAAGATGAGAACAGTAGTCTTAATAATCAAAATAATACAAAGAATCATTCCTCATCTAAAAAAATTCAGAACCGTAATATTGTAATTTGTTTAATAATCATGATTATTTTTTAAAAATTCATTAATTTGTAAGGTTTGTTGCTTTGGTCAATGTCTAGAATCTTTCCAAACACCCCAAAATCTTTTACAATGATGACTTTTATAAGTTTTTGCGAGAGTGCTGAAAACGAATATATACTTTTAAAAAATGGTGCAGAGAAATAGTTTTCATCATATTAAAAATTTAATTTTTCAAAAAGTGGAGGAGAACATTTAAATATGAATTAAACGTAAAATAAGCACCCACTTTATGGCCACCTAGGAAAGGGTTCATTTTTTCCTTTTGGGTGAAAAATATTTTCCGTTTTCTTTTCTAAATTTCCTCTTTAAAGACACAAGGATATTTAAGAACAAAAATAAAGTATAATCTGTATACAGATACGTGTAATTCCTTACGTTATCAGTAGTGACCATTTTTGTACGTGCACATGCGCACATATGCAACAAACAAGTAGTTTTCCAAATATTAATCAATGTAATTCCTTATGTTATCGATGGTGGCCAATTCTGTATGTGCAAGTGCATACTTAATTGGCCACCACTGATAACAAACAATTACATTTTTTTAAATATCCAGACACTTACTTGTTTGCAGCAAATTTAAATTCGATATTCGTTTTCAGCATACCCGAAAATCTATAGAACTTGTAATGTTAAAGATGATTGTTAAGGTGAAAAGTAAATAACAATTAACCAAAACGGCTTTCAGGCAAGCCAACAAAACAAATAAAAAAAATTATCACCACGTGGCCAGAAAGTGGGTGTTTATTTTACATTAAATTTATATAGAGAATGTGAGAAAAATAAGTTAAACTCACCTGACTTGAGTAGGTTGATGATTGCACCAAAAACCATGACGTTTGACTCGTGCTTATATCTACTGCTGCTGCTGCTTCTAATGGAAGTGTTTGCATATGAATGACTGTTACTAACTATTTAAAGGATTTGGGCAGGATCTGCTTAGATGAAGGACACTTTCACTGGACATTATTTATTACTGATAATAAGAGTACAGACGCACAAGTTTGCGATCTTGCAAACTTTTGCAACGGTTGTCCCCAGCCTAACTCTGATCTGCCTACTTTATTGGTGTTGGAGATTTTTCTAAAAAAACTGATTTCCACTTTTTGAAAAAGTAACTTCCTCATATCATGAAAAATAATTTTTTGCGCTACTTTTGAAGTATATATTCGTTTTTAGCACACCCGAAAAACTATAAAAAAAATGAAAAAAAGAAAAGATTTTTTTTTTTTACTTTAAACTTGTGAAACAGTTCAAAACATATCAAAATTTAAACAAATTTTTCTGGTAAACGAATGTTGTTTTATTTGTTTAAGTCAATATTGAAAACAAAAAACAATCGACATCAAAAAGTTTTCAACGAGAAATCGACATTTTCATTAGGATTATTCGCTTAGTAAATGTAGTTATCTCCCTTACATTTTTAACATATTCTGCAAATGCACAAAAATCGATACTAAATTCATGTAGTAATACTTACGTTTTTGTTTTATAATCTGCTTTCGATTAACTTTGTCTGCTTTTATAAAGGAAACGATTTTTCAAATGTGATTGACTTTACAAACTCAAGTTAACATTCAAGATGACGAACGGAAGAGCAAGTTCGCAGAAAACAAAATTGTAGAGGAAAAATAAAAAATAAATTATTTCGAAATAGAGCCGATCTATTTGGTGAATATCACGGATAAAATAAGTATTATTTTATTTAACATTTTAATATTTACATGAGAGAGACCAGATTACAAGTTTAATCTTTATTAATTCTCCAATTCGTTGCCGATAGTTTTTAAACCGCTTTTTCGTATTTTTATTTATTTATTTATTTTGGATTCCTATTTTTTTTAATTATTGTGTTTGAAACATTTAAGTCTAAAGTTAATCTGATGCTTGTGCAGTTTACCAAATATATTAAAAATAAAGATATTGGTGAACAATAGTTTATCAAATTTTTTTTATAGATTTCCTATTTTTTTATCGTGTTAAATTTCTAATTCGTTGCACGTGCAATTTAATGGCGGAAACAAGTGAACATATTTTTGAAAGCATATCATATTTTTAAATCGATTTCCGATTATTTTAATCTCAGTTTTTTTTTTATTATCGAAATGAAACGAAACAGATTTATTTTTATTTCATATGTTTTTGTATCTTTTTTTTTATCGAAATGAAATTTGTTTTTGTTTTCTTTTTATTTTTTATTTTGTTTTCTTTTTATTAGGCTTTTTTTCTGGGGAGGGGGCAGTGCGTAGACCACAGTTTGTAAAACACCAGGCGCCATCTTTTTTTCTCTTTTGCCACCCAACACTTCCCTGCAGCAAGTCCACCCCTCCTCGATCATGGCACCGCTCACACACACACAATGCACAAATACGCGGACGCTTGCTACTCTGGTGAGTATTATTACACTTCCACCTGATCAGGGTTGGCCTCCTAGTATGTATTTTTATTTATTTATTTATTTTAGATTCCTGATTTTGTTTTAATTATTGTGTTTGAAACATTTAAGTCTAAAGTTAATCTGATGCTTGTGCAGTTTACCAAATACATTAAAAATGAAGATATTGGTGAACAATAGTTTATCATATTTTTTAATAGATTTCCTATTTTTTAATCATGTTAAATTTCTAATTCGTTGCACGTGCACTTTAATGGCGGAAACAGATAGGTGAACGTATTTTTGAAAGCTTATCATATTTTTAATCGATTTCTGATTATTTTTTATCGTGTTTGAAAGATTAAAGCTTTAAGTTAATCGATAATCTTAAATGATTACTTACCATGGGCGTAATTCGGCGCAAGTGAATAATTTTCCACGAATTCCAATTAAGACAGCAAAACATTGAACCGGAAATGTAAATATGAAACGAAACGTTTCGTTTTTTTCTCCCATTTTTCTCAGTTTTTTATTAATAAAATGAAACGAAACAGATTTATTTTTATTTCGTTTTTTTTGTCTCTTTTTTTTATCGAAATGAAATTTGTTTTGTTTTTCTTTTATTTTTTTATTTTTGTTTTCTTTTTATTAGTTTTTTTGGGGGTGTTTCTATTTATGTAAACGTTGCAGCCTCAAATTTAAAATTACTAATACTAAGGTTTTTCTGGCCGCTGAAAACGAAAACAATGTTTAAAATTTCAGGAACCAAATAGTTTTTCAGACATGAAAAAATTTTCGTGTGAAAATGAGGGAGGTCACTTTTCTATATTAATTTAACGTAAAATGAGCACCCACTTTACGGCCACCTCTCACTCAAGCATTTTATGCAGTTGTTCACCCTGTCTAATTTCAGGTGTGCCCTCTGTTTTCTTGTGATCTCGCGATCTCGTGAGACCACCGTTTATAAAACACCAAGCGCCATCTTTTTTTCACTTTTCCAACCCAACACTTCCCAGCAGCAAGTCCATCCCTCCTCCATCATGGTACTGTTCACACACATATCTACACAATGCACAAATACGTAGACGTTTGCTACTCTGGTGATTATTACACTTCCACCTGATGTGATGATCACACAGAATGCACTGCAGGGTTGGTCTCCTAGTCCGCTTACTTCTGCGAAGGGAAACATTCATAGGCTCTGGTTCTGATTCAGGTTCTGATTCAGATTCTGGTTCTGATTCAGATTCTGGTTTTGGGTCTGATTCTGATTCTGTTTCCGCAGTGTCAGATGAACTATAATCATCACTCTCTGGTCTGTTGATTTCGTTCATCAGTAGCTCATCACTTGAGGATTCATTGTTCATCACTTGAGGATTCATTGCTCTCCTCTGTAGTCGTATGATGCACCTCAAAGGCCAGGCGAAGGTCATGCACATAGCGAGGGGTTCCGTCAACTAGGACTAACTGCTGGCTGATCACCCCAGAGATTTGTCCTTGCTTGAATTTGGTGGTGCACCGGTTTCCAGGTGACCTCACCCAAGCTGGATCCCCTTTTGTCTAACACGCTATGTGTATATGGAATTAGCCGGTGCTGTTATAGGTAATTTCCCATTCTTTGGCGTGACGTTATACCAATACGTGGCCTCCATAATGGTACATTACTTTCTAACAGCAATTCTCTTAATGCTACAATGGCTCCTCTCAGCAATACCATTCCATGATGGCACATGAGCGCATTGTAGCCATAGTCGGACGCCCCATTCATTTAACAGTTGCCGAACTTGTTAGTTGCAAAAAGCAGCATTGTTATCTGTCAAGATCTCTTCTGGCGCACCCTGCTCAAAAAAGATGAATGACAACACTTGCCGAGTCCTGTCTAATCATGTGTCGCCATACCACAAAACGTGTGGGTCAACAATCGATAAGAGTTATAAAAGGTTTACCACTGTAATGGGTAATGTCCATCACCACACGCTTCCACACCTTCTTGACGTCCAATCGTCCTTTTTGCCATTGTTCTGGTACAGGACCCATAAACTGACATCTGCCTTTCTCAGTGCTGGGTCCACATGCCTTACAAAATACAATGTTCTCTTGACACCTGGATGTCCGCTCTATGCATGAATCTTCTGTATTTGACATGGGCTAATCACATAAATTGCAACTGCACGAGATCAAGCAGTGTACCCCACGCCCATCTTCACAGTTCCATACCATCTGTGAGGTACACAGGTTAGTCGCAGCCAACATGCGTCTTCAAACACATTCACTTCTTGCTCTAATGCGACTCCCAATGCCAATGAACCAACATCGACCCACACATTTATGTGGGCTGCATCAACACACAATTTTCCACGGACCTTGCTGAGTTTCTCCAGGGTCTCAGTAACCATCAGAGTTAGAAGAGCATCGTCAAGCACATCGTTCGAACCTGTGGTTATCAAATTCTCTCTGTGTTTGATGACACCCACAGGTACACGGAGTCAGCGACAGGCTGGTAAGTGTCCAACAAGTTTCCCACACCATGATAAATAAGTCCACCTCATAACAACGTCAGGCATGCCTGGAATCCCACTGCCACGCCTCCATTGTAGGGTGCAGTCTTCCTCACAGATGTCAAATCCCAATACGCACGCTCCATTCCTCAGACGTTCAGGATTCTTGCACTGCAGACCAAACTGAGCCGATTTTTCTTGACACACGATACAGATTTTATGTCCTCATTGATGTCTTAACGGTCTTTTCTTGAGACAACACCGCATTTACAATGGTCTTCATGATCTGCAGTGCCACATGCAGAGCAAAGCCAAGTCATGTTAGGCAGTACCTCTGATATCGAAACCACACCGTCTAGAACGGCTACAGCGTCTCATCTACTTGCACCTGCAAATATGCCTCCTGCAGGTCTAATATCGACACATTAGAGCCCTTCTGGCACCATTCCCTAAGTTTGCTGGCGCACACGTCAGCATCGGCAGTGTAAGCCTCAATGTACTGGTTGAGCTCACGATAATCCAGCACTGGTCTTACTTTTGACTTGTTATGCTGGATAACCACCATTAAAGGTATCAGACCCTTGGGTGGCCCAAGCTTCTCGGGGTAGGGGATCAACTATCCATCTCTGCTCTATGCCTCAAGCTCTTCCTCGTACTCATCACGAGCCTAGTCAGGTATACGTTATGCTGCGACGCCATTCTTTAATTCAGTTGGTGCCCTTCCATGATGCAGTTCAGGCTTGCTGGCTATAGTCATAGCCCACCTTAAGGTCAGGGCGATCGCTGTGGATTGCAGCACACACCGGGTTTTTTTTTAAAAAAAGTGCACGCTCCCATCTCTTTTGCTGATCACTCCGCCCAGTGCCTTGATAGCATTGTAGCCTAGCAATACCTAGCAAATCCCCTCGCATCATCAACGCATTAATTTCCGCAGCCACACCAGAGTCATGTTGACCTTCATAGTTCCGGCTCCACAGCTTGTGTCTCGCCGCCTATTGTGGTGATTTTAATGTTCCTTTTAGTCCAGGTCCGACACAATCTGGCACTCATGATTGTATGAGCAGCCAGAGTCGAGAAGAACTGAGCACTCGGTTCACGTACACAGTTATCGTAGGTTGCACATCATTTAGATCTTGTCTGGGGAGCAGGTTGGCACAGACATCCTGCCCCCTGACGCATTTCCTGCACAGTTTTGGGCTGGGTGCCCTATGCCGTCACATTGGAAACAACGAAGTCGCCCCCACCCTTTGTCAGTGCAGCTTCTCGCAAAATGACCTGGCTGACCACAGTGGTAACATCTTCCATTAGTTGTGGGGCTCAGACTGGGAATCTCCCCGCCCTCCTTCTGGGCTGCCTTTGTCACCATCACAGCTGGTTCCCCCAGGTCCTCCTCATCTCTGCAGATAGCACGGGCACATTCCATCAAGTGCTTTATAGGCATTGCGGACACACTGGTAGAGGCTCTTAATAATTGCTTAACACGTGTGGAAAGGCCAGCCACAAACGAACATGCCAATATCCTCTCCCACACTCCATTGTGGCAATTTTCTTCAATTCCGCAAAGAACCCATCCACGGTTTCTCCCGGCATGAGCTTCCTGGAGGCGAATCTTTCATAAGCCATGCAAGGATCCATTGCAAATGCCTTGTACAGCGCATTTTTATAGTGGTTACATCAGCCTTCGCGGTGGCACTAAGTTGCTGAAACACATTCAGAGCGCCCCCAGCCAATCTCAGAGGAATCACAGTGTGCACTCTCTTTACCTCACAGAGATTGCAGGTCAACTCGACCCTCTCAACCCAGTCAACGACAGACGTGGACCCATCAACTTCTGGAATCAGTTTTAGATCAAACTTTTGAGTCGTTCATTTTTCACAGCAATAGCCGGAATAGCTTGTATCGAATTAAACTCCAATCGTCACCAACGCTCGCAATAGTAAATCAAGAACCTCTTGACTGTAAACGACACTTCCTTCCTCTCACTCAAGCTTGATTTTTATGCAGTTTTCACCCTGTCTCATTTGAATGTGTGCCCTCTGTGATCTCGTGATCTCGCGAGACCACAGTTTATAAAACACCAGGTGCCATCTTTTTTTTCTCTTTTCCCACCCAACACTTCCCAGCGGCAAGTTCACCCATTCTCCATGACGGCACCATTTGTACGCACATCTACACAATGCACAAATACGTGGTCGCTTGCTACTCTGGTTAGTATTACACTTACAACAATGACCACTATTAGGTGTATAAGAATTTGGGGAATTTTTGACACCCCTACCACAACACTGCGAATAAAATATTTTTAAAAAACTCGTAATTTTTCTGTTTAAAGTGGTTTGTTTATTTTCTTTATGGAATATACTTCCAAAATAAACTAATAAAGTTGTTTAAAAAATAATAGTAATATTATTATTTTTTAAACAGTGTTTACAAAGTGCCTGCGTGCGTTCAGCCAGTCATTTTTTCACGTAATGAAATCAATTGAATTTTACGAGTTAAATATTTTTCAATTGTTAAAATTTAAAAATCTATCAACATTTTTTTATTGGTTCAATTTTTACGATATTTTCAGGGTCAATGTGAAATTTTATGCTCTTTCCAATAAACGAATATAATATTCTAGACAAGTTTTTTTACCCCCCCCTTTTTAAATGTCTATAAAAATGCAAATAATTAATTTTCTCCTCTCGGATTTATATATCACAAATTGAAGACAAAAGATCAATAAATAAAATTATCTAATTTAAAACAAAAATGAATAGTTTTGTGAAATTTACCTGTAAAGTCAAAAGTTTAAAACCTTTTTTAAACCACGTTGATTTGTTTAAACGTGAAACCTCACATTTTTTAAATATTGTCCTGAAAAAATTAAACACATGCAACAATGTTTTTTTAGATTAAAGAAATCACCGCATAAAGAAGTAATAAAATATATTAAATCAAAAACTCATGTATTTCTTTAATTGAATAAAAAAACTGATAAGATAAATGTGATCATTTTGCAAGTACGGTGACCCATATCTCACGCACAAGGCATGACGCCTCACGCATATGTGTTGTTTTTACGGTTTGGTAAATCATCGCCCTGTTAACAATCCGTATTTGACAACTGCAAGAAAACAAGGGAACACTGCTACACTAACCAATTTAAAAATATTGTATATTTTTTTATTAAACCTTTTATGACTTTAAAATTTGCTCATTGCTCCTTTTATTGAAAAAATAGGGTTTAAATTATATTATTCGAAAGGTAGTTAGTCTAATTAATACCTCCTGTTTAATGGCGACTTCTGACACTCCTAGAGCTTATATACAGCATTTGGTACAGATCCTTTAGTTGCATGGCAACAGTTGACTATCCGGCGACTATATTCCAATGAAACGGTGGGCGTTTACTTAGCTGATTTACGGAAGTTATCAGCACCGTTTAGTGGTGTCAACGACAAAATGTTAAGCTTTGCCATTTTCGCTGGTCTGATCTAAGGATGTCAGTAGGCTTTTGCAAGATTAACAACGGTCGAGTAATTGGCCAAAACGCGAAACATCCTTAAGGAACCAGAACCAACTACAGCAGCAGCCGGCACTAGTCATGCAACATCTAAACCCATGGAGACAATATAGATTCCTTCCCAGCTTATGCGTGAGAACCCTGTCTGCTATAAATTTGGGGGCCCCAACCATTTTGCTAAAAGGGCCGGAGTCAAGGTTTATCCACAAGCACACAGAACACTACAATGTTTTCGCTGCATGTTCCCTGCGACTGTCACAATCTGCACTGAGAAAGGTATCACATCTGAATATTATTGATTAAAATTTTACTCATTTTATTTTCAATTTCATTAATAAGAAATGTGTTCGTTACAACTCTACTTTCAACCGAGTCGTTGTTTGGTTCGTTCACCACACTCTTTTCTTTTACCTCTTCTTTTACACACATCCGTTCGCTTTAGTGACGAAAAATCGTCTGTCCTTCCGCTTTCCTTTCCTCGTTATTTATGGAACCAAGGTACGAGATTCTCCGAGATTCCCCGAGATTCCACGAGACTTTTTTTCCACATAAAAGCCTGCGGGCGCCATCTTGATTCTCAATTTGTGCTCTGCAGGCACAAATGCGCAGCCGGTTTAACGGTAAGCCACTACTTTCTCCACATGATGCAAGAAAATCCCTTGGATTCAACTTATTACTTGGAATTAACGCAATAAGAGCTCTAGGATGTGTCATGATTAGACCAGGCGGAGGTATATCGCTTGGTAGAGAGAAAGAAGTCTGCAGCTTTGTCTATTGAGGAAAAGGAGTTCTCTGCTGTGTTTGAACTGCGATGTGGAAATTGACCAATATCGAATCACCAGATCAGTTATGCAATACCATTCCAGAGTATGCCGTTACAACCAAGAATCGGGCTGCATCTGAAAAAGAACTCCAGACGTGGATTTATAACTGTGATGTCCACAAGTAAAGGGACATAACCCTAAGCGTTATCTACCCCTAGATGCGCGCTCTCTAATAAAGTAAGCTCGAACAGCTGTTATCTGGCAACCGGTCTATTGTTAACATCTATGTCCGTGTTGTCGTTCTTTTATGCTGTTTGATTCCCGCCAGACAGGAGCCACAACATTATATCTGGCGACGAGAGATTATTTTTCGTGACGAGCTAACGCTACATAATTTTCGGAATTTAATACAGTTTTAGCGTACATACGGACCAAACTACAACCGTCGTTCGTTGGAAAAAATGGATAGACAGGTTGGAGAATTATTTTCACTATGGACATTCATGACAATAAAAAAAGAAAGCAACACTTCTCCACTATGCAGGAGACGAAGTTTTCGATATTTTCCATGACGTTACAGACCAACAAAAGGGCATAGACGCAACCAACATTTTGGACAACGGCAAATGTAGTTTCAGGTGAAGATGAAACTACAAAAATTCACTAACAAATCATTTTATGCCGCAAAAGAACACGTCCCACAACCAACGTTTTGGACAACGGCAAATGTAGTTTCAGGTGAAGATGAAACTATAAAAATTCACTGACAAATCATTTTATGCCGCAAAAGAACACGTCCCACAACCAACATTTTGGACAACGGCAAATGTAGTTTCAGGTGAAGATGAAACTACAAAAATTCACTGACAAATCATTTTATGCCGCAAAAGAACACGTCCCACAACCAACATTTTGGACAACGGCAAATGTAGTTTCAGGTGAAGATGAAACTACAAAAATTCACTGACAAATCATTTTATGCCGCAAAAGAACACGTCCCACAACCAACATTTTGGACAACGGCAAATGTAGTTTCAGGTGAAGATGAAACTATAAAAATTCACTGACAAATCATTTTATGCCGCAAAAGAACACGTCCCACGACATTTTCAAGTTTTGACAGGCCGTGAAAAACCCGGACGAAAGCTTCGACTCATACCATGCATGGCTACGGACTCTAGCTTCCACGTGCGATTTTGAAAATAAAGACAGAGAGATCCTAGCCCAAATTTTGCAGGGGTGCACATCCTCTAAAGTCAGAAGGAAGGTGCCAAGGGACAACTCTACGCTAAAGCAAATCCTGGATGAAGCTAGGGCAATCGAATTGGCTTATATGCGTGCCACAGACATGGAGTGTAATGAATTACACGCTCTTTACAGCAACGAGAACCGCACGCGTCTAACACGTGAAAATAACGAAAATTTCAACACCAACGGAAGTAAAGACAGTTGTTGTGAACACGCGCAGCAAACGTGTCACTATTGTGGATACTCTTGTACACGCCCGACTTGTCCAGCCCGAGGGAAAGAATGCAAGAATTGCCACAAGAAAAACCACTTTGCGAGAGCATGCAAAGCAAAGCCGGTAAGAATAATTCGTTTCACCAATCCTCCTCCGGTATCCCCCTCTACGTCTAGTTACGAGTCTGTGTATTTGGTGAAATTTACACCGTCAATTAAGATACCAAAAGTTAACGCCTTTGTCAATAATTCCTCTGTAACCTTTGTGGTAGGCAGGGGTGCTAGTGCCAATATAATTGCTGGACACATATATGATGGTTTAAAACACAATCCACGCATAAACAAAACAACGACCCAGATATTTGCATACAGATCTAAACATGCCACACCCATCCGAGGATTTATTAATGCGAGCATAGAATTTTGTGATAAATCCTGTAGGGCTAAGATATTTGTAGTCGACAGCGACAGTCCTTTAGCTGGACTGCAGAACCTCTAGCAGTATCAGAATTTTTGTAGGAATTTTTGACACCCCTAACACGAAACTGCGAATACAATATAAAAATCTCGTAATTTCTCTGTTAAAAGTGGGTTATTTATTTTCTTTATGGATTATACTTCCAAAATAAACTATTACAGTTGTTTTAAAAGTAATAAAAATATTTTTATTTTTTTTTTAAAACAGTAATGAATTTTCCGAAATCAATATTTTTCAATTTTTAAACTCAATATTTTTAAATTTTAAAAATCTATCAAAATTTTTCTATTGATTCTATTTTTACGATATTTTCAGGGTCAATGTGAAATTTTATGTTCTTTCCAATAAACCGAATATAATATTTTAGACAAACGTTTTTTTTAAATTCACGCCCCCCCCCCCATTTTCACGCCCCCCCATTTTCACGCCCCCCCCTTTTCAACTTTCTCTTAAAAAGTAAATAATTAATTTATGTTTAATAGTTTTATATATCACAAATTGAAGAGAAAAGGTCAATAAATAATATATTCAAATTTAAAACAAAAAAAAATCAGTTTTTTAGAAATCTACCTGTAAAGTCCGAAGTTTAAAACCTTATTTTATAAGAACACATTTTTTCTTTTTTTTTTTTTTTTTTTTTTTAATGAAACCTTGGTCCTTGCTCCTTTAATTGAAAAAAAAATTAGGGCTTGAATTACATTTTTCGAGGAGTTATAAGCTTAGAAAGATAGGGGGTCGAATAATTTACGCCTCTCATTTTGAAATGTCTATTAAAAAGTAAATAATTAATTTATGTTTAATAGTTTTATATATCACAAATTGAAGAGAAAAGGTCAATAAATAATATATTCAAATTTAAAACAAAAAAAAAATCAGTCTTTTAGAAATTTACCTGTAAAGTCCGAAGTTTAAAACCTTTTAAAAAAAAAAACACATTGTTTTGTTTTGTTTTTGTTTTTTTTAAATAAAACCTTGGTCCTTACTCCTTTAATTGAAAAAAAAAATTAGGGCTTGAATTACATTTTTCGAGGAGTTATAAGCTTGGAAAGATGGGGTGGAATTATTCACTATTTTCACGAAATTTCTGACACTGCTACAGAACCTCTTGAGTGGTCATTCTGCTTAAGCACTGGGGATGATAACGTTTAACTTCACGTTCCATGTGACGATCCCAATTCAAGACGAGTTCCCCACACTTTTGTTTGATGGAAAGATAGGAAAAATTTCCGGAGTTATCATTAATCTCCACATTGACTCCTCGGTTTCCCCAGTAACACAGCGACACCGCAGGATACCTTTCCATGTGAGAAAAGACCGGGAGACGTTACTTAAACATCTCAGAGAAATAGATGTGATTGAAGAAGTCACTGGATTTGGTTAGCCCGGTTGTGGTAGTTCCCAAGAAAAATGGTAGCATATGAATTTGCATTGACATGAGAAAGGCAAATGAAGCCATTCAACGGATAAAACATCCAATGCCAAATGTAGACGACTTAATAGCAGACTTAAATGGGTGTAGAGTTTTCAGCAAACTAGACCTCTCCAATGCTTATCATCAACTAGAACTGGAAGAGTCCAGCAGATATATAACGACATTTGCCACACATGCAGGTTTATTTCGTTACAAGCGTCTAAGTTTTGAGGTGAATGCAGTCTCTGACCAGCCATCACATGACATCAGCTTGAGGAACACCCTGAAACAAGAAGTAGGAGCCAAGCTGAACAAAGAAAATGCCTCTTTTTTGTACGGAAACTGACTTTCTTCAGACACATTTTCAGTAAGAATGGAGTGTCCCCTGACCCAGAGAAAATCTCTGCTATTACAAAATGCAAATCTCCAAGGAACATTAGTGAAGTCAGATCATTCTTGGGCATGACACAGTATGTGGCTCGATTTATTCCACATTATGCCACTATTAGTGAACCACTGAGACGGATCATAAAAAAGATGCTAATTGGAGATGGATGGACAGAAGAAGAAGCTGCAAACAAGGTAAAGGAAGCTTTGACTGGAGCTGAGATGATGGCGACTTCGACCCGAAGAAAGACACCGACATCCTGGTAAATACAAGCGCAGTTGGATGAGGTGCAGTTCTGACACAAGATGGAAAGGTTCTATGCTATGCCAGTCATGCCCTAACAGATGTAGAACAGCGATAATCTCAAACTGAGAGAGAGATGTTAGCCGTCATATATGGAGCTGAACATTTTCATCTCTATTTATATGGAGCGAGATTCAAAATCACCACCGACCATCGTCCTCTTCTTGGGATTGTGAAAAGTCTTAAACCAACACCAAGAATTGAACGCTGGCGCATTCGTCTCATGCCCTTCCAGTACAACCTGGTATACCGTCCCGGGAAAGATGACCAAAACCCTGCAGACTATCTGAGTTGTCACCCATAACACATACCATCTAAAGACAATGTAGCAAAAGCCAAAATTTGAATTTAAAAAGAAAAAAAAACGGAAGAAGTTTCGTTTCGTTTCTGTTCTTACATTAAGTTCCGCTTCTTGCTTGGCCTTCGGGACAAGATCAAAGTGTACTATCTGTTCTTCAGATGCTGCACTTCTATTTCTTGTTCTCTTTCGTTGGAGGAGAAATCCTTCACGACTGAGACAATTTTTTATTTTCTCCACGTTAAAAAACGACCGTGGGGAGGCATAGTAAATAGGTACAACTTTAAAACGAACTATTTTTCGTGGCGGAAGCCGGTAAGAAACCTGTCAATTTACCTTTTATTTTATTAATTATCTTTGAAATAGGCTCAGAAAACTAGCATTTATTCTTAATGGGAATTTTTGGGTTTTGCAAGGAATTTATTTAACTTATAAACTTTGATGAATTTGTCAGTTTCTTCCAACGTGATAACAGTTTTCATTATAACTTTTTTTTCACCTGTAATTTTTTACATTAAATCTCTTCAATTAATTTTTTCTCGTATAGATTAACTTTAGATTAATCGGGTTTGTATTACTGCATAATAGATAAATCTTGTAAACACAATCGGAAATCTATATAAAAATAAATAAATAAAAGTACGAAATGGCGGCTTAAAAATCTACCAGTTTCCGCCATTAAATTGCACGTGCAACGAATTCAACAATTAATAAAGATGAAACTTGTAATCTGTTCTCTCTCATGTAAATATTAAAATGTTAAATAAAATAATATTAATTTTATCCGTGATATTCACCAAATAGATCGGCTCTATTTCGAAATGATTTATTTTTTTATTTTTTCTCTTCAATTTTGTTTTCTGCGAACTTGCTCTTCCGTTCGTCATCTTGAATGTTAAGTTGAGCTTGTAAAATCAATCACATTTGAAAAATCGTTTCCTTTATAAAAGCAGATAAAGTTAATCGAAAGCGGATTATAAAACAAAAACGTAAGTATTACTACATGGCACACGTATGTGTATTTTTTATTTTCATCTTTTTTTCATCGGATTATTATCGAATGGTCACTAATCTATCAGATTTTGTTTTCAATACTGACTTAAACATAAAAAAGTTCAATACGTAATTCTTTATGTTATCATTGGTGGCCAATTCTGTATGCGTTTTCACGTACAGAATTGATAACATTTTTCTTAATTTTTGTTCCTTAATTTCCCTGTGTCTTTATTGAAACATGAAAGTGAATAATCCTAATGAAAATGTTGATTTATCGTTTGAAAATATTTCGCTGTTGATTGTTTTTGTTTTCAATATTGACATAAAAAAAACTTCTTTATCTTTTTTAAAAAAATAAATAAATAAAAATAAAAAATAATAATTTTATATGTTTTTAAATGTTTCACAAGTAAAAAAAAAAATCAGATTTTGTTTTCACTAATGACTTAAACATAAAAAAAGGTCAATTTCTAAAATCTTTAAAAATTACAAATATTCTTTACAATGACGACTTTTATAGGTTTTCAAGGATGCTGAAAATGAATAAATATTTTAAAAGTGACGCAGAGAATTAGTTTTCGTGACATGAAGAAAGTATTTTTTTCGAAAATTGAGATTCACGTTTCTATATAAATTTATCTATCAGATTTTGTTTTCAATACTGACTTAAACAGAAAAAAAAGGCCAATACGTAATTCTTTATGTTATCAATGGTGGCCAATTCTGTATGTGTTTTCACGTACAGAATTGATAACCTTTTTCTTGATTTTTGTTTTTTAATGTCCTTATTGAAACATGATTTTTGTTTTTTAATGTCCTTATTGAAACATGGAATAAAAAAAGCGAATAATCCTAACGAAAATGTTGATTTATTGTTGAAAACTTTTCGCTGTCGATTGTTTTTATTTTCAATATTGACTTAAAAAAAATAACTTCTTTATCGTTTACCAAAAATAAATAAATAAATAAATAAATAATTTTATAAATTTAATTTTATATGTGTTTAACGGTTTAACAAGTTTTAAAAAAGTCAAATATAAAAAAAGGTCAATGTCTAAAATCTTTAAAAATTACAAATATTCTTTACAATGACGACTTGTATAGGTTTTCAAGGATGCTGAAAATGAATAAATACTTCAAAAGTTGTGCAGAGAACTAGTTTCCATGACATGAGGAAATTATTTTTTTTCAAAAAGTCAGGATCACTTTTCTATATAAATTTAATGTGAAATGAGCACCCACTTTCTGGACACACGGTAATATCTGGGGGAGGGGTTGCCTTAAACCTGTTTTGATAACTTGTTACTTTCTTTCAACCTTAACAGTCATCTTTACCATGACGAATTCTATAGGTTTTCGGGTATGCTAAAAACGAATATCACATTTAAAATTGTCGCAAACAAGGAGTTGTATGGATATTAAAATAAGTAATTCTTTATGTTATCAGTGGTGGCCACCAATCATAACATAAGGAATTACATTGCTTAATATTCGGAAAACTCGTTATTGTCTTGTTAACTCAATTTTTTCTTTCCAAGAATAAGTTTCTTTTTTTTTTGTTAAATGTCTTAATACGGTGAACACCCGATGCATGGTGAATATCATCTGATAATTTAAAATTAACATCGGTAGATGACACTTGATGCTTGAGTTTATAAACAAGAAAAACTTCATTTCTTTTGTCTTTCTTATAATCTTTTCTTTCATAACTCATTCCTAACGCTTCCCATTCTCTGTCTAAATGGTTAACCAAAATCATCTTCCAAAGTGGCACATATGTAACAAACCCCGAGAAAATAATATTTTTTTCAAAATAGAATATAGATCTTACCCAACCTAAACAATTCCCTCTCACTGGTCCCTCTTCCCCACTTCCAAACTCCAAGCCAAC
Organism: Euprymna scolopes; assembly: GCF_053919585.1. NCBI lineage: Eukaryota > Metazoa > Mollusca > Cephalopoda > Sepiida > Sepiolidae > Euprymna > Euprymna scolopes. The sequence goes on from NC_136527.1 coordinate 35,040,705, forward strand.
TCTAGATCTTTCCGAATGGATCGTATTATTTTGGTTGACAACACAATTAATGAAAATGGGAGATAACTGGTGTTCTAAATATTTGCAATTTTCGCTGTCATGATATGTCATGACTCTCTGTTCCATCAACAACCTTTCCCGTTGATGTTGACTTCTCCATATTGGGATATCAGTTTGTTCTGTGGCTCAATCATTATCGAACTCATTGAACTTTCCTTCATCAACGTTGCCAACAGATGTTCCACATGCGCCTTCTGGTGGTTCTTAAAAAAAAACAGATCTCCAATCTTAAAATCTACTGACTTTATTTTCTTATTCTTGTTCTCTATCAGTTTTTTCCTAACTTCCTGAATGTTATTCCTTACCAAAGTAAAAGATCGATGAATCTCTTTTAGAGCGATCTCGTGTTACTCATCACCATAGTATAATCTACAAGGCATTAATATATTATCTAATGGTAGGATCACGTCTCTATTGTATAGTAAATAGTATAGTGATAATTTTGTCATTTGTTGTTTAGCTCACATGAGATCTGACAGCTGCCAACATTTCGTTTATATATATATATATATATATATATATATATATATATATATATATATATTGCTTAACTGTCATGCATCATCCTATGAAATCTTTCTATTTCTTTTTTTGTGTGATAATAAAATGTTGTCACATGATGTATGTTGAGGTCCTTCAATGCCTTCTTCATCACTTTGTTACCATTTTCCAGCCCATTATCTGTTAACAGCTGGGTTGGTGCCCAAATCTGGGGAGAATTTCATCCAACAACAGATGCACCACCATTTCTGGCTTCTTATTAGGAACCACAAAAGTCTCCAGCCAACCAATATACAATATCAATGAAAGTCACTATATACTGGTTACACGAAAATGTCTTTGGGCCTGAAAATATCCAATGCCAGTTTTATGAAAGGAAAATGAGGCTGATTGCACTTCTGCATTTGAGGTTGTAGCTTCCTCTGATCTCTGGTTTTGCACATTTGATATATTTCCTACGTATTCATTCACCTCCTTACATAAATACGACCAGAAATATTTTTGCATAATTGTGTGAAAAGTCTATAACCTTATCAATAGTTTGTTGTCGAGTTGGGACAAGTAATACACTATCTTGTCCATCACTATGAACTTTTTTTGTTTTTCATCTTTGAATCTAAACATTTCATTATCTTCCTCTTGTTCCCTAATTTAATAAAAACCCAACAACGTCGGATGGTCGGGCGATACTGATGAACCCTCAAGCTTCTTATATGTTGAAAACTATTTTGGCTCAAACAAAATGATACAATAATTGCTATCATCTATTTCCACCAGAATTCTCATTGCCTTGCGTAACACTAAGTTTATGTTTTTTTTTGTTTTTAACATCTTTACCCTCACTCACCTAGATCATTTGTGACAGACATGCCCCAAGCGCATCACTGAGGCATCTGTGTACAATCTGCAATCTTTCTCATGATCAGGGTAAGCCAGTATAACCATATCTGTGAGCTTTGGTTTTAGGCTATCAAAGGCAAAATGACATGTGACGTCACATTAAAACCCCACATATTTCATCATTAGATGAACTAACAGCTCTGCAATCTCAGAAAACTATTTCATAAATAGTCAATAATATGACGTTATACCAATGAAATAATATGACGTTATACCAATGAAATAATTTGACGTCATACCAATCCAAGCTCTGACTTTTCTCACACGAGTTGGAGATGGGATTTTATCGATTTGACTTTGTCCAGTTCTGGCTATATACCCCAAATTCTGTACTTCTCTTAAAACCCCACACTGATAGCTTTCACCCTGAGCTTGTACTTATGTAAACTGGCTAGTAGTATCCTATCTATGTGATCTAAGTGACTTTCCATCGTATCTTAGAATATTAAAATATCATCCAAATACGGTAATGCATAATCTTTCTGTCCCTGTAGAACTATGGACATTAATTTCAGGAAATTCCGGGAGTGTTTGCAAGTTCAAATGGTATCACATAAAAGTGAAATAAATCCCAGTGGCAAGTGAACAAAGTTTCCTCTTTATCGTTCTTACTCAATTTTACCTGTCTGCACCCTGACTTCAGATCTAAGTGTAGGATGTATTTGGCTGACCCAAGTGGGGCTTATATGTCATCAATGACTGGTAACACTCAGGCATACTTCTTCGTGAGTTTATTTAAAGCCCTAAAATCTATGCAAAATCTTTTATTACTGCTAAGTGTTGAGACATTATGTTGAACAAAGATGGCGGTAGTAAATCAAATCGCAAAGAATCAATGCAGTCATGATCTCAAGTGTTGAGTATTTCTTAATAACAAAGCTTGTTCCTTTTAGATAACGAAGGACTTGTTTTGCATGAGTTAAGTCCTTAATTGTCAGTTTTGATAAGTTTTTGGATAGCTTTGTTACAGTGTAAAATATATCAGGCCTAGTGATGGTCATCAAATGAATTAGACTTTCAATAATTTCTCGTATAATCGATTGCCTGTTAATTTAGTTTCGATCTCTATATTCTTATTTATATCAATCTCAATGGTGGTGGTTTACAATCTCACATTCCAAACTTCAGCAGGATTTTTTCAATATACTATGATTGGTTCATTGTTATAGTTTCATTTTCACAGATAAACTTTATATCAAGGAACTACGACAATTGTCGAAGATTAGTCATTTTAAATTTTTTGTTTAACTTATTTTTAACATATTTTAAAGTGTTGTCTCAAAATTGTTGTGAGTAATATATGGTTAATACAGAAAACAAAGTCAATCAGAGGATTTAAATAAACATTTATTTACATCCATTTGATGTATTTTTAAATTGTATTGAGCGGCAAGTTTCAATAAAATTCTAATTCTCGTTAAAGCTTGTTTCCTTCAATAACTACAAGAAACCTTCTGTACCACAAATAGCAATGGCCAACAAACATCTTTTTACTCATCTCCCTTCATAATGCCCCCGCAAATTATGTCCCTGATAGTATCCCCCTACTTAAAAGTGGCACTGTGCCTTGTTTGGGGTGAAAATTGAATAAAAAAAATTGTCATTGGTGAGAATGTAGCAAAATATTCGATTTGAAAGTTTTAATGCATTGGATGAGGTTTCCGCCCTTTTAATCGTCTTACATATTTTTTAGAGATGTTACTTTTTTATATAGAGATATCATTTTTGGTTTCCCTTTTGATTAATAATTTCTCTTAATATGTTCAACACTTTAAGTCAATCATCCAAGGCATCTCTTATAATCAGAGACAGACTTCTGTCGCCTAAGCATTGAATCAGTTCTGCAAAAATAGTCACATACTTTTTTATAAATTCAGTGTCATTAGGATTCTCTTGTGAAGATTGAATAAGTTTGTGTAGTTTTCGTATCTAAAATACACCAGGAATTTCACTTGCCACAATTCAAATTTAGATCCGTCAAAGCAAAGTCGATGGCACATAACCTGTTAAGTGTTGAGACATTGACTACATTGATTCTTTGCTGATTTGATTTTCTACCGCCATCTTTGTTCAACATAATGTTTCAACACTTTACAACTACCATCCTTCTTTTCTACTTACACTATCAGAATACTCCATGGGGTATTCAATCTTTCAATTACATCTGCCTGCATCATTTCAGCTTAATCGAAGTACATCCTCACCCCATTTTTCTTAAGTACTCGCAGCTTTTATCACACTTATGTTGAGATTCTCTACAACAAACAAGTCATGGTGCAAAGACTGACTTTCTATCTTTACCCTTAATCGAGCAAGCCCTTCTGCAATTAATGGGGACTCATTAGCTGTTCATAAATTTTTATCACATAATTCAGGTTCCTGTCTAAGTGCTTTAAAAACACTGCTATTTATTACTGACAACTCTGAGCCCCTATCCACCAGACTTCTATAATTCTTTCCCTCAATTTTAATCAAAACAGAATATGATGCGCCCATGTTATCAAGTATGGCATCGGTATACCCTTGTTCAGCTGGGTGGCATTGCATGAATGAAGCTCTCCTGGTTTCCCTGGATATGGTTCTTGCAGAATTTCTGTATGTTGCCCACCTCAACAAAATAGTAACACCTGATTATCTGCCTCTTTCCTTCTCTCTAGTTTTAAATCCTAGTCCCCTACTCTGTACTTGGTTTCCTCTTTTACATCTGTCTCTTTCTTTCTCTCTAGTTTTAAATCCTAGTCCCCTACTCTTTTATTTTCTCTTTCTCATACTGCATCATATGTGTGTGCCAAGCTAAAGATGGAGAGTGTGAACCGGGAGGTTGGTAGAGTAAACAATGCTTATGCGATGCTCATTCCTGGCTGACTGTAGGCCTCTCATCCTTTTCCTTTATCTATGTTTTATATATATGACATGCTTTTTGCAGATACTCTCACCTTCGACACTGGCATGCGTCAAATAGTGAGCCATGTTATTCACTAACAGTAAGGTTAAAAAACATTGAAAAACTGTAATATATGGAGAAATTGAAAAATCAGTTATGGTGGAATATATATGGATGGAAAAGGGGAACCCTCTACCATCTATAATACAAGGGATAAAAATCTGTTTAAATGTGTGTATGTATATATGTATGTCTCGCAAAAAAGTTCAAGAGGCAACGGATTTTCTTTTCGATTGTCTAGCTTTAATTTATACCTATGTCACTTTCGATGGGCACAACATCTAACACGTTACATTTTTTTCACTTTCTTTTCCTTCTTCGCGGTATAGGTTTCCACCTTTGCATCACCAGTCTGTGCCTGCCTGCCTACTACAACTTCATTTGTTTTGCTCAACGCACACCTGCAAACACCCGGGCAATGCTGGGTACCCAGGCTAGTTATGCAATAAAGAAGAAATTATAGATGGAGGTAAACAATGAAGCATAATCTGCTGAAGGGAACAGTGCATATTCCGATGATCAACTATTAAGCATATCTAGTATAATATTAACACGATATAGAAACCATTTATTATAAATACTGTTAATATATATATATATATATATATTATAAATAATGTTAATATATATATATATTAACTTGTTTATATATATATATATATATATATATATATATATATATTAACATGTGTATGTATATATTTAGTAATAAGTAATAAAAAGTGTCTAGAAAAAAATAGTTCCGCAAATTCATACGTGGATTGTCTGCCAGGGCCATAGTGCTATTGTTAGAGTTCTAAGTAAATTCAGTTGTAAGTTACATACTCCTGAATGTTGAAGTTTCAATCCTCAATGAGATTTAAAATAGAATTTAAAATTACTTAGGAATTTTTACCCAGTCATCACTAACAATCAAAGGGCATGCTAATCTCATATACTAAACAAAGGGTTCGATTGAGAATGATGTAAAGATTTCTTAGTTCAAGGGAAAAATTCGACAAAAAACACCTGAATAAGATGGAAGGTAAAATAGAAACATTATGAAAAAGATGAGAACATTATTCTGAAGAATCCAAATAATAGGAATACAAATCTAACTTCACCCACAAAATGAAAAAAACGTGATTATTTTTAGTTAAATTTAAAAAAATAATTTTGTTAACTAACCAGTATTTAATAAAACTATACTCATTTTTTAAAAATTCATTACCAATAAATGTTTTGGATATTTTTATAAAAATCAACATAATACAATTTTACCACATGAAATGTATTTTTAAAAATTCATTTTATATTTCCAGAACTTACAACAATGAAAGGAAATTCATTAATGGATAAGAAGTACTTTTCTGCATTGATGATTTAAAAAGTTTTAAAATAATTATAAATTTTTTCATTAAATGTTTTTATGTTGAAATTTATTAGTGTGCCTATCATCATACACTTCATTGGATTTTTACTTTTTGTGTAATCAGATGCAAGCAAACATGAGAGACAAACCACATTCTTGTGAAGTATGTGGTTCTTCTTTTGCAAGGAGGTCACATTTGTTGAGTCATATGAAAACACATACGGGAGAGAAACCACATTCTTGTGAAGTATGTGGTTCTTCTTTTGCACACAAGTCAACTTTGTTGAGTCATATGAACACACATACGGGAGAGAAACCACATTCATGTGAAGTATGTGGTTTTTCTTCATGGAAGCCACATTTCTTGCGCCATATGAAAACACATATGGGAGAGAAACCACATTCTTGTGTAATATGTGGTTCTTCTTTTGCACAGAAGTCATCTTTGTGGCATCATATGAAAATACATACAGGAGATAAACCACATTCTTGTGAAGTATGTGGTTCTTCTTTTGCACGGATGTCAAGTTTGATGAGTCATATGAAAACACATACGGGAGAGAAACCACATTCTTGTGAAATATGTGGTTCTTCTTTTGCACAGAAGTCAACTTTGTGGCATCATATGAAAATACATACAGGAGATAAACCACATTCTTGTGAAGTATGTGGTTCTACTTTTGCACGGAAGTCAAGTTTGTTGAGTCATATGAACACACATACGGGAGAGAAACCACATTCATGTGAAGTATGTGGTTTTTCTTCTTCATGGAAGTCACATTTGTTGCGCCATATGAAAACACATATGGGAGAGAAACCACATTCTTGTGAAATATGTGGTTCTTCTTTTGCACACAAGTCATCTTTGTTGCGCCATATGAAAACACATACAGGAGAGAAACCACATTCATGTGAAGTATGTGGTTCTTCTTTTGCACGGAAGTCAAGTTTTATGAGTCATATGAAAACACATACGGGAGAGAAACCACATTCTTGTGAAATATGTGGTTCTTCTTTTGCACAGAAGTCAACTTTGTGGCATCATATGAAAATACATACAGGAGATAAACCACATTCTTGTGAAGTATGTGGTTCTTCTTTTGCACGGAAGTCAAGTTTGATGAGTCATATGAAAACACATACGGGAGAGAAACCACATTCTTGTGAAATATGTGGTTCTTCTTTTGCACAGAAGTCAACTTTGTGGCATCATATGAAAATACATACAGGAGAGAAACCACATTCTTGTGAAATATGTGGTTCTTCTTTTGCAAAGAAGTCACATTTGTTGCGCCATATGAAAACACATACAGGAGAGAAACCACATTCATGTGAAGTATGTGGTTCTTCTTTTGCATACAAGTCAACTTTGTCGAGTCATATGTACACACATACGGGAGAGAAACCACATTCTTGTGAAGTATGTGGTTCTACTTTTGCACGGAAGTCAAGTTTGTTGAGTCATATGAACACACATACGGGATAGAAACCACATTCATGTGAAGTATGTGGTTTTCCTTCTTCATGGAAGTCACATTTGTTGTGCCATATGAAAACACATATGGGAGAGAAACCACATTTTTGTGAAGTATGTGGTTCTTCTTTTGCACACAAGTCATCTGTGTTGCGCCATATGAAAACACATACCGGAGAGAAACCACATTCTTGTGAAGTATGTGGTTCTTCTTTTGCAATGAAGTCAAATTTGTTGAGTCATATGAAAATACATACGGAAGAGAAACCACATTCTTGTGAAGTATATGGTTCTTCTTTTGCACACAAGTCAACTTTGTTTAATCATATGAAAACACATACGGGAGAGAAACCACATTCTTGTGAAGTATGTGGCTCTTCTTTTGCATGGAAGTCAAATTTGTTGCGCCATATGAAAACACATATTGGAAGAGAAACCACATTCATGTGAAGTATGTTGTTCTTCTTTTGCATGGAAGTCCGCTTTTTCACATCATATGCTAACACATACATGAGAAAAACACTTTGTTGAGTCATATTAACACACATACGAGGCGTCCCTAATGCTTCTGGCCTTAGAGTGAGAAAATAACAAAATAACAAGGACTTATGTACAACATAAACATAAGAAGATATCAATCATTCCAGTCATTATATGAGACACTTTGCTAATAAAAAGAATTTCATAAACTATCTAGTGATTAGACGTTGTGAACCAAGTACAAGAGAAATTCAATAAATTGTTTTTAAAGATCCATTCGTTGGGGTAACTCAATTGATGGGAGAATGTTTGACATATAGCATAATCCCATCAAAAACATAAATGAAATTAAAACAGACAAACCCCATTATTCTGATATATATCGTTCTTTTGCATGGAATTCTCCTTTATTTCGTCATAGGAAAACATACAGGAGAGAAAAAATATTCTGATTTAATATTTGGTTCTTTTGTATAAAAGTCAGATTGGTTGCATCATCAGATTGATTGCAACAAACATATACAGGAAACAGTCTTACCAGTTATTATATGTGCCACAGGGCTTATGAAGAAGAACTTGAAGTCCTACCTAACTAATATTCCTGGTGAACCCAGTGCAAAAGAGATCCAGACAATTGCACGTAAGGGGAAAACGAGGATACTAAAAAGAGCTTTCGGTTGTTTTCAATAAGAAGCAATGAAATGTTGACAGCTGGTTTAGCTGCCCCATACTCAGCCTTACAAAGGAAGAAAATTAAAAAAAGAGAGACAATGCAGATTCTGCCACACGGAATTGGAAAGTGTGAGTCATCTGATATCGAGTTGGAATTTCTTTTAAAAGATGGCTACTACACAGCAAGACATGATGGAGTATGTAAGTACCTCTACTGGACCATCTGTAAAAAATAAACATCCAACGTAGCAGCAAGTTCTGGGAACATTAACCTTAAAGAACAGTTGGAAGTGATATATATACCATACATTACGACTATGTTATCTCTACAGCCACCTACCTTGAAAATGCGGCTGTCAAACCTTACATAGTTATATGGAATAAGTCAGAGTGACAACTTTGGTTGTAGTGAGTGTCATTAATGATGGACGTCTGAACAGCTCTGAAAGAGAGAAACAGACCAAATGTCTCATGTATGATATTAAAAGAAACTGGAATCTTAGGGAGATATCAATCATACCAGTTATAGATGCCACAAGGCTCATGAAGAAGAACCTGAAGTCCTACCTAGCTAATCTTCCTAGTGAACAAAGTGTAAAATGGACTCATAAAATTTCACTTAAGGGAAGAGCGAGGATACTAAAAAGAGCTCTTGGTTGGTTTCAATAGAAAGCGAGGCAATGTTGGTGGCTGGTTTGGCTGCCCCATACCCAGTGTCACGATCTTCAAAGGAAGAAAATTAAAAAAAAAACAAATTTGTTGAGTCATATGAAAACACATGCGTGAGACAAAGCACATTCACGTGTTGTATGTGGTTGTGCTTTTGCACTGAAGTCAACTTTGATAAATCATATGAAAACATACAGGAGAAAATTTCTTTACTAACTCAGTGTTTGAGAGATAAAGAACTTAAATGGAACATTCGAATATCTATGTATCTCATATAGAGTTCAAGTGTTAGCCGCAGGTTGTGGGCCTCATGATTTCTGAGAACTTTTATTTCAAAAAAAGAGACAAATCATGTTCTTGTAAAGTATGTGGCTGTTCTTTTGCAGATAAGTCATATTGGAGACTGACCAACCATTTTGCACATGGCTTTCTTAAAAACATTACAGAATCAGAAAACAAATTTGCTACAAAAATCACACAAAATAGTAGTTTAAAATACTCCAACTTGCATTTCAGAAAATTGGAAAAATGGGTCAAACAAAAGTGGGACAAGTCTTTTTTGGATTTATTATTATTATTATTATATGAAAAAAGGGATACTTTATAGACTGACTTCAAAGAGAATGTCTTCACTATGATAAGGACAGAGTTATAATGACTGCTCACAATCAAAGTTTGATTACCAATGCTTCTAAGTAGATAGAAAGGAAACTGAAATCGTTGGAAAATTTCTTTTTCAGTAATTATAGGAGATAATAAAATTAGACAAACGAATTTTAAAAACTGGTGAACCAAGTGCAAAAGAGATTCAAACCAGAGAGAAACCACATTCTTGTTAAGTATGTGGTTCTTCTTTTGAACAAATGTCAACTTGCTTGAGTCATATGAAACACATGTGAGAAACAATATTTGATGATTTTTCAAAATCAATACCTCAAAATTGTATTCAGCATCACAAAACAAGAACCAGCAGATCAACGTCTATCATCTTTCACAAGACTTTCTTACAAATATGACAAAATCAGAAAATAAATCTGCTTCAAAAATCACACAAAATAGTAGTTTAAAATACTCCACAACTTGCATTTCAGAAAATTGGAAAAAGTCTTTTCTTGATTTTTTATAAATTTTATAAATTTATAAATAAATAAATAATAATAATAATTATTATTATTATAAGTCTTTTCTTGATTGATAATAATAATAATAATTATTATTATTATTGTTGTTGTTATAAGGAATGTTTTGTAGACTGGCTTTAAAGAGGATGTGTTCACTATGATCAGGATAGAATTCTAATGACTGCTCACTATCAAAATTTGATTATCAATGCTTCTAAGTAGATAGAAAAGAAGCTGGAATTTTGGGGAAATCTCTATTCCAATAATCATAGGAGCAAATAAAATTACTTAAAAGAATTTAACAAAGTACTTGATAAATATATCTGGTGAACCAAGTGCAAGAGAGACGGTTTGAATCTTAGACCTTCCAACTCCCAAAGTTGACACTCTGTTCTCAAAATTCTCAACTCCCAAACTCACAGCCTTCATCGCTCTAGTGATCGCCTATGATAAAACCAACTTGGTAACTTATTTAGTGTTTTTTTCTTTTTTTGTTACAAGACCAAACTTTTCATACAAAGTAAAATAAGAAAAACTAATTTTTGTAATGTATGTGGCTGATCCTTTGATTATGTTGATAATTTTCATTAAGAAAATAAAAAAGTTTTTATTCTCAAGTAAATATTTAAAAGGAAAGAACACAACTTTTATGCCAAAGTAACTATTTTATTCTTTTTCTTTTTTGATACAAGACCTTTTAAAGCATTCACACATGCTAGCCAAGTAAGTTTCGATATTTCCTACAAAGTAAAATAAGAAAAACTGAAAAGCCATATTTTTGTAATGTATGTGGCTCTTCTCTAAAAAGAGAAAAGAATATAATCCTTTGATTATGTTGATAATTTTATTTAAATAAAAAAGTTTTTATTCTCAAGTAAATGTTTAAAATGAAAGAACACAACTTTTATGCCAAGGACTTCAGGTTCTTCTTCATAAGCCTTGTGGCACCTATAACTGGTATGATTGATATCTCCCTAAGATTCCAGTTTCTTTTAATATCATACATCAGACATCTTAACATGTTTTTACTTCTAAAATTTACTACATCTCAATAAAACATCTATTTTATATCGAGTATTCATGTTTAAATATCTACTTAAGCGTTGTAAGATTTTTTTTAAGTACGTTCAATAGTGAACAGGAATGGAGATGAGAGATTTCCTGGCAATGTTTAACTCAATTACAGGAGATTATTGCACTTCATTTTATAGGAAATTAAATAAAGTTATCAGCATTAGGAGGCTTATTGTACTTCATTTAATAGAAAATTAAATACATAAAAATCAACATTAAGAGGTGGGATCAGATCAGCAAATATGTCCCTGCAAAATATCACTCTGATAATCAGATGATGCAGCTTGATTTCTGAATTTCTGCATCTTCTACAAAAACTTTCTCCAGAGATGCATTAAACGATGTGAGGAATGTGTAACTCTGTGATGTTTTTATCTAGAAAAAGAAACTAAAAACTGCGGCAATTTTTGTTGTTCTAATTATATTTGAAATTAGACTGTGGCATTATTATTTACTTTTGCAGCATCATGATATCGAGAAAGTATAATTTTGTTTTTTCAGGAGACTAGGTATAAATTGCTTGGTTTACTTAATGTAATATTTTAATGTTCAACAGAATTTCATACAGTTTTTCAATTGACGCAGTTTTTCTCACTTGCGTTTTCGTTTTCAAGTGATCAAGGATTTTTGTTTAATGCTCGATTAAATTAGGGTAATTGACTTCTGATCTCGTGGTGGTTGAAGCCTGGCTCTCACTTTAGATAAATTTAACAGACAAAAATTACACGTGTAGTAAAACAATGAAGATTTTCTGGTTTTCAAAGGTTTTATTTAAAGAGAATTTTTTAGAGGAGGAGAGACCATTATCTTATTAACTAATTACTTCTTGATCAGTTTTTCTAAGTTAGTTTTAAGGATGAAAATTTAGAGATGCAGACAGCTAGACATGAAGGTTTTTATAGTTTGGATTTTCCTTCCATTTTCGGATTGATTTTGCTTGCATAGAATCCAGATTCAGACTCCCTCAAAACTCTATTCCATCCTCAAATACGTGATATACTTTTTTGCTATATCATGTTACACTTGCATTTCTTACGTGTTTAATTATTGAACGACACTTTCAATCACACCACCTGCAGCATGGCATATTTCTGTTTGCTGACAGATTATCCTGAGATGTACGGCTCTAAAATTCAGACGTATAATCCCAATATTAAGAGTGTTATTTTTCTAGTTAAAAGGTTAGGAAGAGAGAACAAGGTTGGCGGGGAGAACGAGGAAGGGAAAAGTGGGGAAAGTGAATTAAAAAAAAATATAAAATAATATAAAACGAAAAATACATATAAAAAGTAGTGTTAATGAAGATATGTAGTATTGGGAATCCCAGCTTAATTGCTATCTAGGTAGTTTAGAAATACACACACACACATGTATATGCAAAAACAGTGATAAACGTTTAAGTACTCGTAACAAGAAAACGTAAAAGTAAACGACTAGTAAAAGCAAACGTTTAATAATAATAATAAATAAGAATAATAAGCACATAAACAGAAAGAAGAAAATCATACACACACACACACACACACACACACACACACGTATATGTAAGAACAGTGAAAACGTTAAAGTACTCATAACAAGAAAACGTAAAAGTAAACAGTATGGAAACTAAAGCCGTTTTCAGGACTGCCAGCAACCATTGTAAGAAAGTAATAGGGAACGCAAGAGTGTTGTATGCTCAATCTGTTAAGTCCAAAGTAGCTGAGCAGCGGCTTGGTTCCCACCAGTTTTGGCAAATAGCAAACAGAATCCTGAACAGAAGCGTGTGCTCCATCCCAACTATTATCAATGGACCTGAGGTAATCTCGTCAGCATCTGACAAAGCCAAACTCTTTGTCAAGAACTTTGCAGCTAATTCTACCCTTTGCGACCAAGACCGCCAACCCCCAATATTTCCTCCTGTATCAGAAAACACGCTATGTGATATACGTATATCTGTATGTGATGTTGCGAAGCTAATCAAAAACCTTGATTCGAGTAAAGCAACTGGCCCTGATGGTATTCCAATTATAGTACTCAAAAAACTTCAACCTGAATTAGCGCCCATACTTACAAAACTGTTTAAACGTTGTCTTAAGGAGAATAGTTTCCCATCTCCCTGGAAAATCTCATCAGTATGCCCTGTATTTAAGAATTCAGGTGATCGCTCATCCCCCTCTCAGTACAGGCCAATAAGTCTCCTGTGCGTCATGAGTAAGTTGCTAGAATCTGTGTTAAATACAGAAGTAATCAAACATCTCAACAAAAATGATCTTCTTAGTGACACTCAATATGGTTTCCGTTCTGCTAGATCTACAGCAGATGTCCTTACAGTTATATCGCATAGGATTAGCAAATCTCTCGACGGTGGCAATCTTTCTAGGGCAATTGCTCTTGACATATCTAAAGCCTTTGATAGGGTATGGCATAAAGGTTTACTTCATAAGATCGCTAGCTATGGTATAGCTGGAAAAGTCTTCTCAATTATTAAATCATTTCTCTCTGATAGGTTCATAAGAGTAGTAGTTGAGGGGCAAAAATCAGAAGCTCACAGTATTAATGCCGGTGTCCCTCAGGGATCCATCCTGGGCCCAACTCTTTTCCTGATCTACATTAATGATCTTCCAAATCATATCCTTACATCATTTGTAGACATTTATGCTGACGACACTACCATTTATGGTAGCACATCTAAGACAGTAAACGACCAAGTTCTCTCCAATTCTCTCTCCTCTGATCTTGAGCACGTAGTACAATGGGGAAAGGAGTGGCTGGTTACTTTTAATGCATCTAAAACCAAGCTTCTCTCTTTACATCATCAACATTCTAATTCACATTTGTCATCAATTGAAATGAATGGCTCTCGTCTTCAGGAGGCCTCAAGTTTTGACAAGCTTCTGGGCTTGACCATTACTCCTGATCTTAAATGGAACACGTATATCAAATCTGTTGCCAAGGCCGCTGGAAAAATGGTGGGATCTTTCTATCGATCCAGTAGATATCTCACTGCTGATGCTATTCTCTACCTATATAAGAGCCAGGTACGTCCAAGGATGGAATACTGTTGCCACATCTGGGCAGGAGCTGCTAGAAAGGACTTGTCCTGCCTTGATAGAGTTCAAAATAGACTTCGTAGCCTCGTAGGAGATGTCCTTTTCTCCTCCTTGCAACCTCTATCTCACAGAAGAGATGTTGCGAGTTTGTCTCTGATGTATCGTTATTTTCATGGAAAGTGTTCAACTGAGCTTCAATCTATGGTCCCCCCTCGCCAAACTTTCACAAGAAACACTCGTCTAGCTGTAAACACTATCAATAATTTCCCCCACTCTTTATCTGTGCCTAAACCTAAACGTAGATTCCATGAACAAAGCTTCTTTCTTAGAACTGCACGCCTGTGGAATTGTCTTCCGTTTTCCTGCTTTCCGGCTGACTACAATATGGTTGTGTTCAAGTCTAAAGTAAATAAGTTCTTGATGAGCCGTTCCATATAAGTTATCAAATTTACCAAATTTTCATTACTAATGATTACTATATTGACCAATTTCTACTGTACACTCTTTAACCCTTATCCTTGAGTGGCCTCTGGGCCTTGATAATGTGGTGACGCCTTTGTAAAAAAAAAAAAAAAAAAAAAAAAAACCCAAAAGTTTAATAATAATAATAAATAAGAATAATAAGCACATAAACAGAAAGAAGAAAACAAATATATATATATATATATATATATATATATATATATATATATATATATATATATATATATATATATATATATATATATATATATTTGTTGCCTACATAACCCCAAAGTGAAACAATGATGAGGCTAGCCAATACCAGATGCGTAACTATTCGGGGAATGCTAGGCGTCGCATGTGTTGAAAACAATTCTTGCATATAGTATCACGGTTAGGCGACTATAGGTGAATAAAGAAGATATTTCCAAAAGAAATCATCGTATTTTTAGCAAAATGCGCAGTTATTTATTAATTTCTTTTCTTTTATGGTATCGATTCTTAAAAGGATTTAAAAGTACTTAAAAGCATGGTATATTGAAAATGAAAGTTTCGGCTTATCGTTTTAAGCATATTTGGGCCCACAAATACAGAAGGGGTTGTAGACTATATATATATATATATATATATATATATATATATATATATATATATATATAAAAATGTACATCATTATAAAATTCATTCTTCACTTCATAATCGGCGAAAATTACGTATTGATTGGATAATTACTTGATTTTGATAGATTTTAAAAGAAAGCCTCCGTCAAAAAATATACTTACTTTCTCTTTTAGTGTTGGCCGTACCGATTTTTTTGTGTGTGTTTTTTAGTTTGTTTGTTATTTTTACATATTAAACTATAAAAGTAACTGAAACAATCATGATTTAAGAGTTAATTCAATTTTCTTGTGCACGGCAGCTTTTACAATCTGTTAATATTGAATAAAAATGGCTTTCAATATTTATTTTAACAGTAGAAATTCATTTCTTTCAACATTTGTACAATTTAGATATCATGCTTATCCCCTTCACAATAAATTAAAAACGAAAATATCTTATTTTCTGATTCAGAGGACAAATGTAGATAATGTGCTTAGTCTGGCAATTTCCTTCGAATTATATTTTTCCAATTCCTAAATCGACCTACAATATAAAGTTTTAAGAACTAAAGAAAAAAAAATAACGCATGAATTTCTGGTTGCTTTTTTATTGATAACACCTCCACAACTTTTTTTTTAATTACGACTTTTAAATGTTTTCGACTATGCTGAATGAGAAAATATCATTTAAATTTTGCAGAGTATTTTTGGGGATATAAAGACTTTTATTATGCACTATAATTCACTGGCTTCCATTTATGCGTGTGATAAATGAGTCTACTTCTCTGCGACTGCCGACTCCCACTTTTTTTAAATATAGTATTTGCGGGTTGGTACGCTGACAACGAATATCACAGTTACATTTGGAGCAAATATCCCCCCTCCCCATCAAATGGAATGTTTATTGCAAAATCCATTTCTTTAAGAATTTCGAGAATTAACATGGGGAGGTTAAGGTTGTCTATTCTGAAAGCCGTTCTTTACATGGGGAGGTTGAGGATGTCTATTCTGAAAGCCGTTCTTAACATGAAATTACTCAAGGAAGTAAAGTCGTAATTGTTGTGGCTTATACACATGCATATTACTAATTTCTCGGTTGTAAAAAAAAGTGGATTTGCTTCCGCTAGGTGGCGCTGTCGGTCACAGAGAAGTAGATTTGTTTATCGCGTGTGCAATGCTATATGTTGTAAAATTTAAAGTGAATTGTCGAGGTGAACCTACTGTTAAAAAAAATACCTTAAACATATTTTTAATATTTCAAAAACATTACGATAAGCAATGTTCATTAAATATTTCATGAAAAAATAATATAATTATAAAAATATTTTTTAATATTTCACAAACATTACGATAAGCAATGTTCATTCAATATTTTCATGAAAAAATAATATAATTATAAAAATATTTTTTAATATTTCACAAACATTACGATAAGCAATGTTCATTCAATATTTTCATGAAAAAATAATATAATTATAAAAATATTTTTTAATATTTCACGAACATTACGATAAGCAATGTTCATTCAATATTTTCATGAAAAAATAATATAATTATAAAAATATTTTTTAGTATTTCACGAACATTACGATAAGCAGTATCCCTTCAATATTTTCATGAAAAAATAATATAATTATGAAAATATTTTTAATATTTCACAAACAATACTATACGCAATGTTCATTCAATATTTTCACAAAAAATAATATAATTATAAAAATATGGTACTTGCACAGTTTAACCAAGACATTAAAGAAAGGAAAATATCGAAAAAAAAAAGTTTAAATTGTATGTATCCGTTATGGAACGAAGTTCTCCGGAAAAAAAAAGTTCTCTTAATTTCATTAAGTAGTTTTTTTTTGTTGTTTTTTTTTTTCAGCGGAAAAACACATTTTTATGAGAACGCGTTGAAGGCAGACATCTTGGATTTAAAAAAAAAATGTTTGAATTTTAGAAACACCACGTGAGATAACTTCAGTTAAAGCGCCGACACTCCCTCCCATCTTTAATACTAGCTTTTCTTCCTAAAAATCGAATCTTTTGCTCAGTATCATAACAAATAGTTTTTTCGCTGTAAAGCAGAAAAGGTAAAATCCATTGAGAGCGTATGGTGTTTATATGAGAAAATAAAGCTGTTTACGCATTATAAATGTTCCTTTCTGTGTCTTATGTTATGTACATTAGTACATTATGGGTCATTTCGAATTAAAAGTTTATTTACTGCACCCATCTGAACTAGAGAAAATCATGATTTAAAGGTTGTGTTTTTTTTTTGCTTGAACTTTGCGCTTTTCGGATTATTTTGTTATGTTTTATTTTCTTGATGGATATTTGGTTGTCAGAGATTATAGTTATAGGTAAAAACATTAGAAACACTTCAAACAGTGGGGAAGGCACTTAAATCATAAAAAAATAACGGTAACATGAGTGCATAAATACCAAAATTGTTTTTGTTTTGTTTTGTCTGTTTGTTAAATCCGGCTAAAAAATAATAATAAAAATCAAAAATAATCCGAAAACTGCAAAGTTCAAGCAAAATTGAAATTTTTATTTGTTACGTTTGAATAAAAAAATATTATTAAATCAAAAACAGTCGTGTTCTCGTCGAGTATTTTATTAAAATACTAGACCACCCGTGACCCGTTGGGTCAGTACGTTATATTAGCTATGGAATTCATGTATGAGCGTGACACTTGTGGCATAAAGAAAATAGTTTTTTTTTACATAACAGAAGCATTTCTATGAAAGTATATTAAAATGAAAAAAGAATATAGATAGATTTCTATGAGTCGTTCTGTTTATTATAATTGTTATTTTTTTTAAAATTACAGTTACTGAATTATAAGTGGTTGGTCATACTTATAGGTAAATATGCACTGAACAGGTATCATAATCCTTATTTATAGTTAAATTCAAATTTTGATATATCATCTTTTAAATGAAATTGTTAGTTGAAAGTACAGAATAATAAAAAAAACACTCTCCACATGTTAATAATGGCTTTTTAAATAGAAAATGAAAATAAAATGTAACTTTTTTCATTTAATTTAAGCAAACATTCAGTACCCATTGTGTAAAATATTTAATTTGTATGTTAATAATAAGGTCAATAAAATTAAGACAATTCTTTTCTATTTACATTTTTTGTACAATTAATTTTTTTTAAAGAAAACTTTTGTTATCCTTTTGCTTAATTGAGACTTCTTATCAGGTTCTAACTCTCTTATATCCAGATTAATTATATTAATCAATTTATTTTATTGAATATGTATCGCTGAAAAGCACGGGTGCTTAAGCACTTATTGTACAGAAAATAAATATTGTATTCATATGCTAATAATAAGGTCACTAAAACTAAGACAATACTTTTCTATTTACAACATTTTTTGTACAATTTGAGTGTTTTAAAAAAACTTTTATGTTTTCCTTTCGCTTAACTCTACTGAGTGCAACATATAGTTGAGCATGTTGAAAGACAGGTTTGTCTAGATAAACTAAAACTTTATGTAAGGTCTGTCCTTGAGACTTATGAATAGTCATAGCAAATGCTAATTGTATAGGAAACTGGACTCTGGCAAACGGAATATTGTCACCTTCAGATAAGACCATTTTCAATCTTGGAATTAAAACGATTTCTCCTTCAAACTGTGATGCAATAATTTTAGCAACAATCAAATTATTATACAGCTCCTCTATTATTAGTCTTGTACCATTACATAAGCGTGGTGGATCAATATTCCTCATACATATGATTGGAGCTCCTTTCTTGAGTTCAAGTTTATGTGGAGGTAATCCTGATAACTCTATCGAATCAAGAAATTCTGTTGGGTAATGTGTAGCTTCTGTTCCTTCAAGAACAGAATTAAATGACAAATATTCTTTGACTTGTCCAGGAAATTTTTCAATACAATTATGATTTATTGCTCTAACTGTATCATTAAATGGTACTAATATGCAATTTTCCGCAAACATTTCTAGATTGTCAAACGAAGGATAAATGTATTCAATGCATTGGTCAACATTATCTGCACGGATTATCAAATCTTCAGGCAGTTCAATCTCACCATTTTCATTTTTTCAAGTTTGTCTTCACCAATCTTTATAATAAATTTAGAGTATTCATCATCATCATCTTGAACTCTCATGTTTTGTTTTAAATAAAATTTCTTAAATTTACGCCACAAAAATGACTCTTTGATGGAAGCATTGTAAATGTCAGCATCATTTCCTCTTTTTATGACTGGTAGTAGTTGCCTGAAGTCACCACTGACTGCACACCGTCAATATCCCTCCGAATGTTTCATTGTTTCCACATATATCCTTGAGAGTCCTATCGAACGTCTCTAAACTCTCCCTTCTTATCATTGGACATTCGTCCCAAATAATAAGTTTTGCTGCCCTTATCAAGTTGGCTGTTTCTGATTGTTTATCAAAATTACAAACATCATTTTCTATTACATTGAGAGGAAGCTTGAATCTGGAATGAGCAGTGCGACCACCAGGCATCAATGTTGCAGCAATACCTGATGATGCTACAGCCAGTGCAATTTGTCCTAAGCTCCTTACTTTTGAAAGAAGAAGTTTTATTAAGAAGGTCTTTCCTGTGCCTCCTGGAGCATCGATGAAAATCAATGAAGAAGAGTCTGTGTTTAAGCAACTGCATATAAAGTTGTAGATGATCGATTGTTCGTCATTTAATAAATGTTGATGTGTCTTTACATATGTCATTTGCTCTGCTATATTGTAACTTTGCTCATCCATTATGGCTCTATTTATGTGAATCACATTAGGTAAATTCTGAGGCAAAGGCAATCCAAAATCTTGCAGTGATTTGTCAGCAGCACAAAGTTTATCATTTATGTACCTCAACGTGTTGTTGATGGCATTTTTATTGACCATGTTCTGATTGTTGACTTGGATTTGCATTGCATTGTAGTAATCCATTGCCATGGAGTTGGAAAATCTTTCCCACAACTCAAGAGGATTTGAACATTCTGTGTTTAAAAGTATCACAATGAACAGATCCCTTATCGCTCTTGGCATTCTCGGGAGAAGTTTTTTTGAAACTGCGACAGACTTTACGAAGTTGAATGTTTTTAGCCGTTAAAAACAAAAAACTACGGTTGATTTTATAAAATTATTTATTTATAATGACATGAATTAAAGATTTCTCGCGTACGTAACGAAAACAGAGGGAGTAGGAGTGTTGAAATCTATTAGAGGGAAAGTGAGAGGTGTTTTCTTTCACCACCGCTGCTTCTATTAATAATGAGTGTTGTTTTTCTTGTTTGTTTACTTTTGTTTTTTAAAAGGGAGAAGTTTTTTTGAAACTGCGACAGACTTTACGAAGTTGAATGTTTTTAGCGGTTAAAAAAAAACAAAAAAAAACTATTTGATCAAATGAAATGAAATTGTTTGTATTAAAAGCGATATAAAAATTCCAGAATTGGAATAACGGATTGAAGACGTTGCTATTTACGCATGCGCAACCGGATGTTGAAAACCGGAAATCTGATTGCAAACATACAAGATCCATAGAGTTTTAGTATTATATAGATTATTATTTATGAAAATAAAAGGTACTCGTTTTTGTTTACAAGTGCTAATCTGGACTTGCGCCAATTTTGTTGTTAATAATTACCTATAACTATAATCTCTGCCCCCCCAAAAAAAACTGACAAAAAAACATCCACCAAGAAAATAAAACATAACAAAGTAATCCGAAAAGCTCAAAGTTCAAGCAAAAAAAAAAAAAAAAAAAAGATAAAAAAAAGCCAATGGACAATTTGGTCATTTCGGTTTCCGGTACGACGCTCGATATGATTTATTGCGTGACTTTGTGGCCACCCTGTACAGGAAATCTGAACAAATAAAAACGTTATATTTAATCGTATGTTCTGAACGGGAAAAGCCTGCCCCCCCCCCCGCTAGTAATAAAATAAAATGCACTTTTTGCCATTTTTTGGCTTCTGTAGAATTTATTCGCGACTTGTTGTCACTTGTTTTGATCTGTTACTCAACTCTCGCTTTGGAGGTGGGTGGAGGGGGGTAATTAAGCTTTTTTTTGCATCAATATTTTAACACTTTACTTTATTAATTATCTTTGAAATTTATTTAACTTCTAAATTTAGCTGAATTTGTCAGTTTCTGAAGCCGCCGTAAAAACATTTTTCATTATAACTTTTTTTTTCACGTGTATTTTTCATACTTTAATCTTTCAAACACAATTTAAAAAATCAGAAATCTATTTAAAAAATCACTAATAAATAAATCTGTTTCTATAAAACAAACAAAAAAAAATACGATCCGGCAGCTTTCAAAACTATGTTCACCTGTCAGTTTCCGCTATTAATTTGCACGTGCAACGAATTAGAGAATTTGGGTTTGTGTTACTGTTACTGTACACATAGATTCGAAAAAGTTATCAAAAAACAAATATATAACAAATAAATGTTATCAAAAGCAAGATAAGTTACTTTTCTACCAAACTGGATATAGTTTTCGTGTTTTTATTCAATGTAACATGTTTATTCAGCTCGAAAAACATACATTGTTTACCGATATATTGGAAAATTCAAAATGGCGTCTGATTCTCTCTTTAACACGGTAAGTTTGGGAAAAGGTGTTATAAATAAAAACCCAGATAAAATACTGTTAAAAAACTCGCTCAATATATGTTACCGTGACATAGTTTGACATATATTCGGCGGGTTTTTAATAGTATTTTTAATAGTTTTTTATTTATAAAACCTTTTCCCAAACTTACCGTGTTAAAGAGAGAATCAGACGCTATCTTGAATTTTCCAATACATCGGTAAACACTGTATGTTTTTCGAGCTGAATAAATATGTTACATTGAATAAAAACACGAAAAATATATCCAGTTTGGTAGAAAAGTAACTTATCTTGCCTTTGATAACATTTATTTGTTATATATTTGTTTTTTGACAACTTTTTCGAATCTATGTGTACAGTAATACAAACCCGAGAATTTTTATTATCTACGATTTATTTGATGTAAAATGAAAAGAATACTCTTCAAATGTTTATAGTTTTTATTTAATATACAAATATTTTTATTATTTATTAAACTCTATAATAACACAACTATTGTAAATTCGGATGCAGCCAAATATTTTGATTAACTTTTTTTATTTTGTTCAGATGTATAGGAAAAATGTAAGCCAAAACGAATTAATAAATACATAAATATTCAATTATCAATTTTTCTAAATCAATATAATCTAAATGTAAATTTGAAAATCCGATAGTAAAATAACGTTACTGACAATAAATTTTATAGTGCTAATACTGATAATGTTATTCCATAGAAATTACAGTAAACACACAAAATGACGACGACGTGTTTTTGGTTTAGAATGATGACGTAGTACAGAATAGTTTGGAGGTCCTTAGTTGTCAGCGACCTCGAATACCCCTATAAAACCAAATTAGAGTGATCAGTATTCTGTTGTAGCGTAAGGTAACATTTGGGTGGTTAGTAAATTCAGCTAGGCGTGGCTGTAGGTGTAGTGTAGATGTATCAGAATTTTTGTAGGAATTTTTGACACCCCTAACACGAAACTGACAAATAAAATATAAAAATCTCGTAATTTCTCTGTTAAAAGTGGGTTATTTATTTTCTTTATGGATTATACTTCCAAAATAAATTATTAAAGTTGTTTTAAAAGTAATAGAAATATTAAAAAAAAAACTAATGAATTTTACGAACTCAATATTTTTCAATTTTTAAACTTTAAAAATCTATCAAAATTTTTCTTATTGATTCTATTTTTACGATATTTTCAGGGTCAATGTGAAATTTTATGTTCTTTCCAATAAACCGAATATAATATTTTAGACAAAAGTTTTTTTAAATTCATGCCCCCCCCATTTTCAAGTTTCTATTAAAAAGTAAATAATTAATTTACTCACCGAAAAGTAAATAATTAATTTACTCACAAATTGAAGAGAAAAGGTCAATAAATAATATATTCAAATTTTAAAAAAAAGTAATGTTTTTAGGATTTTACCTGTAAAGTTTGAAGTTTAAAACCTTTTTTTAAATCACGTTTTTTGTTTTTTCTTCTTCTTTTCATGGAACCTTGGTCCTTGTTTCTTTAATTGAAAAAAAAATTAAGGCTTGAATTACATTTTTCGAGGATTTATAAGCTTGGAAAGACAGGGGGTCGAATAATTCACGCCTCCCATTTTTAAATGTCTATTAAAAAGTAAATAATTTATTTATGTACCAAAGTCTTATATATCACAAATTGAAGAGAAAAGGTCAATAAATAATATATTCAAATTTAAAGCAAAAAAAGTACTGTTTTTTTAGAAATTTACCTGTAAAGTCCGAAGTTTAAAACTTAAAAAAAAATAACCACGTTGTTTTTTTTTGTTTTTTTTATGACACCTTGGTCCTTGCTCCTGTAATTGAAAAAAAATAGGGCTTGAATTACATTTTTTGAGGAGTTATAAGCTTGGAAAGATGGGCCGGAATTATTCACTATTTTCACGAAACTTCTGACACACCTACCTCACCCAAAATATAATTCAGGTATTTACCTTTCAATGCACTACCCTCGTATATTATATTTCACGTCTCTTCTTCTTCTTCTTCTTCTTCTTCTTCTTCTTCTCTACCACTTTCTCTCTCCGACTCTGAGACCAGAAATATATTTTCTATTTCAGTTTTTATTTTTTATTTTATTATTTGATTATTTTTTACTTTCTACATTTTATATTCCATATCTTGATAAACGACCTCATGATGTGAAACCCCCACTCATCTATTTAACCGTCTGCCTCATTCTTTCTTTCTTTCTTTTCTTTCTCCTTCAATAACTTACCACTCTCTCATTTCCTTTTGCCCTCCTCTTTCTCTCTCCCCCTCTTTTTATTCTTCTGCCTATGGCTTTGTAATTTAACCCTATCCCTTTCTACCTTTGTTATCTCTTTTTTATGAATTTACAGTTGTTTTACTGATGTTTTGATTTGAATCTGTATTTTGTACTTTTCGTACTCTGTTATAATAAATATTCAATCTGCCAAGTAAACTGATTAAAATATCAGATAGTTATTTCGAGTCTGGTAGTGGAAACATGTGTAACTAAACAGACAAAAACGGAAACAAAAACATATTTTGCTCTACATTAGTATTGAGCTCTTTTTCAGGTTTATTCACCATTTTCTCATTATATATATACATTCTTTCCTCTCTTTTTTCTTTTTTCACTACCCTGCCTTTTCCATTAACCTTCCTATGTATATACAGTCCTGGTCAAAATCATAAGACTACTTAAAAAAGTAATTATTATATCAGGGTTAAGGTTTCGAATGAAGCAGATTTCATTTTTTTATCATATTTTCCCTTTTGGCAAGGGTGTCAACCATTTGTTTGATTAAAAATTCGATAATATGCGTAAACGCTTACTTTCTTAAGTGGTCTTATGATTTTGACCAGGACTATATATATATATATATATATATATATATATATATATATATATATATAGTGGCGGTTCTTGCCTAAGATTAGTGGGGGTGCTGTTTAAAAAAATGCGTATTGTTTTAATATTGTGTAAAAATAAAACAAACATCAAAACATATACATAATTTATACGGATGCACACGTATAAAATACAATAACTTAAAAGGATTCTAAATAGATGTAAATATTTGGAATAGCTTACTTATTATATTTATTTGAAAGTAAATTCCATTCTTCTTGTTTTAATTTGTGAGAAAAGATTGATAATTTTCTCCTTAACTTCTGAATGACTGCTGAAGAACTTTTTTCAATTGAAAGCACTGCAAGTGCATTTAGTCTTTCGCAACCAATGGTGCTCCTTAGAAAAGTTTTTATTCTTTTCAGAGTTGAAAAACAACGTTCTGCCTCTGATGTAGTCATGGGAATTGTCAAGATAATTTTTATGAGTTTTGTAATTTCACTAAGAACATCGTTTAAATTGTTTTCCAAAATAAATTTCAGGAGATCAATTACTTTGCAATACTCATGGATATCTGACCTACTATAAAATATTTCTAACTCAGTTTCAAGCTTTTGTTTGTCAATCATGGGATATGCCTCAGTTGTCAAGGATATCTCGTCTGTAGGTAGTTCTTTCTTAAAATTAGCAAAGCTTTTCTTGTTAAACAATTTATTAAATGTTTAGTTGAAGAATATCCATCCGTTATATCAACAGATATATAGTCACACAGTTCTTTAGCTTCGGGTTTGAGTGTTTGTGAAGGATTTTCACAGTATTTGGAGTTTCTTATCTCTAAAATAGCAGTTTTGAAATTTGCTATGTATTCATTGACTTTATATATGCTAATTTCCCGAGATTGCATTTGATTATAAATAATTTCAACATGGGACATAATTTGATGAAATAGCTCTAACCAAAATATGAAATTTTCATCGTTCAAATATTTCAGAATTCCTGTCGCTTCTGCAACGGTTTCATCTACATATGATGTTGACTGAATTTCAGTGAGACATTTTTTTAATGCTTGAACATTTTCATGAACTCTATTTATGGTTCGTATGTTAAAGTTCCACCTCGTGGCGGCTGGACGTGGAATGCTTACATCCAGATGCTTCTTGAGAATGGACAGACGCTGTGGTGATCTAGAAAAGAAGGTCGGAATAGCCAAAATGTTAGAGATAAATATTCTAGCATTTCGTGTAATGCTTGCTGCATTCCTCATTATTTAATTATGTTGATGCGCATAACAGTGAATGAAATGTGCATTACTATAAACTGCTTTTATTTTCGCCTGAACACCAGCTTTTTTGTCTTTCATGACATTTGCACCATCAAATGTCTGAACTATCAGTTTTTGGCGATTCCCTTGAAGGATTATATCCAATTGTTGTAGAATATATTTTGCTATTCCATCAGCGGTTTGGTTTTCTGGAATAAAAAATCCCCAAAAGCGTTCAAGTATTTTTTCATCCAAGACGTACCGTAAAACAATGATCATTTGTGTATGTTCATACACATCTGTTGTATCGTCAGCCATGACAGCTACAAAGGAAGCTTTGCTAATTTCTGCCCTTATTTCATCACGGTATATTTGTAAAAGACAGTCAAGTATGTCATTCTGAATGGTCTTGGAAACACCTTTGAAGACACTACTGGTTTCTAACTGAGTCTTTAAATCTGGATCTAATTTAGATGCAAAATTTACTAATCCTCTAAATACACCTGCATTTACTGAATCATCTTTTTCATCATGTCTTCGTAAGGGAGTTTCAAAGTTCCCACAAAAGAAAATACAATCTATTATTTTAGATAAAATTTCACGGTTCTTCATAACATTCATGTTATGATGATTGATTGAAAGTCTGTAGGCCTCACTAAGTTTTTCTTTAATATTTACGGTCCCCAAAATTGATAGGGAAACTACATTGTCAACGTGCTTCTCATGCTTTTAAGTTCTATCTTTCATTTTGCTAATAGTTCTGAAACTATCTTGTCCACGTTACATCACCCCCAAACAACAAACAAGGAAAGCAGAACAATGCCTTTTTTAGTTCACAGCCGCAAAGCCAACTATTCTGTTGGTACCAGTCAGAATTAAAGCTACGAATATGCACTTTGTTGTTGCTAATGCCTGACTGAGATATTTGAATATCAGGCGTTGAACGGCCTCTTTTCTTAATTTCAACTTTATCATGGAGAGGCAGCTGTGAAAACTCAATCTGTTGAAGTTCACTTACCGTCACAGAAGTTATTTCTTGGGGATGCAAGGAGGCCATGGTTAAATTCTTTTATATCAATTGTGTTGGGAAAGGTAAGTACTAGGCAGTCTATTAGTAGAATATTAATTAGGGTAGGAGAATACAATGTTTACGTGATCCTGTTTTTGCGATTCAACTGAACCGGGTTCTAACTGAGTTGAATCGTACTTTTATAACTTTTAGATAACAGATTTTTATTAACAAAAATAGTTTTACTATTTAAAAACGTTTTTCTTTATAAAAAGCTTGTTGTTAATTAAAAATAGGCGTATAACAAAATAAGCTTGCCATTAAAACTGTCTTTTTTTAATACAAATATTTTTTAACTTTGCCATTATAAGCCGTCGAAAAAGGGATAATACGCAAAAACATTTTAATAAAAAAATACTATTTTAAATTGTGTACACTTTACAGAGTAATATAAAAAATATACAAATATATTTCTTTTAAACTTTACAGATTAAATAAATTGTATGGGCTTTTCCGCAGGCAAACAAACGAAAAACATTTTTTAAATACATTTTATTTACAATTTTTTAATAATTTATTTTTTCATAAAAACAAAATCTTTGAAATTTACTTGCTTGCACACGATGGTAAAGTTAGGAGTTTACCATTTAAAAATGGTTTTATTGGATAACAGTTTTATTTGAAATTTAAAAATCTGTTTATAACTAAACTTACTTTGTAAATAAAATATAGAATAAAAAAGTTTACATGTTTGTACTATGAGCAACATTAAAAAACATTTTTTAACTAAAATGTATTTAAAAAAATTAAATTTTCTTCGCTTTTCTATAGAAAAAAAGGTACTAGTGCATGAGCTGGCCTGGGCGTGGCTTATCACTCGCTCGGATTTCTCCGTAAAATGACGTCACATGCTGCCATCTGACGGAGAAAATGGACGAGGGGTGGGGGTGGGGGTTGGGGTGGGGGGGCTTACAGAGAGAGAAAACGCGAAAAAATAAATGGCCGACAGGGGGGGCTAGCAGCGCCAAATACAAGTTTCCAGAATATTTCAACACGAAACTGTTTGAAAAAATTAATTATAGCATTTTCTTTAATTACTATAAAATTAATATAGTGGTAAAATTATTTAAAAAAAACAAAGAAAACAGAAGCCAAACCATTTCAAAAAAGGTCAAATTCACGAAATTAGCCATTAAAAGAATAATAAATGGTAACATTATCAATAAAAGTTACTTTCCAACTTATCTGCATCATTCGTTGGTATTTTTAAGTAGTTTTAAGTGCTTTTTATTTCATATCGAATGTTAGAGCGGTTTCGGCTAACCTTGCGAAGTTCTGAAATGCCATAAAACATACCCCGTTTTTTTTTTTTAATAATTACTACTTTTTTAAATAGAAAAATGAATGATGCAGGTAAGTTGCAAAGTAATTTTTATTGTCAAATAATAACAGAAAAACTTACCGTAATTATTTTTCACATGCATGGGAGTCAAATAGAAGAAAACTTGTCGTAATGTTTTCAAGGAAAAAAGCTAAACAAAAAAAAATGGACGACTGGGAGGGGGGGCGCTAGCAGCAGCAGCGCCAAATACAAGTTTCCAGAATATTTCCTGCTTGAAAAATTAATTATCAGATAACACCGACCACTCTAATTTGTTTTTTTTTTATAGGTAATTGAGGTCGCTGACAGCGAATCTGATAGTCAAACTTGGGGCAAATTTACGCGCGCCCCAACATGACATCCCCCCCTGCCGTCGTTTATGCTACAGCGTAGCATAAACGGAAGCTGCAAAATGGTCAAAAGTAGTTCGTGGGTTCAGGGGTAAATACCACGCAAACGGTAAATTTGCCCCAAGTTTGACTATCAGATTCGCTGTCAGCGACCTCAATTACCTATATAAAAAAAACAAATTAGAGTGGTCGGTGTTATCTGATAATTAATTTTTCAAGCAGGAAATATTCTGGAAACTTGTATTTGGCGCTGCTGCTGCTGCTAGCGCCCCCCTCCCAGTCGTCCATTTTTTTTTGTTTAGATTTTTTCCTTGAAAACATTACGACAAGTTTTCTTTTATTTGACTCCCATGCATGTGAAAAATAATTACGGTAAGTTTTTCTGTTATCATTTGACAATAAAAATTACTTTGCAACTTACCTGCATCATTCATTTTTCTATTTAAAAAAGTAGTAATTATTAAAAAAAAAAAACGGGGTATGTTTTATGGCATTTCAGAACTTCGCAAGGTTAGCCGAAACCGCTCTAACATTCGATATGAAATAAAAGC
Organism: Euprymna scolopes; assembly: GCF_053919585.1. Classification (NCBI taxonomy): domain Eukaryota; kingdom Metazoa; phylum Mollusca; class Cephalopoda; order Sepiida; family Sepiolidae; genus Euprymna; species Euprymna scolopes. Next base: position 35,070,048 of record NC_136527.1, read on the forward strand.
ACTTAAAACTACTTAAAAATACCAATGAATGATGCAGATAAGTTGGAAAGTAACTTTTATTGATAATGTTACCATTTATTATTCTTTTAATGGCTAATTTCGTGAATTTGACCTTTTTTGAAATGGTTTGGCTTCTGTTTTCTTTGTTTTTTTAAAAATAATTTTACCACTATATAAATTTTATAGTAATTAAAGAAAATGCTATAATTAATTTTTTCAAACAGTTTCGTGTTGAAATATTCTGGAAACTTGTATTTGGCGCTGCTAGACCCCCCCTGTCGGCCATTTATTTTTTCGCGTTTTCTCTCTCTGTAAGCCCCCCACCCCAACCCCCACCCCCACCCCTCGTCCATTTTCTCCGTCAGATGGCAGCATGTGACGTCATTTTACGGAGAAATCCGAGCGAGTGATAAGCCACGCCCAGGCCAGCTCATGCACTGCACTCGTACCGAAAAAAATGTAAATATTTTTTTATTCTGTAAAGTTCAACTACCACAAAATGAATAGATGTCAAACTACATAAAAACACAAAGAAAATAAGCCGTACGTGAAAAAATAACATTAGTTACGTTGGTAGTTTTACGGGTAAAAAGCCCGAACACTTTTAATTAAAAAAAAAGTTTCGCATATTGTATATTTTTGTCTGCTTAAATCGCATTTAAAAGTGTGAGAATTTTTTTTTCAGGTGGATATTTATTTACAAGAACACTTTACACTTTTTAATAATAATAAAAACAAAACATTTGTAAACAAGCCTTTAAAAAAATAATAATATAAGCGAAAACACGCAAACACTGGTTTTCACGAGCGTTTGGAACTGCTAAAATGACAGTTCCAATTTAGCTTTCATTCGCCGTCTGAAGCGGGCATGCGTATAAGCGAACTTCGCTAAGAATGTGTAACTGTGAATTTGACAGCTCCAAGCAAAGTTTTACATTTATACTTATATGAATATGGGGACAGTTATCGACATTAAGCTTCAGGATTATATATATATATATATATATATATATATATATATATATATATATATATATATATTATTATTATTATTATTAATATGATATATTATCACATAGAAAGGAAAAAATAAACGTATTATTTTTACCGTGTATCGATAATATTGAGTAGAAATGATTGGGGGTGCTGCAGTTCCACAGCTCCAGGCACGAGCCGCCACTGTATATATATATATATATATATATATATATAGAGAGAGAGAGAGAGAGAGACACACACACACACACAACAAATAAGTAAAAATTATATTCCAACATGCATGATATTGACCATCTTATCAGCTATTCCTTTAATTCAGTTGACTTATACAATTCATGACAGTATCTGTTTCGTAGCACAAAATCAATCACTAAATTATCATATCAATGAATGTAAGTAACCAATTATTTTACAATTCACCATTAGCAGAAATGAAGTACAACTTATGACTATCGATTGAAATAATTTTTAATACTTAAATTTTATATTGGACAGATTAGTGAATTAATTTATAATATAAAGCGAGTAAATCTTTTTTAATAATATTAAGTGAAAGACATTAAAACTATATTAGATTAATTATTAGTTGAATATGGATGACTATGGGTTACGAAATGTTTATAATATGAATGCTAAAGGAGAAGTAAAAATGAAATTAAAGAGGAAAAAATAAATATAAGTAAACTTAATATCTCGTTAGTTTTATCCCAAGGGAAGTAACTCTGCCTCACTTTAATTCAAATAAATTTAATTATTTACAATTACGATAAAAAGGAGGTTTCAGATAATTTTTAAACTTAACTTAACGTAAGCATAGGCTTGGAATTGTATGATTTTTGAAAGCTTGATTATAATAGTCAAGAAAATTGAATTATGTCTGGTTTTCAATTCAAATCAATTGATTGATTATAATAATCGTAATGATCAATCGTTTTAAGCTTAGTTTAGTTTCGTACATACAAACATGTAACATAGTTTATAATTTATTAATGTTATTTTTATAAGTATGAATACACAAGTTAGAATGTATAAATTTACTAATTTTTAAATAGAACTTCTGATGAGTTAAGGGCATAATAGATTCACTGATTGATATAATAATTAAGCGATTGATTTTGCGCTACGAAACAGATACTGTCAAGAATTGATAAGTCAACTGAATTAAAGGAATAAATTATAAGTTGGCCAACATCATGAATTTTGGAATATAATTTTTTTGTTTTTTATTCTCTATATTTCTTTATAATTACATTGAGCTTCTTAAATAAGGATTGGTATAGATTATAAGAAATATATTTCTACAGAAATATATATTCTCTTCTTTCTCCTCCCTATTTTTCTATTTATTTTTTTCTTTTTTTTGCTCTCTCTCTCATCCTTTCCGCCAACCTCCCCTCTCCTCTCTTATTCACCATATTACTCTCTCCCACTCTCCCCTTCTTTCTATTATTTTTACTCTTCCCCAACCCTGACCCTAACCCCCTCCCCCACTCCCCTTCTTTCTATATTATTCCTTCCCTACTCTATCACGGTTACATCATTTCATCATTCTCGCTTTCACATAACTCTCTCTCTCCCTCACATCTATTCACTATCCTGTTCTATTCAATTCATCTATTTTTTATTTTTAAAAAGGTTTATTATTTATTAGAAAGTTTTATTTTCAGAAAGTTTTTTAATTAAAAATGGGCACATAAGAAAGGAAAAATTCCTGTAAAATGAGACCAAACATGGCGTATTGCTACTTGGACGTAAGGTGCTACTAATTGGAATTATATCTAACATGGGATTGTGGAGAGCTTACCAGTGAGATGCCTATTCACATTACATTTAAACTTCTGCATATCATTACACCCAGGGAATTAGGAATCATGGGAAGCGGGTTCAAAAGTCAAGGGGAATTCTACTACAATATAAGGATTGTCGGCACCTAGAGGCTTCAACATTGAAGGGTTGGTATTTTTCTGCTTTCGCATCATTCGGGAGTTTGTAGATCGAGGGTTCACAAGTGCTATTTAATCAGAGCACATTCAATTAAAGAAGTTACAAAATTGGCAAACAGATGCAACATTCCGGCTATGTGACAGGGGTTGTAGCATGGCAGATAGTGCAGATTCTATTAGATTTGAAACTCTTTTTGGATCATGTCTAATAGGTAAAGACTTGCGGTAGATTTATCAGCTTAGATGTGACGACAATACTCTGCATGGTAGAGATATAGGATATGTGGGAAATGTTAGGCCGAAAAGTTTGAAAAATGGGTTGTCAGGTAATATGTTTTTTGATATGGTAATAGTTTTGAGTTTTTTTTATGATTGTTAAAGGAACGAAGCTTAGTCTTAGTAGCATTACCTGTTTTTATTCATTTGCGGTTCCATTCCTCTACAAACTGAACGTAGTTTTCTAATACCTCTGCTATTACTTTTGATATGTGTACATTCGTTTTCCCCTCATGTCTATTATAGTGAAATTACAACACTGATGAAAATATTCTTGAAATTTCACATTACTAAATCAGATAAAAAAAACTATTTTTCAACCTTGAAAAGAATTGTAAAAATTCGAAGGAACACAATGAGTTCTTAAAGAAACTAGCATTGCTTTCAATTGAAAAATATACTTCACTAATACACAATATGTCAAGTTGAAAATGATATTTTCTTACAAATACAAACAATAAGAATGAAGTAAAATAAAATATTTATTTCTATATAAGATTCTATTAAGCTTATATATTTTTATATGTATGCATATATATGTATTTTTATGCTTTAATTTTACAAAATATCGAAACAATAGGTAAAACTTTTTCTGGAGCAGTGTAACAGAGTACTCATGAGAAAATCAGCAGCAGTACTAGATAATGTTGTATGGTCTTTACTTCCGGGTATTGTATCCTTATTTTGGAGAGTGGATGTGTTTGCATTTTATCATCTTAATTACTGTTAAGTTGAAGGGAGTGCAAAGCGTACAACCCAGGACATGAGTACAACCCAGGCTATGATAACGTAATTGTGTGAAATTGGCAATACCCATATGTGCAGATCGAAATATAAATTGGATAAGATTATAAAAATAATAATTAGAAAATCGAAAGAAGAGAAGAAACATTAGAAAACCGAAATAAGTAATTGTATTAAGAGAAGAAACATTTCTAACTAAAAAATAACTAGGAATGAAAATATGAATTCATCTGTAACATTATTATATTTTAATGGAATTTGTCTTTCTATTTCGATTGTCTTTATTCTTTTAGATAATCATGGATACATGTTTCGTCATCTCTAACTCTTATGTGTGATTAAAGACCGAAACTGTAGTTGCTCTCTACCGGTTGCGCAAAAAAAAAACTGCTTCTGAAACTTGAATGAAGTTCTTCATCTTATCCTCGTTCACGCTGTTTATGAAACACGTGATTTGGAAAGAGGGATTTGAAGAAACAGCAAAAAACATGTGGAAGAGCACACTAACCTGAAAAACATTCATGTGAAGCCCCCCCCCGCATTTAACGGTGGAAGTTATTTCAAGGTATTAGCAATAATTATAATAAGCAATTGGTTATAATAAAAGTCAAGTATATGTTTTGTTTCATGAATGTATTATCCCAGGCATTATCTACTTATTTTGAATCACAAATTTTATATTATTATTGCGTGAAGTATGGCGAGGTTTGAAAGGTTATTTTCAGCAATTGATTAATTTGACATTTCTAAGAGGTTAATTCTAAATATGAATTGACCTTGTGTCTAACTTAAGCCATAGAAAGCATATGAACAAATCAGACTTTCGTGGTATTATTTCAATGTAGTGTTTGTTCTGTCCTAGAAGGATGTGCTCGCAGGTAAAACCTTTGAATGTGTGATTTTTCTATTGCAGTCTTTATTCAATTTTCGGAAAGATAGATTCCAATTATAAAATATGCAACTCTGTGAGGCATGTGAATAAATGTAGATTATAAAATAGAATTAAATTGTTGAATGTTGTTTGTGCAAAAGGTTTTAACGACATATAAGCTATATATGATGAATCACATTCCACCACAAAATTATGACCATGACGTTTTTATGGTGATTAAATTTCTTTTTGTGTGTACGGATGGGAGTGTTATATTTGAGGATTTCAAAACAAACAACTTAGCATAATACTTTTGTATACTTTGTAGTGGTGATTAATTCCTTTCGTCATTTTCAAATGCAAGTTAGTTCTTACAAGAATTCATTAACTCAAAATATTCATAATCGAAAATTGTTTGAAACTAGACAAACCACACTCTTAATCTTATATATTGAGAACATACGCCTATAACAATTTTGTTATTTCTTATGAATTTTGGTGAGGGTTACAGTCGTACAACTCATAATAAACTGTTGTTTACCAGAAATATGCTGCAGGTGGCGTGATTAAAAGTTTCCCTAGAAAAACATATGAGAAATGTGTCACATGATATGGCAAAGAAGTATTTCATGTATTTGAGGATAGAAAAGAGTTTCCAATCTGAATATGGAAAGAATATTCAAAGAAGAAATACATGGAAAAATAAAAAAAATGCAGAATAAAATACTTAATCAAAAGTTAAATTAATAAAAGAATCAATTCGAACATTTTGTTAACTTTATTTCACGTTTGCAGGGAGGTGGCCTTGCATTTTTTGGATGTTGTCGATCTAAGAGCTTCCAATGCATAAACTGGGCTTTGGTCTCCGAATCCTTCTTTAGAAAACTTTTGACTCACATTCTTAGCACATCTCCAAATTAATTCTAGAGCAATCGACACATGTCATAATCACGTCGCACACCAGTTTGTGAAAACCTAATGTGATCATTTCCTTTGGCATGGATATACATACAACAGGATACGGCTTGTAAATTTCATATCATGAAACTTTGAGAATAAAAACTTCGTTTATTTAAAGAAAATTATTAACATAATCAAAGGATCATATTATTTTGTCTCGTTAATAAAAAGCCACATACATTACAAAAATATAGCATTTCGATTTTTCTTATTTTACTTTGTCATAAAAATCAAAATATACTTGGCTAGCATGTGTGCATGCTTCAAAAGGTCAGTCTTGTAACAAAAACAGAAAAAAAAGAATAAAACAGTTCTTCAATGGGCTTTATATTAGATGGTCACTTAAGCGAAGTAGACTGTCACATTCTTATGCAAATGATTAAGGTGAATAAAGATTTCACAAAAGAATGTCGAATTGAGCTGATAAACTGTTAGTTAAACCATATACTTTATTAAGTTTGAAGAGATACTCTTGGAACTTACACATGATTTTATTACGATATGAATTCATATCCAAGAGCAAATTTATAGACAGTTATTATCCCTGCTATTACTTCGTTGCAAAAGTTTAGTGTTCTAAGCATTGTGTTAAAATATTTATAACGATTTGTCATGAGGCTAGCTTGTAGATTTAATATAGTTTTTTCTTTTGTTTCAATTTTCTTCAAAATTCTCAGAAATGAAGGGGTTCCTACCTATAATAAATCTTTCTTTTTATTAAAAGAACCAGAATGTTGTTTGTCTCTTTTTTAATTTAATATATTTCAATCGAGAAATTAATTCTCATGCATTTCAACCGAGAAATCATTTAACCAAATATATTTGTCAGTTTTTAAAATTCTTTTGTCTAATTCAGTTGCTCTTATAATTACTGAAATAAAGATTTTCCAAAGATTCCAGCTGTTTTCTATCTTATTGAAAGCAGTGGTAAGCTTTCATTGTGAGTAGTCATTATAATTCTATCCTGATCATAGTGAAGAAATCCTCTGTAAAGCCAGTCTATAAAACATTCCTTACTTATATAATAATGATAATTCCAAAAAAGACTTAGCACACTATTGTTTGGCACATTTTTTCCAATTTTTGAAATACAATGTGTGGAGTATTTTTAACTCCTATTTTGATTTCTGTAGCTGCTCTGTTAAGTAAAGCATCATTAGGAACGCTCTGTATGTGTTTTCATATGCCTCAACAAATGTCAATCGGATGCAAAAGAAGAACCACATAATTAACAAGAATGTGGTTTCTCTCCTGTATGCGTTTTCATATGGCTCAACAAATGTGACCTCCATGCAAAAGAAGAACCACATACTTCACAAGAATATGATTTCTCTCTTATCATTTTGTTTAAGCCAAGGATGGGGCATCCTACTAGATGCCAAACATACACCTGCTATTTTAGACACTCCAACCGAGAGATCTTTTTAAGATTCTAACCGTCCCTTTAAGTGCAATTGTTTGAATCTCCTTTGCACTTGGTTTACCTGGTATATTTGTAAGATAGTTTGTAAAATTCTTTTTCATAAGTCCGGTTGCTCCTATAATTACTCTCCCGTATGTGTTTTCATATGATTCAGCAAACTTGACTTCCATGCAAAAGAAGAACTACATACTTCACAAGAATGTGGTTTCTCTCCCGTATGTGTTCTCATATGAGTCAATATATGTGACCTCTGTGCAAAAGAAGAACCACATACTTCACAAGAATGTGGTTTCTTCCCCGTATGTGTTTTCATATGACTCAATAAATGTGACCTCTGTGCAAAAGAAGAACCACATACTTCACAAGAATGTGGTTTCTCTCCCGTATGTTTTTTCATATGATGCAACAAACGTGACTTCCATGCAAAAGAAGAACCACATACTTCACAAGAATGTGGTTTTTCTCCCGTATGTGTTAGCATATGATGCAATAAACTTGACTTCCGTGCAAAAGAGGAACCACATACTTCACAAGAATGTGGTTTCTCGCCCGTATGTGTTTTCATATGATGCACCAAATTTGACTTATGTGCAAAAGAAGAACCACATACTTCACAAGAATGTGGTTTCTCTCCTGTATGTGTTTTCATATGACGCAATAAATCTGAACTCTGTGCAAAAGAAGAACCACATACCTCACAAGAATGTGGTTTCTCTCCCGTATGTGTTCTCATATGACTCAATAGATGTGACCTCTGTGCAAAAGAAGAACCACATACTTCACAAGAATGTGGTTTCTCTCCCGTATGTGTTCTCATATGACTCAATAAATGTGACCTCTGTGCAAAAGAAGAACCACATACCTCACAAGAATGTGGTTTCTCTCTCGTATGTGTTTTCATATGACTCAATAAACTTGACCTCTGTGCAAAAGAAGAACCACATACTTCACAAGAATGTGGTTTCTCTCCCGTATGTGTTTTTATATGAGGCAACAAATTTGACTTATGTGCAAAAGAAGAACCACATACTTCACAAGAATGTGGTTTCTCCCCCGTATGTGTTTTCATATGATGCAACAAACTTGACTTCCATGCAAAAGTAGAACCACATACTTCACAAAAATGTGGTTTCTCGCCTGTATGTGTTTTCATATGACGCAACAACGTTTATTTCAGTGCAAAAGAAGAACCACATACTTCACAAGAATGGGGTTTCCCTCCCGTATGTGTTTTCATATGACTCGACAAATATGCCTTCTGTGCAAAAGAAGAGCCACATACTTCACATGAGTGTGGTTTCTCTTCTGTATGAGTTTTCATATGACTCAACAAATTTGACTTCCGTGAAAAAGAAGAACCACATACTTCACAAGAATGTGGTTTGTCTCCAGTATGTATTTTAATATGACGCACCAAAGTTGACTTCTGTGTAAAAGAAGAACCACATAATTTACAAGAATGTTGTTTGTCTCCCATGTTTTTTGCATCTGATTCCACAAAAAGTATATTCAATGGAGTGTAAGGTGATAACCAAGCTAATAAATTTCACTTTCAAAAATTTATATGTGGAAATTTATAATTTTTTTAACTTTTAAAAAGCACCAACGAAGCAAAATCCTATTAATCCATTAATGAATTTCTTTTCATTTTTGCAAATTCTGGAAATATAAAATAAATTTGAAAAATATATTTCATAGAGTAAAAATGAATTTTTTTTTTTTGATATTTTTAAATATAACTGTATTAATAATCAAATTCAAAATAAAATGATGATAATTTTATGCACTACTGGTTAGTTAACAAAATTAGTGAATTTAGTTTTATACAATACTGGATTTTGAAATAATGGTTCAACTGTTCCTATTTTGTAATATTTAACAAAAAATCATTGCTTCCTCATTTTTTAGATGGTGATTAATTATTCAAATTATTTGGATTTTTCAAAATAATGTTCTCATCTTGGCTGTTAATTTCACTACGTTTCTATGTTAACTCCGATCTTATTCAGGTGTATTTTGTCGAACCTGGAACCTTTCCCTTAAATTCACAGATCTTTACATAATTCTGAATTGAAGCTTTTATTTAGTACATGATAATAACATGCTACTCTATTGTTAGCAGTTAGTGAGTAAAAGTCCGACATCATTTAAAATTATTTTTTCAATCTCACTAGCAGACAATTCTATTTGAATCAGAAAAAGTATTTTTTCAAGATGTTATCACTATTACATCATATATATATATATATATGATAGACAGATTTCATTACTTATTAATATACATGTATACATAGATTATCTATTATTTATAATTAATCCTTCTCATATCGTGCCTAATAGTTGATAATCAACCGAAATATGAACTCTTTCTTTAAGTCAGCTTACTCTTAACTATTCTTCTCCATCTATAATTTTGACTACTGCTTTCTGTTTTCAATTTATATATATTGTTGTTTTGATTTATATATATATATATATATATATATAAAGCTGAATGTTTGTGTGTGTCTCTGGTCACGAATAGGCTCCCATATGGTTGACTATTATAGAAAACTGATCACATATAATTATAGAAGATATATCGAGACACAGGAATGGGTAGGTTTGATCTGGTAGAATGGTAGTTCATTAAAATTGTGGGGTCTGCGTTCGCGCCTGGTCCAGAAAGTATGGAAAAAAAAATTAAAAAAAAACGTTTACAAGGGTTTTTGATATAGATGTACATAATAATACTTTGATAAGTACGTTTTAACTTAAATAGGAATTGTATAATAAAATCTTGCGATCTGCTTTGCGCCTGGCCTCCATAGAATGGAAATAGGCACAAACTTTAATAGACTTTTCATATCTATCTGCGTAAGTATACTTTGATAATTATGTTTCATTCTGAAGAAATATGGTATAATAAATTTATGGGGTGTTCATTCGAACCTGACCTCCATAGAATGGAAATATGGCACAAAGTTTAACAAGTTTATTTTATATAGATCTGCAGAATATTGTGATAAGTGTTTCAGTGTGAACAAGTATGGTATAATAAATTATGGGGTTTATCTATTTTATTTTTACTTTCATCATATGTTGCTTTGGTTTTGATACGGCCAAATTCGAAGCTATCTCTTTACAACCCTTCCTTTTCATAACCTATCATACTTTCATAAATCAGAGTCCATTTTCTGTAGGTTGTTTTTGAACCCAGTACACGACGGGTACTTTTGCTAGTATATATATATATATATATATATATATATATATATATATATATATATATATATATAGACTTGTTTGTAATATTTCGAATTTTACTGGGTTTGTATAATTCAGTAAATTACCAATAAGTTATGAAAAAAAGATTATGGAAAGACAACAGAAATTAACTTTTTATTAACTCGAGCAGACGGCATGCAGGGAAGCCATCGAGTGTCATCTACTAATTTTACTTTTAAATTACCACATGGTTACTGTCAGATCGTTTTCACTATTCATTGGGTGTCCCATGTATTTAGACATGTAACAAAAATACGTATTTTTTTTTTAAAGAAAAAGATATTGATGTTAAAACTTTAATGCCATGAGTTAACAAGACAGTAAGGAGTTGAAAATGTTTTACAATGGATATTCGTACAGAGTTCAGCTTGCACAAAAAAGGATATGGTTTTAAGCAAAAATGTGCGAATATGGTTTTGTCGATGTAAATGAAAAAGTAAAGAAGAAAATAAAAAAATGAAAAAGAAACAAATAATATATCATACCGAATGAGGAAATGATCATAGAATGCATTCTGCACTGATTTTAAATGTACAATAGTTGTTGTTCGTTTGTTGTGTTATAATTGTTTTGATGATATATATATATACTTATTGATTTGTAAATCGCCACTTGTTCTCGTCTCCTCTTACCAACAGCGACTATAACTCATTCCTCGCATTGTGTCAGCCTTCTAAATCTCTTTTACCTATATATATATATATATATATATATATATATATATATATATATATATATAACTGCATCAATAGTTTTATTGAAATGTGTAAGATATCAATATTTCACTAAATATATGTCACAAAAAATAAAAATTGTATAATCACATGACCGTTATAAGTTTAGTTATTTCACAAACTTTTATTCAAATTCATGCAATAGTCACAAACTTATGATTTTATATTATTTATTCAGCGATTTCCACTGTCCATCGCTTAATTGCAGGTTTCTTAAAATGTTGTATAAGGGCAAAAATACATGAAAACTTTACTTTTTATTATATTTTTCTATTAAAGAATAATAAACGAAAGCACATCCTACATGCTAAGACTCAAATAAATAAATAATTTATCGCCATATCCACCATTTTTTAAATAACTTTAAACAACCTTTTTTCCACCAGAGAAGTCAATTGTTTAATCTGGAAAAGAGTTATGTTTCTGGCGACATCAACTACTTTCTTCCACAGGGCATCCGTTGAAGTACATTGCTCTCCTCCCTCATAAACACCTCTTTAATTTTTAAAGATTATTTTCCTCTTTTTCGTGTTTCTTAACAAAAATGATTTGGAGTTTTTGTTATCTTTAGTCAGTTGCACCAACTATTGTTACAATGGAGCAGCAACTATTTTCAAATAGGTGGGAGGATGATGTACAGCAGTATTTTAGGATGCCTAGAGCAGTGGATGAGGAAAAATGTCAAATAGCTCTCCTAACTACAAGGAGTCGGAAAATTCATAAACAGACTCATTTTAAACAATGAGTTTTACATTGGCAGAATTTAAGGGGTCCTTAGATAACTACTACTGGATTGTTGCAAACCCTAACAGAAATATAGTCGAATTAGCAAACGTGAGACAAATTAGGTTAGAAGTGATACAGGACTATATACTAAGGATAATAAAATTACTGTTACTATTTTGTCGATGTGGGCAACATACAGAAATTCTGCAAGAATCATATCCATGGAAACCAGGTATGCTCACTTCACACAATGCTCCATAACAGACCAAGGGCATAAAACCGATGCACATAGTCGGTAACATGGGCACATCAAATTGTTTCGATTAGAATTGCTGTAAAGAATTACAGAACTTTGGTTAATAGGTGAGAAGATGTGTCACTAATGGTATTTTTAATCACTTAGACCGAGACCTGAACTATGTAATAAAAAAGTTAGTTGAAGTAAAGTTTATTAATTGTAGAAGGGCTTGCTCGATTAAGAGTAGGGATAGGAAGTCAGTCTATCCACCATGACTCCTTTGTTGTAGAGAATCTCAAAACAAGCCGCCACTAGCTTAAGAAAAAAGGGTTATGATGTCCTTCAATTTGGGAATGATAAGAATATTTGATGAGTATATTGTACGAGTAACAACTCTGGAAAATTATGCCCATATTTCATCAAAAGTTCAGTTAACAAAGAAAATTATGTTAAAACATGCATGGCTTGTGTGGGTTTTACTAATGGTCTAGGATTAAAATAGAAATGGTAAAATATTAGACTATGAAATAGAGCAAATAAGCAGTGGATTCATTAGCAATCCAAGCAGAGTATTAGTAGCTAATGCAGTGGTAAACGTTGAAGGGTCTCGTAAGTTTGCGTTGTTTGTAATGAACAATACCAACCAAACAATCACCTTGAGAAGCTAAGTGTAGCGTGACTGATATCACTACCGAGATTACCATGCCTTATGAATAAATAAATGAGATACCAGAGAATTATTTGAAGGGAATAAATGTGTTTGAGGAATTTAAGTTGGAAGTTGATATGCTACTGAAGCAGAATAAAGATTTCATTTGTTATGGAGCATAAGGTCTTGCGCAGAACCATACTGGAATGCATTAATGAGACGCCCGTATCAAACACGGCTAAAGAAAGTTGGTAGACTTGACAATAGAGGAAATGATGCAGGCAGGTGTAATTTTTAGGGCTTTAAATAAAGTAACAAAGAATTATACTTGAGCATTACCGGTCATTGGATATAATAGCCTCGCTTGGATCAGGAAATACTTCTAAAAATTAGATCACAAGCCAGAGTACTGGCAGGTTAAATTAAGGACGGTAAAGAGAGGTTTGTTCCACTTTTATGTTATACTGTTCAGACTCATGAATGCAACTGGGGTCTTCTAGGAATTAATGTTCATAGTTCAAATATTTCAAAACTTGGTGATTATCACGGACGGCATTGAAAACACTCCATGTGACAAAGGTGTTGACTTTTTGTCCAATCGGCATTCAAAGAAAGCGAATTTCAAAAATATTTTTCTGGCAGATTTTGCTAGAGCCGGTCTATCACCTGTAAAAAAGCATTGCACAAAACCCAACCAGTCGAGTAACAGTTCCCCTTCAGTCCAGACCAGACGTATTTCAATCGCTCGCTCCATTTTGTGATGTTAAACCATAAATATGATTTTTGTGCACTTTGCATTGGAAGCTCATAAATCTCGTTGGATTAATTAATTACCAAAGGAAAAATAAATTTGTGTTGCATCAGATATATTCATGGAACTGCTTAAAACAACAAACTTTATTTTCCTTTTCGTAAAGAAAAAAGAAACATTTTTCTGCAAAAATGACATTCTGCCTCAGTCATCGAAAGATTTCTCTCTCACTGGATTTTCATTACACATTTTAATTCAAATCCTATCAGACTATTTTTATACACCATTTTTGTGAGGAAAATCAAGTTTTCGACAAGTAAAAATATTTGCACAATAAATAACACTCAAGATGAGAATAGTAGTCTTAATAATCTAAATAATACGATGAATCATTCCTCATCTAAAAAATTCAGAACCATAATATTGCAATTTGTTTAACAATCATGATTATTTTTTTAATTTAGTCAAAGTTATTTATTAGGTTTGTTGGATGTATTTTTGAGAGAACTAAAAATACAACAAAATAAGTTTCTTTAATTATCAGCATTCTTTAAACAAACGATCAGAAAATTTGAGAACTCTTTGGTATACTTACGTGTACACAGTTTCTAATACATCAATCCCTGATATTGAAACCATGTAACGAGAATACAAACATTTAATTAAAGAAATAAGAAAACAACTGAATGTCAAAAAGTCAATTCGCGAAATTTGGCTGAAAAAATCGATGTTTCCAAAATAGGGGATTTGTATTAGAAAACAGAGCATAGCTTAAAAAATTGTAAAAATTTCATTTTTTATGAAACAAAAAAAAAAACGAAAATAAAAAATACACGGGATGCCTTCCATGTGTGCCCCGTGCATTTCTTTTACTTATGAATCAGTGTAAAACATTAAAAAAAATTTTTTTCATTAGTAAACGATAAATAAGTTGTTTCGGTCTTTCCAAACCCCAAAAACATTTACAATGACAACTTTTATAAGTTTTCGGGGGGATGCTGAAAACGAATATAAGATTTAAAAGTGACCCAGTAGGTGTGTCAGAAATTTCCTGAAAAATAGTGAATAATTCTACCCAATCTTTCTAAGCTTATAACTCCTCGAAAAATGTAAGTCAAGCCCTAATTTTTTAAAAAAGGTTTTACACTTCGGACTTTACAGGTAAATTGCTAAAAAACACTACTTCTTTTGTTTTAAATTTGAATATATTAATTATTGACATTTTTTCTTCAATTTGTGATATATAACACTTTGGTGTGTAAATTAATTATTTACTTTTTAATAGAAATTTCAAAATGGGAGGCGTGAATTATTCGACCCCCTGTTTTTCCAAGCTTATAACTACTCGAAAAATTTAATTCAAGCCCTAATTTTTTTTTAAATTAAAGGAGCAAGGTTTCATTAAAAAAAACAAACAAACAAACAAACAAATAACGTGGTTAAAAAAAGGTTTTAAACTTCGAACTTAACAGGTCAATTTCTAAAAACACTACTTTTTTTAAAATTTGAATATATTATTTATTGACCTTTTCTCTTCAGTTTGTGATATATAAAACTTTGGTGAGTAAATTAATTATTTACTTTTTAATAGACACTTGAAAATTGGGGCGTGAATTTAAAAAAAACGTTTGTCTAAAATATTATATTCGGTTTATTGGAAAGAACATAAAATTTCACATTGACCCTGAAAATATTGCAAAAAATAGAATCAATAGAAAAATTTTGATAGATTTTTAAAGTTTAAAAATTGAAAAATATTGAGTTCGGAAAATTCATTACTGTTTTTATTTTTTAATAAAAAAATATATTTCGATTACTTTTAAAGCAACTTTAATAGTTTATTTTGGAACTATAATCCATAAAGAAAATAAACAACCCACTTTTAAAAGAGAAATTACGAGTTTTTATATTTTATTCGCAGTTTCGTGTTAGGGGTGTCAAAAATTCCTAGAAAAATTCTGATACACCTAGGACCCAGAAAAATAGTTTTCATTATATGAAAAATTTTCTTTTTCAAAGAGCGGGGGTCACTTTTCATTAGAAATTTCACACAAAATGAACACCCATTTAATGGCCACCTAGTGAGGAGGAGTTTTTTGCATTTCTGTTTTTGGATCTAAAAGTTTTTTTTGTTTTAATTTCTAATTTCATAGTTCAATAAAATTTTGTTTTATTTCTAATTTTATATTTCAATAAATTTTTTTATTTCTAATTTAATATTTCAATAAATGTTTTCATTTCTAATTTCATATTTCAATAAAAACACGAGGAAAACGTTAAAGAACAAAAATAAAGAAAAATCTGTATGCAGATACGTGTCATTCCTTATGTTATCAGTGGTGACCATTTCCGTACGTGCTTGAGCATACAAAATTGGCCACCATTGATAACATAAAAAGGATGAAGTAAAGAATAGATACCCTGTAGCAGACGACGCCGCCTGGCGGTGCCAAGCGCACAATTCAACATACACCGGTGATTCGACCTTGACATTGGCACAAGCACATGGCGTCGGTTGTTTTTAAACACGTCAAATAGCAAACCTGCTCGAATATTCACCAGCATTTTTTTAAAAATATATTTACAAAACCTTTGAAGATTTAAAAGAAAAAGTATATATTTACAAAACATTTTTTTTAAAATAAGTAACAAAACGAACGTATTTAAATAAAAGATATTTAAATAAACGGGTGTCTCTTTCTGTTTCGGATTTTTGCGACCAAGATTGATTTTTATGTGCCGTGTTTTGGGGGGTTCTGTGTGCGTTTTTAAGACAATTCAATATTTATTCTTTAAAACATTAACTTCAGCGACAATTAATATATTTTCAAAATAATATTTTTAAATATTACATTTTTACGAATATTTGCAAGCAAGATTAAAATAAAAAACTTCAACTAAAGACTGTTTGAATAAAACTTATAAAAAAAGGTTCATTATATACAGTTTTGGCCATTTCTTTTTGTGCGTTTTTGATACAATTCAATATTTATTTACAGTGCGATGTATGTCGGTGGTCAGTGAAGGAGAAATCCTTTTAGGCCGAGGCAATTTTTTATGCATAATAAAATCACAAGTATAAACAATCGAGATAAAAAAAAAATATTATTTTATTCATATCTTTTTTTTATAAGTTTTATTCAAACAGTCTTTATTTGAACTTAATGGACTGTTTTTTTTTTATTAACTGTTTTATTCTTTTTATCAAACAAAAATAGAACTTTTATAATGAAATATATATGGCCGTTGATATTCGCAGCCGGCTGCGGCTATTCTAAAATGCTATTCGCAGCCGGTCGCATCAGCTGACCGGAAGTGACGTCAGTAAATTCTTGGCTAGAATTGTAAAAATAATTTGTTTTCTTTTGTAATAGAATTTAACAATTTCTTTCATTTTGAGCTGCTTTTTTCTCCCGTTTATTTTTGTTTTCTACAATTAATAAACCAGTTTACAAGTAAAAAATAAGTTGTTTTAATTTTTAATTACCAACACAGTGGCGAATTTAATTTTTCTCTCTCCCATTTTTTATTTTGAGCGGAGAATTTAACATGTCTTTTCATTTTAATTATTTGTTTTAGTTTTTCATTACTAACACAGCGGAGAATTTGGGGTACTCATGCAGAGAACGGCATGGGCGTGGCTTATCACTTGCTCAGTTGCGAAATATTTTTGTTTTTAGTAAATAATTTGCGTTTTTTGGCAAAGTTTATTTTTAATAAAATTAGCGTATTTACTGATATTTTTGAACCGCGATATTACCATTCTTTCATAGCACCGATCACTTTAGTCCTGCCTTCTTACACAGGTTTTCGGGTCGCTGACAACGAATCTGATAATCAACCCCACAGCAAATTTACCGTTTAGATGGTATTAACCCCTCTACCTGTCGCCATTTTACAGGCTTCGTTGCTCGCCCGCTAGGTGTATCAGAATTTTAGGAGGAATTTTTGACACCCCCAACAAAAAACTGCGAATAAAATATATAAAACTCGTAATTTCTGTTTTTAAAGTGGGTTGTTTATTTTCCTTATGAAATATACTTCCAAAATAAACTATTACAGTCGTTTAAAACATAATAGAAGTATTATTTTTTATGTTTTAAAAACAATGTTTACAAAATGTCTAAGCGCGTTTCTCCGACAACTTCTTTTTAAAAACAATGTTTACAAAATGTCTAAGCGCATTTCTCTCGACAACTTCCGGTTTCGCCGCCGGCCGGCTGCGAATAGCATTTTAGAATAGCCGCAGCCGGCTGCGAATAGTCACTTCGATATATATTATGGACTGTTTTTCAAACATCGAAATTTTAAAATTAAAGTTTTATTTAAAACAAAAACAAAGACGAGCTGTTTTTTCTTTTCGAGATATTTTTTTTCACCATTTATTACTTTGAAATTTTATTCACCAATGAAATGATAAAAAAAAACTTTTCGTTAAATATATTTTAAAAAAATTATTATAAAATATCTATAAAGTCTATTTTTATGTCTGTAAATGTTTGTTGAAAGTTCAAATAAAGTTTATAATTTAATTGAAAAAAAAAAACACCTCGTCCTTTTTTTTTTTAAATCTTGCTTGCGAATATTCGTAAAAATGTAATATTTAAAAATATTATTTTGAAAATATATTAATTGTCGCTGAAGTTAATGTTTTAAAGAATAAATATTGAATTGTCTTAAAAACGCACACAGAACCCCCCAAAAAACACCGCACATAAAAATCAATCTTGGTCGCAAAAATCCGAAACAGAAAGAGACACCCGTTTATTTAAATATCTTTTATTTAAATACGTTCGTTTTGTTACTTATTTTTAAAAAAAATGTTTTGTAAATATATACTTTTTCTTTTAAATCTTCAAAGGTTTTGTAAATATATTTAAAAAAAAATGCTGGTGAATATTCGAGCAGGTTTGCTATTTGACGTGTTTAACAACTGACGCCATGTGCTTGTGCCAATGTCAAGGTCGAATCACCGGTGTTAGTTGAATTGTGCGCTTGGCACCGCCAGGCGGCGTCGTCTTCTACAGGGTATCTATTCTTTACTTCATCCCATAAAAAATACAAAGCTTAAACTCGGAAAATTACGTGTTTGGAGCAATTTAAAAGCGATATTCGTTCTCAGCACACCCAAAAACATACAGAAGTCGTCATGTTAAAAATAAGTTATCAAACGGCTTTCAGGAATAGAAATTCCGGCGGACGTTGTGGAAATTAACTCCCACCTCGAAATTCCACAATCTACACTTTTTTCATGTAAATTTTATCGATTACAAACTTAACTTTACAGATTTAAAAATAAAACGAAAATAAAAAAATACACACGTCGTGCTCGTGCGCCGAGCATTTTTTTTTACTTTAAATTTTGAAACAGTGAAAAACATTTAAAATTTATAAAATTATTTTTTTTCTTTTGTAAACGATTAAGAAATTGTTGTTGTTTTTTAAATGCTTTTTAAGTCAGTGTTGAAAACAAAAAACAATCGACATCGACAAACTTTCCAACGCTAAATCAACATTTTCATTTGGATTATTTGCTTAGTAAATGTAGTTATCTCCCTTACATTTTTAACGTATTCTGCAAATGCGCAAAAGTCGATACTAAATTCATGTAGTAATACTTACGTTTTTGTTTTATAATCTGCTTTCGATTAATTTTACCTGCTTTTATAAAGGAAACGATTTTTCAAATGTGATTGACTTTACAAGCTCAACTTAACATTCAAGATGACGAACGGAAGAGCAAGTTCGCAGAAAACAAAATTGAAGAGGAAAAATAATAAAAATAAATCATTTCGAAATAAAGCCGATCTATTTGGTGAATATCACGGATAAAATTATATTATTTTATTAAACATTTTAATATTTACATGAGAGAGAACTGATCACAAGTTTCATTTTGATTAATTCTCTAATTCGTTGCACGTGCAATTTAATGCCGGAAACTGATAACAAGCCGCCGTATCATATTTATTTATTTATTTATTTATTTATTTTATAGATGATTGGTGAAATTATATATATTTTTTAACTTTTTTTTTTTATATAGATTCCTGATTATTGTTTATTGAAAGTCGTTTATCGCATTTTTTTTTTGTGTTTAAAACCTAAAATTAATTTGGCGCTTGTGCAGTTTACACATTAAAAAAAAAATATACTGAAAAAGAACGATATTTTTTTTTTGTCAACTCCCTAAAAACTTTAAAATGACGTCTTAAAAAAGTTTTTGGTGCTGCTGAAAATGAATATCACATTTAAATCCAGGGTAGAAAAGTAATTTACAGGGGATCACTTTCCTATATAAATTCAACCTAAAATGAGCACCCACTTTCTAGCCACCACCTTGTAATTTCTCATATCAGAAAACAAATTTAACTGGTATCTGTTTTCAGCACCCCCGAAAATAGGCGCTGTTTGTTTTACTAAGAGATTCGTTCATTTTTTCATCTAATAATATATTTTTTAAAACTTACTGACAGCAGTTTACAAAAAATATACTTTTTTGTCTTTCGTTCTTTTTTTTTTCCATTATAGACCTGGTATAGTTGTTAACAGGTGGTTATGCAGTTTAATATTTCACAAAAATTCTGTTTATGTTAGATGGCGGTGGATGGGGGAGTGGTGTTGTTGCCCTTCACTATCCCCCCCCCCAATTTAAACAGAATTTTTGTGAAATATTAAAATAAACGATTCTTCTGCTCGGTTAATGTTGGCACGTTACTTACCGAAAATGGTTAATTAAACTACAGAAGCACCTGTTAAAAGCTATACAAGTTCTATAATTGAATACCAACAACAAAAAAAAAGAAAGAAAAAAAGAACGAAAAACAAAAGTATATTTTTGTAAACCCCTCGTGTAAACTTACTGACAGCATAATTAGTGTCCTGAATTGTGAAAAAATAAACGAATCTCTTACACCGGTTTTCGGGGGTGCTGAAAACGAATATCACAGTCAAATTTGTTTTATGATATGAATAAATTACTAGGTGGTTAGAAAGTGGGTGCTCATTTTACGTTAAATTTTATAGGAAATTATCCCCGCCTTTTTGAAAAAGTAATTCGGGTTTGTATTACTGTACACATTGATTCGAAAAAGTGGTCAAAAATTAAAATATACAACAAAGAAATATTAACAGTAGTTATAAAAGTTACTTTGCAACCTACCTCAATCATTTATTAGTGTTTTTAAGTAGTTTTAAACGCTGTTTATTTGATACCAAATATTAACTTTTTACGAGTCGTAAGAATTCAAGATGGCCAAAATTAATACCCCCCTTCTTCTTCGCAGAGAGAAGCCTCGTTTTCAAATTATAGTTCGCGCATATTTTGGTGGGGAGCAGCTTGCCTCGTTTTCAGCACGTGTCTCTGCGGACATATGTCTCTGCGGACATTTTGCGTTTACATTTTTTTTTTGTTTACATTTTTTAGAAATTCCGTCCTGGTAATGAAAGTATTTGTAAACATTACATTTAATTTAGATATTTATTGCGCACAAATACTTTTGAGTTTTTTTTGTTTTATTTTGGGAGGGGGGGGATAACATATAAAGTGGTCAAAACGGTAAATATTTTTTTAAGTTTACATTTTCAAGAAGTTTTGGTACTAATGCAGAGAGTGACCTGGACGTAAATAATAACGCTATTATTTCAAAAGCCAGTCTTAACATGGGGAGGGGAGAGTGTTTTGTACCTATTCTATACTTTAACCTTACAATTGAATAAAAAAAACACACCATAAAACTTCAATTAAACTTGGAAATACGATTTGACATGGTAAGTTTGGGAAAAGGAATTATCAATAAAAAACTAGACAAAATACGGTTAAAAACTCCGTTAATATATGTTTCCGTGACATAACTTCACATGTATTCAGTGGGGTTTTAACAGTATTTTGCATATTTTTTTTTATTTTCAACTCCTTTCCCCAAACTTACCGTGTTAAAGAGAGAGTCGGTCGCCATTCTTAATTTTCCAATACATCGATAAACATTGTATGTTCTTCGAGCTGAATAAACATGTTACATTAAATAAAAACACTAGAAACATATCCAGTTAGGTAGAAAAGTAACTTATCTTGTTTTGATAACATTTAGTTGTTATATTTGTTTTTTGACAACTTTTTTGAATCTATGTGTACAGTAATACAAACTCGAAACGTGTTTTCGACGGATTTTCGGGTGTGCTGAAAACGAATATCACATTTTCACGATATTGCAAACATACTTTTCTGCATGTTTTATCCAGTAATACACGCTTTTTGGAAACTTAAATTTATATCATACACTTTTCGGAAACTTAAATTCATATCATACACTTCTCGGAAACTTAAATTCATATCATACACTTTTCCGAAACTTCTTTTAAATTTATATCCATCGATTCCTGAAACTGTATTTTTCTGCAACCTAACAACTTCCAATTTCTGGAAAAAAAATGGCTCAAGCGCAGATTGTTTATAGGGCTTTCAGTGAATTGTCACTGATGTCAATGGGCGCAACCTTCCGTCAGCACACCCGAAAATCCCTCGAAAACACGTTTGTCTAAAATATATTCGGTTTCTTGGAAAGAACATAAAATTTCACATTGACCCTGAAAATATCGTAAAAATAGAATCAATAGAAAAATTTTGATAGATTTTTAAAGTTGAAAAATTGCAAAATACTGAACTCGTAAAATTCAGTTAATTTCATTACTTTTTTTTTTAATAAAAAAATAATATTTCTATTACTTTTAAAACAACTTTAATAGTTTATTTTGGAAGTATAAAGAAAATAACGGCTGGTGTAATAGGTGTAAAACTTTTTTTTTAACCACATAGATTTTTTTTTTAGTGGAAGCTTATGTTATGCTTAGAATTCCAAGTAAATATGGGACGCTTGCAACAATTTTTTCTATTTCATTCAATGTTTTCTTTTTATAGATATTTAAAAAAATTCAGTCGATAAAAGATGTATTAAAATATATCAATCAAAAACTCATGTATTTCATTAAGAGAATAAAAAAGACTCGGTCAACTGTTTTTTTTTACTTTAAAACTTATAAGTGAATGTGTTCAGTTTTTAGCTATGGAGGACCAAAATACTTATTTTGGTTTACAGCACGCATTAAAAAGACATATAAATTATGCCCTTTAGCCACCGGAATATAAAGACGAATAAAATCAGACTTTTTGTTAAAAAAAAATATTTTATCTAAAAACGGACCTCTAATATAAGTATAAATATGAATAAATTCATAACAATGAACAATTGAACTACTCATCAAATAGTAGTTTTTATAGGTAACCGATTTTGTGGAATATATATATTTTGTATAATCGAAGAACGTAAAATTTCGTTGAATTTTTCAAAGAAAACCGATTTGAAACCAATATTGCATAACTTGCTATCAAACCTGTTATTTTAAAAATTTTTGTCATTGTTCCTTTAATTAAAATAAATTAGAGTTTGAATGACATTTTTCAAGAAATTATAAGCTTCGAAAGACAGTAAGTCTAAATATTCCAGTGTTTACCAGGAATTTTTACAGACGATTTCTGACACTGCTACTGGTGTAATGGCTATTGGCTGATACTGCTATCATCATCCATCAACCTGATACTGTCGATCATTTGGGACAAAGTTCGAGTCGCAACTAACATACTAGGCGCTGAGTTTCTACACCATTCAACCTGATAGTGGATATGTGCAGACGTCGGCTGATAGATGCGAATACGGAACTTTCTGTCACTGGTGTGAAAACTAACACCCTCTCTATCAGCTCTGTCTTCTTCATTGCAATAACGTCCAATAACCCGTACCAAACCTTATTATACTCCTACCGAGAGTTGACAAAAATTTTGTGGTAAGAAAACCCACGCACACCGCATCAAAACCACATGTGCATGTGCACTTGTGTTCTGATACCCTCATCGCTTCCCTGCTGATAACCTTAAGGCAGTGAAGGCAGAATTCAACCATATACTGAAAAACATGCCTGGGAAGGTCAAAGTCAAGTATATGTTTCGTTTCATTAATCCATTATCCCAGGCATTATCAACTTATTTCGGATCACAAATGTTATATAACTTATTGCGTGAAGTATGGCGAGGGTAGTAAGAAGTCTTTTTACAGCTGGTTTATTCGACATTGTTAGGAGCTTAATTCTGAATAAATGCATATAAACAAATCATCATTTGTGGTAGTATTTCAGTGTAGTCTGTGTTCTGTCGTTTTTGAAAGCTAGAAGGTTTTAACTATATATTAGCTATAAACATGAATCACATTTCACTACAAAATTATTACTAAGGAGTTTCTTACGGTCATTAAATTTTATTTGGTGTATGGATGAGCGTGCTATATTTTAGAATTGCAGAATAAACTTTGCATAATACCTACGTATAGTTTGTAGTGGTGATTAATTCCTTTCTTTTCCACAAGGAAGTTAGTTCTCACAAGAACATGTTTGAATATTTCTAAACTTCGACAAGTGCTTTAAAAAGAAAAATACCACCCTTAATTCTAAATATTTGAACAGTATATCTGTTACAATTTTGTTAATTTGTATGAATTTTGACGAGGGTTAGACTCGTCCATCTCAGGATAACATGTCAGCAAACAGAAATATGCCTCATTGCAGGTTGCATAATTGAAAATTTTGTTCCCTAGATAAATGCATGAGAAATGTAAGTGTCGGCAAAATGAACTGAGGGGATAAAAGTTTTCAGGCTGAAATCTGAATTGGGATGCAAGACAGGCAAGATATCTGGCTGTCTGCGTCTCTTAATTCCCATCCTTAAGACTAACAAACAAAAACTGATAAAGAAGTAATTAGTCAATTATATATCAGTCTCTCCTCCCATGAAAAATTTCTTTTTGAATAAAAACTTTGAAACCAGCAAATATTTGTTGTGCTTGACTACAGTGAGGGCCAGAGGTCAAGAACCACAAGAATATAACGGCAAGTCAGAGACAATATTTCAATCGACTATAAAACAAAAACGTTGACCACTTGAGGGCAAAAACGCAAGAGAGGAAAAAGCATACGTTTAGGAAAAGATTGTTTACATCTCACAAGGCTAACAGTTGTCTCATTAATGACAGATGGAGGGCAATAAGACCTAGGTGCTGCTGTTACAGATTTCATGACATTGGAATTCACAATGTCAACGTTTTACAAGAATATGATGTGACATCATTTCTTTTAATTTCATCAAGTTTTCTATAGTGTGTCTTGTGGTGTGCTTGATTGCAAACCGAGAACTGATCACTGTATGACACTTGACATTCTCCATTTCACACTAAACTAATTTCAAACACTTGTAAATCAGGAACAACTAGTCCAGAGTTGGGCTTTGCTACATAATCCACAGAGATATAAATCATTGCATATGCAACATTTCTACTAGATCATACAAACGAAAGTGGGCCATTACTTATTGAACGCTCTTTATATTTAAAAAATCTTGCACAATAAAGATTTGTATGAAAATAAGAACGATAAAAAGTTAAAACATGAAGTAGATATTCAAACATGAAAACTCGATATAAAATAGTCGTTTTATTGAGATATATTAAATTTAAAAAAAGTAAAAAACTGTTAAGACATGACCTCAGTTTTGTGGGGTGGTTTTAAAGATTTACATGAGAATAAAAACTTTGTTTTTAAAAGAAAATTATTAACAAAATCAAAGTATCATATTTGTTTCTCATGTTTTTGCGTGAGAGAGTAACAGTTTTTTTTACACAAGAATACCAACACACATGAAAAGAATATGGTTTTTAACTTTTTAACTTTTTTTATTTTAGTTCTCACTGTGGACGGACGTGTAAGAAGACATGCTACATACGTAGTCGTGTGCAACTCAACTCTCAACTTGAAAGATTGTTGAGTTTATGAGTTTGAAGTTTGGAAAGAAGTGTCGAGTTTTGGAATTGGAAATGTTGACAACAAATTTTCTAATTGACCTGATAAATAGTTTATCCATACAGTTTAGTTAGTCTGAAGAGATCCTCCTGAAACTTACACATAATTTTTATGAGAATATATAGATATTTATAGACAGTTATTATTCCTGTTATCGCTTCATTGTGAAAGTTTGCTTTTCTAGAAATTGTGTGTAAATATTCCTTAGGATCTTTTATTAAACCAGTTAGTATATTTCATACACATTTTTCTTTTGGTTCAATTTTCATCAGTCGAAGTATTCAGAAATCAATGGACTCCCTACATGGGTCTCACATTTAACTCTGTATGAAATGCATGTTCTATTAAATTAAATTGAGTGTTCTATTAAAGTTCTTTTGTCTTCCATGTGAAAACAACAAATGTTCATTCTCTGCAAAGAACCACATACGTCAAAGGAATGATGTTTGGTTGTGGTTTGACTAATTTTAATTTAATTTTTTATTTAAGCTGGTGATGGCACATCCTACCGGATGCCAGGCATTCACCCTTTATCTCATATATTTCCAGCAAACAATCATTTTAAGATTTTAACGTCTATTTTTGAGCAATGGTTTTAATCCCCCTTACACTTGGTTCACAAGGTATATTTGTCAGGTAGTTTTTAAAATTATTTTGTCTTATTTCAGTTCCTCCTATAATTACTGAAAAGATTTTCCAAAATTCCACTTTGTTTCACGCCGTACATAACCCTCGTATTTTGTTATTTTTTACTCTGACTTTTTTTAACCCAGTGTTATTGAAGACATTAACTTCTAAGGTTGTGACTTCTTGTCTCATCTAATTATGTCAGTTTTAACGGCTCCGTTTCAATGCACATAGCTTTAGGAATCATAGTCATATCGGATGGTGTATAACATGTCCAACTGCTGTTCCCATGACTTGCTGCAGCATTCAATATTCAACATGTTATAGATCGTCATATCGATATATTTACACATTCCATTTTATTCTATTGTATAGTAGCCATCCTCTAAAAGAACCTGACAGATATCAAATGGCTCCTGCTCGCTATTTCTGCGTATTTCAAACTTACATAGTCCTTAAAACTTAAACAAGCGTGAATGAATCCAGAAAATATTTGTCACAATATTGTTTTGCCCATTTTCCCAATTTTCTATAATGGAAGTTCTGGAGTATTTTTAACAACTCCTTTGGGTGATTTCCGTAGCAGACTTGTTTCCTAATTCGGTCATATTTGTAAAACAGTCTTGATTAAAATGATTGTCTACTTGCGTGATAGAGGTTGTTCTGGCTCGTTTCATAAGGCTGCAATACAATGTTGAGGTATGGATATTGGAAGATCATCAGATACTGTTTCTTGTATGTGTTTTCATATAATGCATCAAATCTCACATCTGTTCAAAATTCTTGTTATTTTCTTATCTTTTTAGCATCCACGCTATAAATTTTACCTCCCTTCAAAAGAAAAACACTATACTTAACAAGAATGTGTTTTTTCTCTGTTTTAATTTTCTTATTACTTAATTTTTGCTGGGGATGTCGCATTCTACTGCATGCCAAACATTCTCCCATTAATTTAGTTGTGCTATTGTTTGTATTTATTTTGAACTTAGTAAACGGAATATATTAGCCAGATAGTTTCTGAAACATTTTCATAAGCCTCCCTGCTCTGTTTAAGCCAGCATCATTAGGAATGCTGACTTCAACAAGGCTTGCCACATTCCATTCTTGTCCCATATCACTATGACAGGCTTAATAGCCACATTTTCAAGGTATGTAGCTGTAGGAAGTTCGTAGTCATAGTTGATGGTGTATGACTTATTTCCAACTGTTCTTTCTGGAACAATTACCCATGATTTGCTACTACACAAATTATAATGCATTAATTTTCTTATCTTTTTAGTTTCCACGCTATTCAAAAGAAGAACCAAATACTTAACAAGAATGTGTTTTTTCTGTTTTAATTTTCTTATTACTTTGTTTTTGATGTGAATGGAGCATTCTACTGGATGCCAAACATTCTCCCATTAATTTAGTTGCTCCAACCGAAATATCTTTTCAAGATTCTTACTGTCCCTTCAAGTGCTATTGTTTGTATTTATTTTGCACTTGGTTCACTGAGTATATTCGCAAGATAGTTTTTGAAATATTTTTTTATTGCCCTGGTAAATCCTATAATGAGAGGTATGATTTCTACATTTGTAAGATTCCAGTTTCTTTTTATGTCGTCCATAATTCATTGGTATTTTGTT
The DNA here is from genome assembly GCF_053919585.1 of Euprymna scolopes. Classification (NCBI taxonomy): domain Eukaryota; kingdom Metazoa; phylum Mollusca; class Cephalopoda; order Sepiida; family Sepiolidae; genus Euprymna; species Euprymna scolopes. The sequence continues at coordinate 35,097,785 of NC_136527.1, forward strand.
ATTTTCTCCCTCACTGCTCTGTTATGTCCAGCATCATTAGGAATGATTACTTCATTTAGGCTTGCCATATTCTACTTCTTGTCCCATATAACTATGTCTGGCTTATTAACCATATTTTCTAGGTATATAGCGGTAGAAATTCCGTAGTCATTGTGTATGACTTATTTCCAATTGTTCTTTCTGGTACATATACCCAAGATTTGCTACTACATTGGATATCAAGGTTTTTAGTTTATCTAGTGGAGATATGTTTATCCCATATGTGTTGTCATATGACTCAACAAAGTTGACTTCCATGCAAAAGAAGAACCACATACTTCACAAGAATGTGGTTTCTCTCCTGAATGTGTTTTCACATGACACAACAACTGTGACTTCCATGCAAAAGAAGAACCACATACTTCACAAGAATGTGGTTTCTCTCCCATATGAGTTTTTACATGACTCAACAACTGTGACTTCCGTGCAAAAGAAGAACCACATACTTCACAAGAATATGGTTTATCTCCTGTATGCGTTTTCATATGATCCAACAAATTTGACTTCTGTATAAAAGAAGAACCACATACTTCACAAGAATGTGGTTTCTCTCCCGTGTGGGTTTTCATATGACGCAACAAAGTTGACTTCTGTGCAAAAGAAGAACCACATACGTCACAAGAATGTGGTTTATCTCCTGTATGTGTTCTAATATGACTCAATAAATTTGACTTCCTTGCAAAAGAAGAACCACATATTTCACAAAAATGTGGTTTCTGCCCCGTATGTGTTTTCAAATGACGCAACAAGGTTGACGTCCGTGCAAAAGAAGAACCACATATGTCGCAAGAATGTGGTTTCTCTCCTGTATGTGTTTTCATATGATCCAACATAGATGACTTCTGTACAAAAGAAGAACCACATACTTCACAAGAATGTGGTTTCTCTCCCGTGTGGGTTTTCATATGACGCAACAACTGTGACTTCTGTGCAAAAGAAGAGCCACATACTTCACAACAATGTGGTTTCTCTCCTGTGTGTGTTTTAATATGATCCAACAAATGTGACTTCTGTACAAAAGAAGAACCACATACTTCACAAAAATGTGGTTTCTCTCCTGTATCTGTTGTCATATGACTCAACAAAGTTGACTTATGTGCAAAAGAGGAACCACATACTTCACTTGAATGTGGTTTGTCAGACATGTTAGATATATTCTACAGAACGTATATGTAATGTAGTGTATGATGATAACCAGGTATAATTATTTTAAACCTTTTAAAATCACCAATGAAGAAAGCTCCTTCTTAGCCATTGATTACTGTCTTTTCTTTGCTGCAAATTCTGAAAATATAAAATAAATTAAAAGAATAATATTTCATGTGGTTAACTTGAATTTTTTGGTTTATTTTTATTAAAAATATCCAAAACATCTATTATTAATGAAATTCAAAAAAGAAATCAGTATAGTTTTATGCAATACTGGTCAGTCAACAAAATTAATGTTTCTTATATCAAATATTTAGTTAAAAATCTTTACGTTTCTTCATTTTAGAGATGAGGATTGCTTATTCATATTATTTGGATTCTTTAGAATACTGTTCTCATCTTAGGTGTTATTTTCACAAAGTTTCTATGTTACCGCCGATCTTATTCAGGTGTATGTTGTCAAACCTGGGAACTTGTCTTTCTCTTGAACTAAGAAATATGTACAGAATTCTCAATGGAACCATTTATTTAGTACATGAGTGCAGCATGCTTTCGTGTTGTTAGTGATGACTGGGTAAAAAAGCCTTATTAAAAATTCTGCTTTCAATTTTATTGATGTTTTTTAAGTACTCTAACCATAGTAGCACGCGTCCTAGCAGAAAAACCTAGTACACATTTTAGAATATTAGCAGAGAATCCTAGTACGAAGTTATGAACATTTTTGTTTCTAGATGTTATCGCTATACATACATATATATATAATGGCATAAAAAAGTTTGCACTCATCATTTTTTCAAAAGCTGCAAATTTAAGCTAAATTGAATGTAACAGTTTAAAAAATCTATATCTCATTTGTGCCATTTTTTATGCCTCAATAATTTACCTGTTCACATTTAACTTTTAATTGAAGTATCCTAGTGTTCACGTCAATTTAAAAAATTAACTTTAAATTGAGAAGGCATAAAGAAACTGCACTATGGAAAATTGCATTTTAATATAATTTAGAATATTATTGTAACACAAATACAACAGGAACACAGCTAGTAAATATTTAGTAATATACCCCTTCTGCAATTTGACAGCCTGCAATCTTTTGCCATTCCTATAATTAGTCTTCAGTAATACTCCGGTGAAAGGGATATAATATTTCTCTTTCAATTTTGTCGAAAATTCTAACCGATTTGAAATTTTATCATTATGTAGCTGTAGCTTGATATAATGTCATACGTTTTTGATAGGATTGATGTCTGGAGATTGTGCAGGCCAATTAAAAAATGGAATATCATGCCCTTCAAGTAACCTCTTAACACTGTCAGTTGCGTGAAGGGGAGCATTAACCGACATAAAGATGAGATTATCATCTAAATTTCGGCTAAAGTAGGGTGGAAAATGCCCAGTCAACATATTAATGCATATTGCAACAGAGACTCATGAATTTAATTCCTTCAACCAGTTCTTAACTGTAGAAAGAGAACAAGATTACACTGTTGTTGGATTTGGGAAACTGTTTCAAATCTGTTTCTGACGCTACGGATCTAGATAGCATTGTTTCCTGTAAGAAGTAACCCCATGACGACCACATATAGCGACATCATAAACACTGCCAGTTTTGGTACTTTTGCACAGTCACTCGTACTGTTATCGAATCACATTTCAATCTATGGCCAATTTCTCGATTAGATATACGAGAAAAGTGAAGATAAGTGAGCCCCTGACAGTCACTAATAGGAAATAGAGGCATATGGACTCGATGTTACATTGTCTAACCTGGAATGACAACAGTTATGATTAGAGATGCTTTGTTGCCTAAAAGGTGATATTTTAAGCTGGTTTAAAGCTTATTTGTTTTCTTAAGACATTAATTACTTTTCACTGTTTTTCTCAATCTATATTTACTTCATCCTATAAGGGTCAATGATTTCCTTTTTCCATCAATCTTTCCACATATTACAGCTTTTCAATGTTTTTCTAACCTTAGTGTTAGTGAATGACATGGCTCACATTTGTATTATGTTCCACATCTACATGGAATCTCTTAATCATGATTTTTCCATAAGCGACTGTACATGCACATGTTCCTGGAGAGTCGAATCACCCTGGAATACTCTGGTGTCCACCTCTCTAGTGGTTTCTCTCAAATTTTCCACCTCATTTTGATATGTATTGTTATTAGTACATATATTCAAAGCCCACTCAATGCAATGGAAGCACTTGGACTCACCACCTCCAAAGAAGGCAAGGGGGCAGCCCTCCACTGGCAAGGTCATGCTCACAGTCTTCTGGGACCAGGACGGAGTAGTGATGACAAATCTCCTGGAAAAGGGTACCACAATTACAGGAGTCTATTTTGCTTCACTTTTGAGGAAATTAAGGGAACCTATCAAAATCAAGAGGCGGGGCAAGATCAGCAAAGGTACCCTCCTCCTGTAGGACAACGCTCCGGTCCACAACTCACATGTTGCCAGATCAGAAGCACAGGCGTGTGGTTATGAAATTCTCCTTCATCCTGCCTACTCTTCTGACCTTGCACCCTCTGACTTTCATCTCTTCCCAGCCATGAAGTTATTTTTGAAAGGAAAGTGTTTCCCAGATGATGCAGCCTTGATTTCTGAAGTCAAATTGTGGTTGGAGGACCAACCTTGGGTGTTCTACAAAAACGGTCTGCAGAGCTGCATCAAACGATGGGAGAGATACATAACTGTGTATTTCCTATGTAGAGAAAGACTAATAACTGTGCAAAGTTTCGTTGCTATACTCCCATGTGAAGTGGGTCAGGGGCATTACTTATTGCACGCCCCTCGTAGCGTGATGGTGCACATGCAATACGTACATGACAGCTGTTAGCAAATGCCCAGGACGATGGGGTTATTTTGTCATAATTGATATTTTCAGTGGTGTAAGGTCAACTACTTGAAAGACACAGGTGTCGAGGGTGGGCTCAAAAAGCAGGTCGTATATATAGTCAATGCCAGCAGGACATACATTTCATTTGGTGAAGGTTTTCACCAGTTATTCGAACAAATATTAAGGGAACCTGGACGAACTGTAAATATATGACAAAGAAGAGTCCTGTGAAGTTGAGGAAAACCAAAACTAAATCAATATCTGACATTCCATTTTTGAATCAGATATATGTGATCAAAATATTTTAAGCTAATTTTTTCTCTCTTTCGTGTTTATTAACAAAAAATAATTTTGAGTTGTTTTATTTTCTTGTTCTTTCGTCAGTAGCATTTGCTATTGTTATAATAAAGCAGCAGCTATTTTCAAATTTTGTGCAAGGACTGACTTCAGAATTGAAAAAAAGCAGTAGAGTAGGTTAAAATGGATACAGGACTATATGCAAAAGATAGATTAGCAGAAGGCGCTTATAGTGGGATAGACTGGAGAAGCAGACAAATCAGAAAACAGGTACTGGGATTTTTAGAGGGTTTAAGAGATAGGAGAGTGAAGATGGTTGTGATGAGACACAAGCCACAAGATCTACAAGCGGCTTATCAGAAAGCTATAGCAGAAGTTAAATAGAAAATCTGGCTTGACGCAAACTAGGAGTATGAAGACATTGAGGTTTGTCATACGAGACGGCAGATTCTAGTCGCCCAAGATATGGAGACAGACGTAAAAGAGGAAACAAAGTAGAGAGTAGAGGACTAGGATTTAAAACTAAATTAAGGAAAAAGCTCGGTAGATAATTAGGTGTTACTGAACAAGGGCATACCAATGCACATAGAATTGAGAGAAAATTATAGAGGAGTAGAGGTCTCAATAATAAATATGTGATACTAAACCATTACTGGCTTAAGAAAAATGAGGTGAGGATGTACTTCGGTTTAGGAATGATAAGAGTATTTGACGAGAATATAGCTCTGAAAGATGATGCCTATATTTAATCAATAGTTAATTCAGCACAGAAAATTATGCTAAAACACCAGCATCTGCATACATGCATGATTTGTGTGGGTTTTAGAAATTGTTGTTTGTAAGTTGTAAGTTTCTATTGCTTATAATGAACAATACCAACCAATAACCTTGAGAACAGGTTGCCAAATAGCTAAGTGGCTTTTAACATTACTGTGATTATTATGATTGATGAACAAAAGAATTAAATCCTCGAGAACGTAGACAGTCAGCTTAAAAATGGAGCTCACATATATTGTTATACTGGTTTATCCTAATCCTGAGAAAGACTACAGACTGTACACGGATCAGAGGGAGCATAAAGGTTGAAAAACCAATTTACTTCTCATCCCATAAACTTAGTGAAATGCAGACAAGATGGTCGACTATAGAAAAAAGAAGCATACATGATACACTTAATAATTACACGATACACTATGCCCTTAATAACTTGAATGAATATTTTTATAGTATGAAAGTCACCATCTATAAAAATCACATACCTCTAGAATATTTATTCAATATTAATATTAAACTCGCCTATGCAGAATAAGAAAATACAGAGGTGGCTTCGAAGGAAAAGAAAAATGTTTGTGTGGATCTTTTGTTATGCACCGTTGATTTGAGAAGAGACAATGACGTTCCCTAGTAGAAATAGATGGTAGGAATTACTCGGTAAATAAGAAGGTTAAAGGCTCATCAGTGTCGCACGAACATCATACGTTATTGGGTTTTGATTTAATTAGAGAACAAGAGGCAGATAATAAAATTTTTAGATTTAAAGATGAAGACGAAGAACGGTAAATTTTCTAAAACGTTTATGAACGAGATAATGTATTACTTATTGCAACCCGAGGACGAACAATTGTGACGATTATATGTACCACAACATATGGTCATAATATATATATAATTTACATTATTTAAGCAAAAATATTTGTGTGGATCTTTTGTTATGCACCATGGATTTGAGCAGAGACAATTACGTTCTCTGGTAGAAATCAATAGTAGTAATTACTCGGTATGTGCGATACATTTTGATTCACTAGAATTTGCATCATATAAGAAGCTAAAAGACTCATCAGTATCGCACGAACACCATACGTTATGTTTGGGTTTGGATTTCATTAGGGAACAAGAGGCAAATGAGGACATTTTTAGATTTAAAGATGCAGATGAAGAACGGTAAATCGTCTAAAATGGAATACAAACGTTTATGGTGATGAACAAGATTCTATATTGCAGACGATGAACAATTTTGGACAATTATATGTACTGCAGCATATGGAGACAATATATATATGTATATATATATATATGTATATATATATATGTATGTATGTATATACATATAATTTACATTATATAAGCAACAATATTTCTGATCATGTTTATTTAAGGAGATGAATGAATACGCGGGCAAATGTATTCCATGCAAAACTAGAAACATAAGCAAGCAATAACCTTGAATGCAGGAGTACAATTTGCCGTCTTTTACTTTTGCAAAACTAGCATTGAATACTTCTGGCCCCTACCTTACAGTTTTGCTAACCAGTACATAGCGATGTTCATCACGTGAGCACATCATTTCATCACCCCAAACTAACGGCAAAGTAGAGTGTTTTAATGAAAAGTTGGGAATAATGAACAGTCATGGGATATATACATAAACCAAATGTTTTAGTGAAAAGTAGGGAACGATGAACAGTTATAGGATATATACATTAACCAAATGTTGGTGGCTGTTAGATTCAATGTGAGTGAAACGACAAAATTCACACCATGTTCTCCAATAGATACATGATCTTGCCATTACATAATATATTAAGGCCTTGTAAAGTATACTAGGTTGATGTGTAGCAATAATTCTCAGTGCCACGGGTTCTAACACACTCTACAGTATGGCCGAGTGGTGATTTTCCCATGGGCATAGAGATACAAAGAAATACATTCCCTTTTCTAGCTCTCTCTCTCTCTCTCTCTTTCTCTCTCTCTCTACACGGACCATCATGAGGTGAGCACACATAATTCTGTCTCTCCATAAACGAGGAGGGGGGAGTACCCCCTCCCTCAACACTAGTTCGGCATTTTAGCTTAGTTTTGAAGATAAGTAAATTGCAATAGTTTTTGTAATATATATTGTATCCATAATGTAAAATAAAATAGTTATTTTTCATATATATTGCAATTGTGTCGCATGTCATTTTTTGTGTCTGCCATGAATGCTTCCGTTGAAATAACGAAGCGGTTTGGAGGATGAAGAAAGAAAATTACAACCAGTACGCCACCAGGGTGAAGAACTTATCTTCAGAGAAAGAAGGGGCCACACAACACATCCAACATCTCAGCTATGCTTTCCTTCTTACAGACCCTAATGACTGGCCATCTTCACATCTTCATGAGACCAATCTAAGACATTTAGTATAACATGTGAAGCCAGTCACACCTCAGTAACCGGCTGATCATGTTATAGATGAGCAACACGAAAGTTCATAGACTTTAAGATTGGAGAAAAAACAGTTACGTCTCATAATAAAGATTCATCAGTCAAGGAACATGAAAGAAAGTTAAGAAAGGCTGCATTGGCTGCTCTAAGTTGGATAGTGATTCAGCCATGAAACAAGCTAATATCCCAATATGGAGGAGCCGACATCAATGGGAAAGGCCATATGAGGAATCTAACATACCATTGATGGAGAGGAGAGTCATGACATATAGCATAATGACTAAACTTGGAAAATGTTTGGATGTGAGTTATCCCCTATTTGCATCACAATTTGCAGATGTCAAAGACAAAATTAGGATTTGTTCAGAAAGTGTCATCTACCGATATTAATTTTAAATTACCACGTGGTTACCATCAGATGGTTTCCACCATGAATCAGGTGTTCCTAATATTAAGACATTCAACAAAAAATATTATTTATGATCAATGGGGTCAGGTTGTCAGAATTGATATTTTTCAGTGGTGAAAGCTCAACTATTTGACGTACACAACTTTCAAAGGTGAGCGCACCAGCTAAAAACTGGTCACATATATAGCCCAGAGAAAAGGCAAAAAAAGAGAGGCTTACAGTCAGCTGACAATCACCATCACACATGTGTGGCTCCATCCACCTCCCGGTCCACACTCTTTAGGCAGTAAAGAAACAGAAAATTAGTTTTTATATTTTTATATAAAAAAAGTGTACAAGTTTTTCTAGTTGACGAAAAATGTACTGTGAAACATATATGCATAATGTGCTGCCACATGTATAAAAATGATAAGAGTTTACTGTTTCCCCTAGCACACTGCTTAGTCATTTTGAACGAATGACAAATTGAATCTCATCCGTTTTCCATCATTCTTCTTTAACTTAGTTTTGAACGTGTAAATAAGATGGCAGACATCAGTTTGGAAGGATCACAGGGAAAACCGTAGATAACGTGCACGTAAGCTTAATATAAATTAAGTTCCTCAACATGACACCTTTAAAGTCAACTCAAGTTGAATCAAGTATGTTTACAAATAAACTGACACTCAAAACCTGCAAAAGCCGACAATCAAGCCTTCCTCATTCATACGAGCTGATCTGAGTGCTATTGTTGGCTAAGAATATCAATAGCATATCGCATAGAAAATAGGTCCATTTTAACAGTGATTATACCATGCTAGGACTGACCACCAATACCTATAATGGGTGTCACTTGTAAAATTTTGTAAAAGTAGTCATGTATTTTAAATAGAACCGAAGAGAATTGGTCAATTTTCATTTTTGATTGCATATTCTTAATTTTCTCTCATTCTCTTGTTCTTTCTTTTTGAAGAAAGCCATTTAACCTATGCAGGCATAAAGTTGGCTGTGAACAGAGGGAGGAAAAACAAAGAATTTTTGTTAGTTTCTCATGATTTGTGGGGAAATTTTTTTGTTGGAAGAAATTTTGATGATTTTCCACATGTCAGAAAATGATCAGCTCCTTTCATGCTAATCTGAGAAATGATGTCTTTTTTAGTACGTTTTTTTCTTCAAAAATAGAAACAGTCTGCATTGCATAAGTGAGTGTCAAACATTTTAGGCTTTCTTTCTTTTCTTTCTTTTTTTACATGACCTTTGAAGCACACACACACATGCTAGCCAAGTAAGTTACGATTTTCCATACACAAATTAAGAAAATCTACTTATGAAAGCCCCATTTATAATAACTTTCTTTTCATCTATCACAGTTAATGTCCCCAAGATACAAAATAATTTAATTTTATATCATCTTCACTTTTCAAAACAGAATAAAAATTAAAGGGTCATATCACAATCCAGTAATCATGGAATCTCCTTTATTGCAAGGAAAAACAAAACAAGTTTTCGACACATAAAAAATAGGTGCAAGGAAAAAACATATTGTGATTTGCTCGTATCATTTGGATTATTTGAACTATTGTCCTCATCTTAAGTGTTATTTTTACAATGTTTGCACAATAAATAACACTCAAGAGTAGTCTTAATAATCTAAATAATACAAAGAATCATTCCTCATCTAAAAATAACACTCAAGAGTAGTCTTAATAATCTAAATAATACAAAGAATCATTCCTCATCTAAAAAACCCGGAACCGTAATATTGTAATTTGTTTAAGAATCATACATATTTTTTAATTTAGTAAAAGTAAGGTTTGTTGAATGTATTTTTGAGAGAACTTAAAAATGCAACATAATAAGTTTATTTAATTATCAGCATTGTTTAAACTAAAGAATAGAAAATTTGATAACTGCATTTCCAAATCAATTAACAGAAAACTCTTTGGTATATTTGTGTGTGTAAACAGTTTCTAATACATCGATCCCTCATAAACGATGAGAATTCAAACATTTAATTAAATAAAGGAGAAAACAATTAAATATCACAAAAGTTAAAAAATAAGCTAAATTCTCAAAATTGGCTGAAAAAGTCGATTTATTGGAACTTTGCAGTATAAACTATTAAATATATTGAAATTTTTTTATTTCAAATTATTCTTTTTTTTTTTCATTGTAAACTATAAAGAAGTTGTACTGGTCAATGTCTAGAATCTTTCAACCCCCTTCCCTCCTAAAAAACTTTCTTTACGGTTATTACTTTACAAGTTTTTTTTTTGGGGGGGGTGCTGAAAACGAATATATGCTTTATATGCGCAGAGAAATAGTTTTCATGATATGAAAAAAGTATAAATTTAAAAAATGGGGTATCACTTTTCATTATAAATGTAACATAAAATGAGCATACACTTTACGGTAACCTAGTGAGTGGAGCAAAAGTTTTTTTCAATTTCAATAAAACCTGATGGCATGAAAGAGAGAAAAGAGAAAATAGAGAAACATCTGCATACAAAAACGTGTCATTTCTTATGTTATCAGTAGTGACCATTTCTGTATGTGTAAGCATATTTTTGCCGCAAAGTACTTTTCTGATTATTAAGCAGTGTAATTCCTTATCTTATCAGTGGTAGCTAATTCTTTACACTGTGTAATAATATTCAGAAAATTACTTGGTTGCAACAAAGTTTAATGGGATATTCGTTTTCAGCATACAAAAATCTATAGAACTCGTCATGTTAAAGGTGATTGTTAAGGTCGAAAAGTAAGTAACCAAACGGTTTTCAGGCAGCACCTCCTCCAAAAAATGTTCATCTTGTAGCCTGAAAGTGGGTGCTCATTTGGTGCTAGTGCAGTCATTGATCCACGCTATATTTTGAATAGTATTTTCAAGTTTAATTAAAGTTTTATGATATATTGTTTTATTAAATTGTAAGGTGAAAGTACAGAATAGGTACAAAACACCCTCCTCTCCCCATTTAAAGAATGGCTTTCTAAAAATAACATTATTTCAGCATGGATCAATAAGTGCATTAGTACCTCTCATTTTACATTAAATTTATGTGAAAAAGTGATTCCCACTTTTGGAAAAAGTCATTTCCTCATATCATTAAATCTAATTCCTTGCGCCACTTTGGAAGTATATATTCGTTTTTAGCATACCCAAAAAACTATAAAAAGTTTTCATTGTAAAGATTTTTTTTTTACTTTACGTCAGATTGTAGACATTGATCGTTGTTTTTTTTATGTGTAAGTATGTAAAATAAAATAATAGATTAATGATAATAATCCACTGAGAAAAGTGAAAAAAAATGATGAAAACAAAAAACATTAAACAATGAAAAACATTTAAGATTTATAGTTTTTTGTTTGTTTGTTTGTTTTTACAAAAAATAAACAACATGAGTTAAAAAGATTTAAAATCTATAAAATTAGTTTTTTAAACGATAAAGAAGTTATTTTTTATGTTTAAGTCAGTATTGAAAACAAAAACAATCAACATTGAAAAATTTTCAACAAGAAAATCAACATTTTCATTAAGATTATTCGTTTAGTAAATGTAGTTATCTCCCTTACATTTTTAACGTATTCTACAAATTCACAAAAATCGATATTAAATTAATGTAGTAATACTTACGTTTTTGTTTTATAATCTGCTTTCGATTAACTTTATCTGCTTTTATAAAGGAAACGATTTTTCAAATATGATTGACTTTACAAGCTCAAGTTAACATTCAAGGTGACGAACGGAAGAGCAAGTTCGCAGAAAGCAAAATTGAAGAGGAAAAATAAAAAAATAAATCATTTCGAAATAGAGCCGATCTATTTGGTGAATATCACGGATAAAATTAGTTTTATTTTATTTAACATTTTGATATTTACATGAGAGAGAACAGATTACAAGTTTCATCTTTATTAATTCTCTAATTCGTTGCACGTACAATTTAATGGCGGAAACTGATAGTTTATAAAGTCGCCTTTTCGTATTTTAATTTACTTATTTATTTATTTATTTTACATTCCTGGTTATTTTTATTGTGCTTTCCGTATTTTTATTTATTCATTTGTTTGTTTGTTTGTTTGTTTCCTGATTAATTTTGATTATGTTTGAAAGATTAAAGCCTTAATTTAATCTGGTGCTTGTGCAGTTTACCAAACACATTTAAGAGCAAGTTCGCAGAAAATAAAATTGAAGAGGAAAAATAAAAATAAGAAATTATTTCGAAATAGAGGCGATCTATTTGGTGAATATCACGGATAAAATTAGTATTATTTTATTTAAGATTTTAATATTTACATGAGAGAGAACAGGTTACAAGTTTCATCTTTATTAATTCTATAATCATTGAATAAATATGGTTTAGCGTTAGGTATCCCCAAAACAATGTGAAAACCGGAGCGCATGTTCCCCTGACGTCAGACTTGTGTTAACTATACGAACTATGGAAAAGCAGAAGCGACTTTATGATTTTTTTTAAACCTTTGTTTATCTTCTTCAAACTGCAATTAATAATTAATCTTTGTTATAATTTTGTTAAGTTTTAAGATTAACACAGTGTAATAATGATTAATTATATTATAACCATTTGTATATTAAATATGAAATACGGTTTTAGCTACGAGCTTCCATATTTTGTTTGGTAAAAAGAGACGAACAAAATATGAGGGGAGGGGCCTACAAAATGCTTAATATTTGTGCAATAATATTTTCAAATCTGTTGTAATCTGGCGATAAAATAGCTGACAAGAGCCATGTTTATGTTAAAACTTATTATTAAAAAAAATTAAACACAATTAATTAAAAATCTATATTGTAATGGAACATTTTGAAATAATGGAATTTTAATAGTTGTAATCTTTTAAAAATTAATTAATGTTTAGAAAGTGTCTTTTTCTTGGCAATTCAACTGATTATAGTATATATTGATTCGAAACAACGCTATTAAAAAATAATAATATCAAATTTATATCATTTTATTGCAACTTCAAGGTTAAATTTTGATCAATATGTGTATTTAAACTTTTAAAAAATAAATATTTTTTTTACTTATTACTCTTATGTTTCATAATAAATAGAAATTTCGATAGATGTAAATATATTTTGCTCAAATTTCGAAAAAATAAATATGGGGGGTGTCGGAATTTATCTTGCTTCCAGATTAATTCGACGCTAAAGTAACTAAGCTGAAAAAAAAAGCATGAAACAAAAGAGGGGGGTAAAGAATAAACTATAAATGCCTTGCTTTGAAACGAAGAAGAAACTTTATTTACAATAAGTTGCATATTTTTCCATTTGCGGGCATTAAACTTGAACGCCAAGGTAGCACATGAAAAAAGTAACATGTAATGAAAAAATAACAACACTGCTGGTTCTTATAAAGAAGCTGCATGTATCCATTAACGAATACAACAAGAATATACAAAATAGTAGTATCTCCCAATCACACTCGCATATGAAATTAATTTTAGGAGATACTCACAATTGAAAGCCTGTTAGGCACGTGCCTTTTTCTTTTTTTTTTTTTAAGTTCTTTTAGAAAACCGTAGACACACATACAGGAGCAAGACCTCGTCACTTGTCTGGATAGGAATTTCTATTTATGTAACGAAATCAAACAGAAGACGTGTAAAGCGAAACCATATATTTATTTTTAAAAAATACTTCAGTTTTTAACATTTCTTGTGTTATTAGGAAACAAACAAAAAGAGCAAACACTTCTCGTATTATCAAATAATAAAACAAATATTTTATTTAGAAAAAATAATTTAGTTTTAACACTTTTTGTGTCCATGAAACAACAAAAGGCACTTGTGCAGTATGCGGACAGCGGCCATATTTTCTTGGTGCGCTTCTCGATTAAAAAACATTTAAATTTTTAACTTGTTGTTAACCCTTCATAGTTGATTTAATTCGTAAAATGTTTCATTTAAATTGTTTACACAGACGGCAAAAAGAAAGTCTGCAGTTGTAATTTTTTCAAAAACTATAAATTTAAACTAAAATTTATGCAAACTATACCTCATTTGATTGGCATTTTATTCTTCTATAATTTTACCTGTTCATATTTGACTGTAGATTGTGCAGGTCAATACAAACACGGAATATCATGCTCTTCCAGGAACCTCTTGACATTGCCAGCTGTGTGAATGGAAGCATTATCCTACATGAAAATGGGATTATCATCCAAATTCCGACCAAAGTAGAGTAGAAAATGTTTAGTCAACATATTAATGTACTTGGTCGAATAAATTCGACCTTGCAAGCGAACTATAAGCCCTAGATCATTGGTACTAATAATGCCCCACACCAAAACTGAACCTCCACCAACAGTAGAAAGAGAGCACTTTTTAATAAGATTACACTGTTGTTGGAATTGGGGAGCCATTTCAAATGTTTCTTAGGCTGCGGATCTTAATAGCATTGTATTCCCTGTTAGAAGTAACTCTAGTACGAACAGATTTAGGAGCATCACGAACACTGCCGGTGTTTGGGTGCTTTTGCACAGTATTTTGTAACGCTTTCTCATCACATTTAAATCTGCAGCCGATTTCTCGATTTGATAAAACAGAAAGGTGGAGATATATGAGCTCCTGACGATCACTAAGAGACATTTGCTGCATATGGACTAAATGTTACGTTTTATAGCCGGGAACAACAACAATTACGATTAGAGATGCTTTGTTGCCTGTTGGTGGATATTTTAAACTGATTCAGGGGCGATAATTTAAGTTGTTTTTAAGCGAATTTGTTGCTGCGGACTTTCTATTTGCCTCTTCAACTTGAAGTTATTTTTTTTTAATTGACGTGAACACTAGAATATTTCAATTAAAAGTCAAATATGAACAGGTAAAATTATATGGGAGTAAAAGGCGAATCAAATGAGGTGTATGTTGTTTAAACAGTTACATTAAATTTAGCTTAATTTTGTATTTTTAAAAAATTACAAGTGCAGATTATCGTTTTGCGAAATAAAACAAACTATTTTACTTCATAAAAATCCAATGTTGTTTTTATTACAAAACTGTTTTATTAAAATTATATTTTCTTACGCAGAGTTTTAAATAAATGTTTTTACAATTATATATTGATACATTTTTATACAATAAATGTTTTTACAATAATATATTGATACATTTTTTATACAATAAATGTTTTTACAATTATATATTGATACATTTTTATACAATAAATGTTTTTACAATTATATATTGATACATTTTTATACAATAAATGTTTTTACAATTATATATTGATACATTTTTTATACAATAAATGTTTTTACAATTATATATTGATACATTTTTATACAATAAATGTTTTTACAATTATATATTGATACATTTTTATACAATAAATGTTTTTACAATTATATATTGATACATTTTTATACAATAAATGTTTTTACAATTATATATTGATACATTTTTATACAATAAATGTTTTTACAATTATATATTGATACATTTTTATACAATAAATGTTTTTACAATAATATATTGATACATTTTTTATACAATAAATGTTTTTACAATTATATATTGATACATTTTTATACAATAAATGTTTTTACAATTATATATTGATACATTTTTATACAATAAATGTTTTTACAATTATATATTGATACATTTTTTTATACAATAAATGTTTTGGTTTTCAAATATTTTTCTGTTCGGAAAAAAATCTTGTTTGTTACTTATTATCTGCATTATTTGACCAAGAAGAAATGGAAGTTATCGCCTCCTAACAATAGCACTGTCTGTATAAGTGCACCTGAAATGACTTTTGAATGATACCCTCCCCTACCCATGTTAAGAATGGCTTTCGAAAAAATAACGTTATTTTTTCAGCGCGGTACCAAAAATACATAAGTACCATGTTTTCTTTTTGTTATTTCGTAATAAGACAAGAGTTATTTAAACTAAATTAATTCTTCTAAATAAAATTATTGCTTTCTTTGATAATACAAAAAAATGTTAAAAATAAAGGAGTTTTCCGGGCACCCCCTCCACATACACATCAATATCACCGAGCAAGCAAGCGCTACATATAAAATAGTTCAGTTGGGCTACTTTCGTAAAAAAATAAAAATAAAAATATAAATAACAAAAAACAAAGGACATATTTTGCTGAATACTTAAAAATACAAATGAGATAAGTACATTTACTAAGCAAATACTCATAATAATGAAGAGAAATAAGGAACTATGAAAACGTACACAAATTATTAGATTTTTCTTTTAAATCTATTTATTTCAGCGAGGGACAAAATGGGAGGGGGTATAAGTTTGTTTTGATGGAGTCTCTTTGTGTTTTATCTACCAAAAATTAGGTGATTATCTAATCAATATGACATTTTTATCGATTATTAAGTGAACAATATACTTTATAAATGTGCCATTTTTGTCATAATCGATACATATATATATTATATATATATATATAATGACCTTGTAACGATGTATGTAACCCACTTTCCAGTTTACGACATCTAGTCGCGTATGCGCGCAAAAACATTAACCAATAAAAACGTAAACAAATACACACAAATCGCTTCTTTTGTAGATTTTGACCTGCTCACTGAAATATTAAGGTTTTTATTTCGAAATTATTATTTAACATGGGAAGAGTGGGGTTTAAAATAACTTAAACATAATACAGAAATGAACAATGTAAAAAAAAGCATATATATCAAAATTTGAATTTTACTATAATAAGTATTACCGTATCTGTTCAGTGCACATTTACCTATAAGTATGGCCAACCACTTATAATTCAGTAATTTTAATCTTTTTTAAAATAATGAATTATAATAAACAGAACAACTCATAGAAATCTATCTATATTCTTTTTTCATTTTAATATACTTTCATAGAAATGTGTCCGTTATGTCAAAAAAATATTTTCTTTACATCACGAGTGTCACGCTCATACATGAATTCCATAGCTAATATAACATAGTGGCCCAACGGGTCACGAGTAGTCTAGTCTAGTCTAGTATATATATATATATATATATATATATATATATATATATATATATATATATATATATATAATTAAATAATTGAATAATAAAAATTATTTGATATGAAACTCAACTACTTCATTTCATTTCAATGAGAGTTTTTTTGAAATTCATTGAATTACAATTTAATTTATTTGCTCTATCTTGTATATTAAACAATTCTTGTTTAGATGGGATAACTTATAAAATATTACTGCCAGTACCAGTAATATTTTGTAAACCTACAATCTCACGTTTCCATAACAACTGATTGTTAAATAAAAACTATTCTGAAGTATATATATATATATATACATTTATATATAAGTATATATATATATATACATTTATATATATATATATATATATATATATATATATATATATATATATATGTGTGTGTGTGTGTGTGTGTGTGTGTGTCCCACTTACAGTCATGTGATGGAAAGAATGTGTTCGTAAAGATGTGATGGAAAGGATGTGTTCGTAAAGATCACTACGTGCCTGAACAAAAACAGAAAGAAACGGCAAACACAAACATCGGCAAAATCATGAATAGCACATAAATCAGCCTTTGTGTGGAATCCAGCTATATTTGACCTTGAACAACCATGTCTCCAAACAGCTGTCCAATATGTGGACAAAAAAAACCCTTACTCACAACCATTTATGAACATCACGACAAAAATCCCCAACAACTTGGCTTTTGCCTAACTCTCTTTTCTCAGCTTTAAAACAGCTGTTGTTGCTGTCATGGATGATCCATTGATTAGGACTGAGAAAGCATGACCTCATTTCTGTCACCATACGGATGCACCAGCAATAAAGCTATTCACATCCTTGGCTCAACCATTCTTCGAGTATCATGCAAAGACTTTAAAGGCAACAAGATAGAAACACATCAGATAGTGTATGTTACTGATATTGCAGACAAATACTTTATTAGCAGGAAAGCTTGTGTTGCATTTGGTCTGCTTACCGATAAATGTAACACCGATCTGCCACCATTTTTTGATCTCAGCTGCACCATCCTCTCCTCCATATGACACATCGGTAAATGTAACACTGATGTGGAAGAGTCTTTCCTGAACTGTATTCTATCATTCATCAACTCGATACTGTCGATCACTTGCGACAAAGTTCGGGTTAAAGTAAGGACAACATGGTGAAGCTTGTTGGGATTATCGAATCTGCAATGCCAGAATCCAACAGGGTCCTTGCATGAGTACAACCAGTGTTATGAGGACCTTTCCATGGTTGAAAGTGTTGTCATATACAAGCAGCATATCATCATCCCCTCTGCTTGGAGACAGGACGTCCTTGATGCACACCAAGGAACCTCATCTATGACCATCTATGAAGCATACATATTCTATCCCGGGATCACTCCCTGCTGTCGTGACAACCCAAAACAACTGCAATCACTGCAACCGAATGGCGCACTCTCGACCCAGTGCACAACCAACACCACCCGTTTATTCAGCCCATTTCGGTGTGTATGTGCTGACTTCTTCCACTTTAAAGGTATCAGTCATTGTTGACAAATACTCCGATTGACCGATAGTTGAAAGAACCTCAGGTGTGGCTTATGGTCTAATAGACTCACTCCAGTGAACATTCGTCACATTTGGTATACTGGACGAGCTGTCTTCTGACAGTAATATCCTAGTTCACCAGGCAATTCCTACAAAATTGGGGTGTACATCTTGCTTATCATCCGTTGCTTTCCCACACAGCAATTGTTGGCCCCGGATTGGCGTCAAAACCGTCAAACGACTGCTCATTGATAATACTGGCTCAGAATGAGAACTCAACACTTATGCATCCCAGCATGCAATACTGCAATACAGGAACACCCAGGACAAGGACACCAAACTATCTCCTGCAATGTGAATTATTTGTGTGCTCACCTACATACATTGACAGTCATCTACAATCAGTCCTTGTCCCTTCCCTCAAGGATTGTACCAATGACTTGGGGGAGATAAAGAAATATATATATATTTTTTTTTATGTTATGTGACTGTAACTATTCTGTTTACTTACCAGTCTCTGTATTTCAGATCTTCATCATTTGTGATGTCATCCTCTTATCCAATCGTACAAGTCCTTGTAAAGATTTGTACTACTGTTCTCCTGGCAGAATTTATAATTTCTGTTCTTCTTGCTATTTGTCAGTCAGCGAAGGAAAAGGAACCTTGTTTTCGAATAAATAAATAAATGAGATAAAATTGCTATATTCTTATCGAGTTTTATTTATTGAGTCATTTAATTTAACTAAATTAATTAAAACAAAATTATAAAACTTTAACGCTATTGTATTGGACTGATGGATTGTAATTAAAGTTAAACTATGACAAAACTATCATAAGTAACGGATGAATTTTAAATTACTAAAGTTAAAATACATAACCAACACTCTCAGATGCCATATTAGTTATAATTGTGGTCATATATTTCAACCGATTTTGAATGCTTCCTCACCAGGTTAGTTGCAATAACTCGCAAATATCGTTGTCAAAATTTGCTCAGGCTTCCTCGTTGGCAGGTGGCTATTTGATGCGTTTTCTTGACTCCATACCTAAAGGAGGAGAAACTTCAGTTTGGTGTGGCTGGGAAATGTGGTTTGACTCCTGGCCGTGATCCTCTGTCTTTTTACAAGGTCTTGTAACTGCACATTATTTCTTACTATTGCTTTCGTTTTTGCTCCATGGCTTACCAAGCTCATGGTTTCACTATCACAAAAAGGTACTGTCATAAGTGCGTGACTTAATCGTGGTTCCACCTGGATCAGTTACATACGACACTTTTAAGGCACAATTGATTAAATGAAAGTCGGATTGACAACAAAAGCGTCTCTGGAATAGGAGCAAGGTGATAGGACGCTGTCTCAACTCTTGAAAACGATGAATCATCTACTAGGCGAAAACCTACTTGAACCGATATTTTGAAGCAACTATTCACCAATAGACTGCCAGAGTTCAAATGGTACTCACATCCACTCGGGAGATGACACCAGTCAAAGGATTGGCCAACCTTGCTGACAAAATAATTGAGGTCACAGCGTCAGTCTCATCAGTCAACCAACCTCAAACCCCGCCAATCCCTCTTACAACACCTGAAGTCGACAAAGACAACACGGACGTCAAAGAGATGCTTAAAATAAAGCTAAACTTTAACAAGGTTTAAGCAACCAGATGCGAAATCTAATCACGATGCAGCAAACGCATTTACACAAACATCTAAATCAATGAGAAACAGCATTGCTAAGAGATACTTACACCATTGGCTGGCTTTGTACGCATTGGACTTTCTACGTTACTGACAGGAATTACAGCATACATTTTCTCATCGAAACAGGAGCAGAAGTGAGCGTTATCTCAAGCAAACTAATAAAGAAACGACACACACACACACACCGGTCTTTCTACAATGCGGCAAAGTTTTTTCTATAGAGGAACATCACAGAGTTTCATATTCCTAGCATCGTTTAATGCATATCGGAAGTTTTTGTAGAAGATGCGGAAATTCAGGAATCAAGATATATCATCTGGAAAACGCTTTCAAAAACAAATTTCTGGCTTGCTGAGCTAAAAATCGGAAGTAAAAATCAGACGGCGCAAGGTATTGAAAAGTGTATGGGAGAGAAATCCATGGACGTCTGCGCTTCTGATCTCACACAGTGTGTTTTTGATTGGAGTGATATTTTTCAATGGGATATTTGCTGATCAGGCCCCGCCTCTTGATTTTCATAACCATATTTAATTTCCTGAAAATTAAGGCATAAGCTCCTGTAAATGATTTTTTATAGTTTACATATATTTCCAGAAAACTGAAGCATAATAAATTCCTGTAAATCGTGGAAGCCGGTTTAACACATCTAGAGTGAATCTTGCTTCAGTATAGTATGGGAGTCAATGCGTTTTTGCTTCTGGGAAGTTGTCAGCAACCTAGGAATCCGTCAAATCGTTTCAACAGACCCTGCACTAACCTTAACATTTTGGTGATTTGCCGAATAGTCTTGTCTTCATAAAAGGTAGCCTCACTATGGCTGAGAGTTGACTCATGGAAGACAACCAGATCTAGGGCCTGCTGCTACAGATTTCATGACATATTTGAAGTTATAATGCCAATGTTTTACAAAAATAATATGTAACATCGTTCTTTTTGATTTCGTCAAGTGTGTCTCATGGTGTGCGTAATTTGAAATAAGACAACTGATCACTGCATAACACTTGACAGGCTCCATTTCACACATAACTAATTTCAAACACTTGTAAATCAAGAACAACAATTAGTTCAGAGTTTCTGATCTCGAACAATGTGTGTTGTGCACTAGTGTCATATTTTGCAGGGGGATATTTGCTGATCTGACCCAACATTTTGGTTTTTATAGTTTACATATATTTCCTGAAAACTAAAGCATAATAAGCTCCTGTAAATGTGGATACTGATTTAACACACAGTGAATCTTGCTTCGGTACAGTAGGGTAATCGATGCGTTTTTGCTTCTGGAAAATTGTGAGCAACCTAGAAATTTATCAGATAATTTCCATAGACCTTGCACTAATCATGATCTTTTAGGCGAATAGTCAAGTATGGATCTTTACAAAAGTAGCCTCAACATGGCTGAGAGTTGCTTCATCAATGATAGATGGAGGGCAACCAAGTCGGGTTAGGGTTAGGGTTAGATTTAGGTGCTGCTGCTACAGATTTCATAACATATTAGAATTCACAATGACAACGTTTTACAAGAATAATATGATGTGACATTGTTTCTTATAATTTCATCAAAAGTTTCCTGTGGTGAGCATAATTTCAAATAAGACAACGGATCACTGCATGACACTTGACAGGCTCCATTTAATACTTAACTAATTTCAAACACCTATAAATCAGGAACAACAATTAGTAATTAGTAATTGTAATTTGTCACATATGCAAAATTTCTACTAGATCAGATAAACGGAAGTGGGTCAAGGTCATTACATAATGGACGTTCCTTGTATTAAAAAATCATGCACAATAAACATCTATATGAAAACAACAATGGAAAATACTTAAACCATAACTTGATATAAAATAAACGTTTATTGAGATGTGTTACATTGTAAAAAAATTAAAAACTGTTAAAACGTTTTATTGAGATGTATTAAATTTTACAAAAATAAAAACTGTTAAAATGTTTTATTGAGATGTATTAAATTTTACAAAACTAAAAACTGTTAAAACGTTTTATTGAGATGTATTAAATTTTACAAAACTAAAAACTGTTAAAACGTTTTATTGAGATGTATTCAATTTTACAAAACTAAAAACTGCTAAAACGTTTTATTGAGATGTATTAAATTTTACAAAACTAAAACTGTTAAAACGTTTTATTGAGATGTATTACATTTTACAAAACTAAAAACTATTAAAATGTTTTATTGAGATGTATTAAATTTTACAAAACTAAAAACTGTTAAAACGTTTTATTGAGATGTGTTAAATTTCACAAAACTAAAACTTTTAAAAAGTTTTATTGAGATGTATTACATTTAAAAGAAATAAAAACTGTTAAAAGGTGAACTCGGCATAAAGGCTGTATGTTCTTTTGGGTGGTTTTAAAGATTTACACAAGAATAAAATCTTCGTTTTTAAAAGTAAATTATTAACATAATCAAACAATCATATTCTTTTCTATCGTTTTTGCATAAGAAAATAACACAAATGTTTAACACAATATTACCAACACACACATATAACAAAAATACGAACACATACATATAACAAGAATACAAACACACACACATATAACAATACCAAAATATGGTTTTTAACTTTCTCAAAATTTTATAATTTATGAATGAAACATACTACGAGATGCCAGACATTCACAAAATCTCAAAACAGTACAATTGTGTTCACATGTTTGTCTAAACCTGATTTCATATAAACAAAAGAGCTAAATTACGAAAAATATTATCAGTTTTTCTGATTTTACTTTGTAGGGAAAATCAAAACTTACTTGCCTTGCATGTGTGCGTGCTTCAGAGGGTCGGTTGTGTCACAAAAATATAGAAAGAAGCTTCAAATGGTTACATCCAATTGATTTTCTAAATAACAGTCATGACCGTGATGCAAAATGTCGCCATTTCTATGCAAAAGAAACAGGTGAATTAAAAAAAAGACGCATACAGAATAAAGGACGAATTAAAAGGAATTTGTGTTGCGTATGTAGGCATGTGCATGTAAACTTGAAATGTGTTGAGTTTTTGAGTTGACAACGGACTTTCGAGTTGTGGAGTTAATAGTTTTGAACACAGAATGTCGAGTTGTGGAGTTAATAGTTTTGAATACAGAATGTTGTGAAGTTAATAGGTTTGACAATGTCTTGTGGATTTGGACGTTTTAGAAACAAAGTGTAAAGTTTTGGAGTAGCAAGTTTTGATAGCAGAATGTTAAATTTTTGAATTGAAAATTTTAAAAATATCGAATTAACCTGATCAGTCGAACTACTCAGAAATCAAAGGACTTCCTACCGTGGTTTACAGGTGTAATTGCCAGGCATTTAAAAAAATTCTTTTGTCTGATTTAAGTTCCTCAAGTTAAGTTTTAGAGTTAGAAGTTTTGACAACAGTGTCGAGTTAGATTTAGCAGTTTGGCAACAGAGTGCACGTTACACAGCAAATGTTACTTCTATGCAAGCTATCACATACTTCACAGGAATGAAATTTGTTTTTTTTATTCAATTATTTTATTTAAAGGGTGATGGCGTATCCATACTTCATCATACATTTCAACTGACAAATAATTTAAAATTTGTCTCTTTTTGAGGAATTGTTTGGATCTCTCTTGCACTTGGTTCACCAGGTATATTTGCGAGATAATGTTTAAAATTGTTTTGTCTGATTTAAGTTCCTCCTATAATTACTAGAATACAGATTTCCTAAAGATTACAGTTTTTTCTATTTCATTGTATTTTTCGTCACTCTGTTTATCCAAATATTAACTTCTAAATGTGATTCTTTCTCCTTCTGTTCTCATTTTATTAGGTCAACTTTAATTGCTCTGTTTTCTAAGCACATAGCTGTAGGTATCGTGGAGTCATACTCGATGGTGCATGATATGTGCAACTGTAGTTCCCAGAACTTTCTGCAGCATTCAATATTCAACATTTTACAGATGATGTGGATATATTTACACAATCCATTATATTTCATTGTATAGTAGGCATCCTCTAGCAAAGGTCAAATAACCCAAACTAACTTCTCTGTTGCACACACTACACTTGTCATGCTGAGATCCTTCATCTTATTAGAAGCATTTGTTATAAAACTTTGATCGTGAGCAGTCATGATAATTCTTTCCTGATAATAGTGGCACTACCTTTTGTTAAGCCAGTCTATGAAGCTTTCCTTATTTATAAACTCCTGGGTGAATAAATCCAGAAAATATTTGTCATGCTATTGTTTGGCTCATTTGTCCCATTTTCTGTAATGAAAATTCTGGAGTATTTTTAAAGACTCGTTTTAGTGATTTCTGTAGAAGATTTGTTTTCTGATTTTGGCATATTTGTAAAATGGTCTTGTGCAAAATAGTTGGCTGACTATGTGATAGAGATTGTCCTACTGGCTCTTGGTTTGTGATGCTGGTATACAATTTTGAGGTATGGATTTCAGAAGATCATCAGATATTTTCCCCATTTGTGTTAGCATATGATACAATAACTATGACTTCTATATAAAGGAACCACGTACTTCACAAGAATTTAGTTAGTCTCTCTTGTTTTATTTTCTTATTTTGGTTTTCCTGAGGATGGGGCATTCTATAAGATGCCAAACATTCTCCCATTAGGTTAGTTAAACTGAGAGATCTTTTTAAGATTCTAACCGTCACTTTTAGTGCTATTATTTGTATTTCTTTTGCACCTGGTTCTCCAGGTATATTCGCTGGATAGTTTTTGAAATTGTTTTTCATTAGTCCGGTTTCTCCTATAATAACTGGTATACTTGAAACCTTCCTAAGATTCCAGTTTCTTTTCATGTCGTACATACTTCTTTCTTATTTTGTTTTTCCCTCTATGCTCTGTTAAGGCCAGCATAATTAGGGACGCTTACTTCCATAAGTGTTGCCACTTTCTCACTCTTATCCAAAAACACTATATCAGTCTTCCGTATGTTTGCATATGACGTAACAAACTTGACTTCTGTACAAAAGAGGTACAACATACTTCACAATTATATTTTACTCGCTCCGGTATGTGTTTTTACATGTCTCAACAAACCTGACTTACAGGCAAAAGAAAAACTGCATATTTTACACGAATGTGGTTTTTCTCCTGTATGTGTTTTCATATGATACAACAAATGTGACGTCTGTGCAAAAGCAGAACCACATACAACACAAGAATGTGGTTTCTCTCCTGTATGTGTTTTCGTATGAGTCAATAAGTTTGACTTACGTGCAAAAGCAGAACCACATACAACACAAGAATGTGGTTTCTCTCCCGTATGTGTTCTCATATGAGTCAATAAATTTGACTTCTGTGCAAAAGAAAAACCACATACATCACAAGAATGTGGTTTCTCTCCCGTATGTGTTTTCACATGACTCAACAAATTTGATTTCTGTGCAAAAGAAAAACCACATATTTCACAAGAATGTGGTTTCTCTCCTGTATGTGTTTTTATATGACGCAACAAATGTGACTTACATGCAAAAGAAGAACCACATACTTCACAAGAATATGGTTTCTCCCCAGTATGTGCTTTCATATGAGCCAACAAACTTAACTTCCATACAAAAGAAGAACCACAAACGTCACAAGAATGTGGCTTCTCTCCTGTATGTGTTTTCATATGATTCAACAACGTTGACTTCTGTGCAAAAGAAGAAGCACATACTTCACAAGAATATGGTTTCTCTCCTGTATGCGTTTTCATATGACGCAACAAATTTGACTTCTCTGTAAAAGAAGAACCACATACTTCACATGAATGTGGTTTTTCGGTCATATGTGTTTTCATATGACTCAACAAACTTGACTTCCATGCAAAAGAAAAATCACATACTTCACAAGAATATGGTTTGTCTCCTGTATGTGTTTTCATATGACGCAACAAATGTGACTTCCATGCAAATGAATAATCACATACTTCACAAGAATGTGGTTCACCCATGTTTGCTCGCATAAGTCACCAATGACGAAATGTCCTTCTTCATTTATATATTTCTTTTCAGTGTTGAAAATTCTGAAAATATAAAATAATTTTTTAAAAATAGCGTTATTTTAGTTAAATTGAATTCATTATGTTAATTTTTATAAATATAAATTTCTTATTAATGAACTTCAAAATAAAATCAGTATTGTTTTATCAAGACTGGTTTGTTAACAAAATTAATTGTTTCTATTTTCAAATATTTAACGAAAATGTTTTTACTTTTATTCATTTTAGAGATAAGGATTGATTATTCATATTATTTGGATTCTTCAAAATACTGTTCTCATCTTGGGTGTTATTTTCACATTTCTATGTTTTTATATTTTGTTGAACTTGGAATATTTCTGTTAAACGCAGAAATGTATACAACATTCTGATGTTTGTTTATTTAACAAGCATATGGACCTTCTTTGGATCATTTAATGCTGTATATAAGGTTTAAAAATTTTGATACTTTTGGAGTCGATTTTCCCTGGGTATATTCAGGTAATCTTTTGGAATAGTTTATTTGATGGCATTTATATTTTACAGTAAAGGCTTGCTATTTTTTGGAAATTTAGAATAGTTTTAGGGTTTTCTTTTTCAAAGTGTTCTTATAACTTTGTGGTCTTGTAGCAGTGTTGACAGATTTGTGTGAGATCATAGCAGTTAGGTAAAACGTGTTTCACTGTATAAGGTTCGTAACATGATATACTTAGCATGGTTAGACTATTTCTTTGCATGATTTTCTGTGATTTAGTCAAGTTTCTTTAAGTATAGGTATAATTTGGAAGAGTTCGTTGTTTTGGCAATACTCTCATGTACAAAACAAAGGGTTTCATTTAAGTCCGACATAATTTGAAATTCTATTTTCAATCACACTGAGGATTAAAACTTCAACGTTCAGGAGTAACTTACAACTGAATTTATTTAGTACATAAGAGTAGCATGCTGTGTGTTTCTAGTGATGACTGATTAAAAGTTGTACATAATTTGAAATTCTATTTTCAATCTCATTGAGGATTGAAACTTCAACGTTCAGGAGTAACTTACAACTGAATTTTATTATTTATCACTATTTATTACTACATATTATATGAATGCGCTGTTTTTCTAAAGCCTGTTTGGTCTTCACTGTTCTTCACCATCTATAATTTTTACTTTATCTTATAAAGGTAGAGTCTCTCTATTCCATCCATATATATTCCGCCTTAACTGATCTTTATAGATTACAGATTCTTTCATTTTTTTCTGATAAGTCCATGTATGGTATACAAACTGTTATCCACATAACATGACAGCAGCATTCAGGAGCGATTTTTTGATATGTATTGTTATTAGTACATATTGCTTTTGTTCAGTGTTGTAGAAAACAGATTGTTACTTTCTTTACATAATATACATTGTGAGAATTGAAGTTTTGATACTGGTTACATAGTTACAGATATCTATTATTATTGTTGTGTTATGCGAATCTTTTAATGATGTTAACCCTATGTGGCATCACATGACTTGGAAAGTAAAAGCAACAAGAGTGCACACACGCATGACAGTTGCAAGCAAATGCACTGAACGATGGAGTCAGGTTGTTAGAATTGGTATTGTCAGTGGTGAAAGGTCAACTTTTTGATATGCGCAGCTGTTAAAGATAAATGACGCTACAAAATGCAGGTCACATATAACCCAGAGAAAAAAGCAAAAGACAAGAGAGGTCTACATTCAGTCGTCAATCAAAATATCACAAGCATGCCTCCATCTACCCATCTCCTGCTCCACACTCTTTAAGACACAGTAATGAAACAGAAACATAAAAGGTGTGATATTTTTATACAAAATAAAATATACAATTGTTTTTATGGCTGACGAAAAATCCACTGCACAACAGCTCAATTGGGTGCCGTTTGTTGACTAGTTATTCTAACAAAGAATAAAGAAAGGTCATGTTATGTTGAGGAAAACGAAAAAAGGAACAATAAGGTAAGTAAGATTAAATTCTTTTTACGCACGTTTTTCTGCTACAAAAACATGTGTGTGTGTGCGTGTGACGTGCATAAGACGAGAAAAACACATCAAATTTTTTTAAAGCTTATTATTTTTCTCTCTTTCATATTCCTTAAGAATAATTGATGTTGAGTTGAATTTTTTAATTATATTATTTTTTGTGAAAATATTAAATGACTACTGCTTATCCTAATGTTCCTGAAATATTAAAAAATATTTTAAATTGTTAACATCTGCAGTTCATGCGTTATTTTTAATTTAAAAAGACCATAATTTGCGATTTTAGTCATCATATCGGTGTCACTGGACACATGTATCCATAAAAATAAAACTGAGTTTTTAAAGAAAAGGAAATAATAAAATCCATTCAATAATTGATATTTTAAAGTTTATTATCCATTTTCATATTACGTTTAATGAAATGACAAAAAAACAAAAAATAAACCACGATAAAATATTTAGTTTAAAATACAAATAATGATTTACTAAACGACGTTTTATTTACTGGATTCATCGGAAATTATTACCTCCCTTAGTAAGTTCGATTTGTTTATATTTTTAACCCTTTTAATTAAAATACGCATATTGAGAGTAGATATGGTAAAAAAAAACTGAAAGAAAAAACAAACAAACCAACAAAAACATTGTTGAGAACACAAAGAGAAAAAAAATAAGAATCGACAAGTTATAAAAGGTTGAATGGGGAGTCTTATTCGTAAGGAAATGAACAACACAACTAGAAGTAAGGGGGTCGGACATGTGGGTAAAGAAAATAAACAAAGTTCGTAGATGAAATGATAAAAAAATAAAAATAAAATAACGTTAAAAATATTAAAAAGAAGGAGATATATAATGTTTCTTACCGGAGATGTCTTAAAACGGCGAAGGACAACAGAAGATAAAAGACAGAGACATCTAGAAAGGCTCCTGCCTTTTGGTCAAGATCAAAGTGTAGTATCTGTTCTTCGGATGCTATTGCTACACTTCTATTTCTTGTTCTCTTTCGGTGGAGGAGAAATCCTTCACGACTGAGACAATTTTTATTTTTGTACCTTTTCTCCACGTTAAAAAACGACCCTGGTGTCTAACTCTGTCCCGTGGGGAGGCATAGTAAGTAGGTACAATTAGAGAAGAAAACACCGGTCAATCTACCGGTGTCGAGTCAGAGGAAACTCAGCAAGAAAAATGTCCGACCAAGGGAGATAACAGTTGAAAGGACTAAACTAAGGGACATAATACATACAAAATAGACAACTATTTAAAAAAGAAAACACTATTATAATTATTTGTTGTAATTTATTTATATTTTAATTGAAAAGAGGTTTTAAGAGTTAATCTTGGAATTTAACGGTTATTCTGACGCTCCGCACTTCTTTATTTACATTGGAAGTGACGTCACACAAATCTTATAATACGGATGGCTACAATTGTAAAAATAATTTGTTTTATTTTTCTTTCATTTTGAGCTCCTTTTTTCTCCCGTTTGTTTTTGTTTTCTACAATTAATAAACCAGTTTACAAGTAAAAAATAATTTGTTTTAACGATTTTTTTTTCTCTCCCATTTGTTATATTGGTATTTGAGCGGAGAATCTAACATTTCTTTTCATTTTGAGAATTTCTTTTTAGTTTTTAATTACTAACACAGCGGAGAATTTAACTTTTTTATTTTCTCCCATTTCTTATTTTGAGCGGAGAATTTATTTTATTTTCATTTTGAGCTCTTTTCCCGATCCGGCGTTACCTTTTATAGGTACTCCTGCTCCTGCAGTCCTGCACTCCTGCACTTTACGACCCGAGCTATTTTTTAACGCTATTATTTAGAAACCTATTATTTAACATGGGGAAGGGAGGGTGTATTGTAACTATTCTGTACTTTCACCTAACAATTCAATTTAAAAAAAGGTAAATATGAAGAATTACTCCACCCTCAAATTCCTTTAAAATTACCAGTCTTTAAGGTTTTCGGGGTCGCTGAAAATGAAAATAACGTTTAAAATTACGGCAATTTAACTCTAGTGTTTTCTTAAGTAAACTACTTTTAATTTATTCAATTTCGAAATTTAGTTTCACTTAAAAATATTCCTGTATTATTAGGTACGGACAAAATGAACGCCGATGCTCAAAACATATAAGCATTTGACCCTTCCCTTTACTTAAAAATCCACCAAAAATCGGGAAATTAACCAATTCTAATAAAATTTTCAGTATTTATCAAATAATGATCGCGGAATATAATGACGAATTATTTTTATTTAACTCTTTGTGGAAATGCATTATTTTGTTTAAAAATATACTTTTAATAAAGTAATGGTTTTCAGTAGTAAATAAAAAAGGGAAGACTTTGTTTTTGCTTTATATATATATATATATATATATATATATATATATATATATATATATATATATATATATATATACAAATTACGATGCTGTATTGCTGTATGTATATATATATATATATATATATATATATATATATATATATATATATATATATATATATATATATATATACAGCATCGTAATTTGTAACATAAATAAATAAAATAATTTTTACATGAACATTACAACAAAGCCCCTAAATCCGTATTAATGAATTCGATATAACTTGAAGAAAAATGAATTTCTTGAACTACCGATATTACCATTGAATTGAGCATTGTTTATTTAATATTTTCACATAAAAAATTATAATAGCAAAAATATTTCTACTATTTTTTTTAAATTACAGATTTCACATAATTTTTATATGCAAGATTTTAATAATTTTTTGCTTGCAAGAATGTGAAACTTTCGGTGTAATAAACGTTTTATATAATCTCGAACAATAATTAAAAAAATTAATTTAAAAACAGGAACATACAAAATAATTACATTAAAAATGATAAAAATTGATACAAACGTTCAGAATAGGAATGTACGGATGCACGTCTGGAGAGAAAAAAAGAAATCTGACACCTCTACCTCCTTTTACTATCATGAATTCATTTTGAAACAGTATTTCTGTAGCGTCTACCCCGGAACTAAAATTTGACAGAGACTTTTGAATTGTCACCGTTTCCGGAGAGCTCTAAAAAAGAGGACAAAAGAAACCGTGGCGCCAAATTCGAGTGCCCTCTCTTCCTCTTTCGCTCACTGATCCTTGCGGAGTTAACACGCGCTACTGCTGTGTCTGTCGTATGTGCGCGACACGCACTATGCCAGTTCTCATAATGAAACCAAAAAAAATTTCTTCTTACCTTTCCACGCCACTTTTCACTCGAACGTAAGTCAGTAAGGATTTCTTTCTTTTCTATGGACACAAAACAAACCACATGAGTGTGATACACAAAAGGGTAAATAAAATTACACTTCTTATAATAAACCAAGTCGTACTATTTATTTTCATTAATTTTTCTGAATGTTTGTTTTTTATTAATGTTTATGAAAAAATATTTTTAAGGAGCTGTTCGTCGTTTTGCCCGGCGAGCAGCTCACTTCATTTCGATCGGCTGTAATTTTGGGGTTTCGTGTAATCGTGTTTACAAACCTTAATTTGTTGCGTTTTTGGCAAACGGTAGAATTACTGGCTTTTTTTAGTTATTTTTTGCACAAACAAGGGGTTTGGTTTTTTTTTGTTTTTTTTTTTTAAATTTAATTCAATATTTTAGGACTTTACTAATTATCTTTGAAATTGACTCAGAAAACTAATATTCATCTTTTAAAGGATTTTTACAATGAATTTATTTAACTTCAAAATTTAGCTGAATTGGTTAGCTCACAATGAAAACATTTTTCATAACTTTTTTTGCACGTGTATAAATATTTTTTTTTCCTTTAGGAAATTTACTTTAGTCTCTAATCTTTCAAATACAATCAAAAAGTAATCAGAAACCTACAAAAAAATTAATCCTCCATTTTTACCCATATATATATATATATATATATATATATATATATATATATATATATATAGAGAGAGAGAGAGAGAGAGAGAGAGATGTTGTTTGTGTTGGTTTTAGCGATATGTTTTGAATGAATTCAATTATTTACGAAAGTGCATTTTTACCTAAATGCGAGTCGGGAATAATTTTCCCTTTAACCAATTTGTTACTCCCACATGGGGAGCGGTGTATATATTATTTTTTATATATAGCTTAATGTAAAAGGAAAAGAGAGACTTATCCGGATAATGCTAAGCTCAACAATAATTATTGGAGCTTATACAATAGGACAACAAGAGTATGAAATGAAGACAAAAAACTATATATTGGTAGATATAGAATGGATCATTTATTGAATAATGGAATACAGGCAAAATTTGGGGAATAGGATGTGTGATAGTATGAACCATTACCTCCCCTTAAAGCACTCTTCAGTAAAGAAGTCTCGGATATACCTTCACTTCCGTTTGACACGGAACTGGAGTTCAATAAAAAATGGAGACCGTACTCCGCTTCTCATAAATGAATCTCATGTTCTGGTATTCTTTTACATAATGTTTCAGAAGGGACTCTTTATGCCAGGGCATTTCGAAGCCTAATGCTTCTCAATAACGCTTCCTCCAACATTCTATAATTTCTCTTAATCTTTTTCATCCCTAATGAACCTTAGACTAGAAGCCGCATCCTCCCCATGCTACCTAGCACCTTCTATACTCTTCTGATGAGAAGCAGTAGGCTTCGAAATGCCCTGGCATAAAGAGTCCCTTTTATCCCCCAAATTTTGCCTGTATTCCATTATTGAATAAACGATCCATTATATATCTACCAATATATAGTGTTGTGTCTTCATTTCATACTCTTGTTGTCCTATGTATATATATATATATATATATATATATATATATATATATATATATATATATATATATATATATATATATATATATATATGCAGTCTTGCAGTTAATCTCGGCAAAGTAGAAAATAAGTTTAACTCTACTTTTATTAAAGTCATAATCCATAAAATAAAAAAATATTTAATTAATATTTTACAACAAATATTTTAAAAACTTGTTTAAATATTTCTATTTTCTTTAATTGAGCACAGCAAAGCTTCGGCACATGATCATTAAATCAAAGAGAGATAACCAGCATAAACATAGCCAAAAATAAGGAATATTTTGCAAGATATAATTTGGGACGCTGAAATAATCAGTAGAACAATGAAAGAATGTTTAAAAAAAGATGATTACACGATTACTGTAGCCGAGTTCCGGAAATTGCTGAAGCAGTTTACGAAAAGGAAACAAGTTAGCGAAGTTAATGAACGAACTTAAAAATATAATAATGTTAAGTAACAAAATAAACTTATTAATTAACACGAAACAAAAGTAAACGGCCTGTTACAATGAAACAATGTTAATTAATCAACAAAAATTAAATAAACTTGTTAATTAATCAAGAAGTTGTTGTCCAATTAGCCAAAGAAAAGCGCTTCCCTTATTTAAGGAAAAAATAATAAAATAAAAAACTTTAATCAAAGACAGAAATGACTGATTACCTAAAATAAACAAAAACAAATTTTTTAATTTTTTATTTTCGTTTAAAAAAAATTACATTGACGGTTTAAATACTTCAAAATCTCCTTCAAAAACGTTTTCTATTTTCGTTGCTTTGTTAATTATTATACCTTGCAAAATGAAACTACAGAATAGTAAAAAAAAAAATTAATTAAAATTTAATCATAGAAATTGACGGTTTAAATACTTGAAAATGTCCTTCGAAAATTTTTAATCATCCTGACGCTGACTAATTACCTAAAATAAGGAAAAACAAATTTCTTTGGGTTTTTTTTTCGTGTAACATTTTTTTGTCATTTAACATTCTTTCATTGTTCTACTGATTAATCTACATCCGCAGTAACAGGCAGCACAACGTAGACACATCATATCCGACGCATAGACCCACGCCTACTTCACCTTCCTATCAAACATCACAGCAAGAACGACAAGGGGACAACTCCCCGCGCATTTCGGAGACTTTAAATATGATCTGGATAGGGGGGGCATTGTTATATTTGCATATCCCTTCATATTTACATGAATAAACCAGAAACCAGCAGGAGCAGCAACAGTGATAATAATGAAGACACTAAGACAAAGCCCGTTCGTCGAGACAACGCAAATGAACACACTAAACACAACAACATAAAATCCCATTTCTTTTATGTACACACATCAACGGAATAACTCACACCTCACTTCAACAAAGAAAACCGACAGAGGAAGACGTACATGAAAAGAAAAATCCAAAATATAAGGGACAACGATCGTTGCAGACGTAACTCCGGCAGCATATAAACATGAATAATTATTTCATGAAACAACCTACTAAAACACATTAACAACTTTCTTAGCTTTAAATCGATATAACACATGTATACAAACAACAAACAGACGACTCTTTACAACGCATTAAAACACAAAAACAAACACAAATAAAAAGCAAAATGCTGACCAGTGATTAAAGCCATCTTGTGTTTACTACTACGTCCGCATCGCGAGTATAAAAATGACAGCGTATTGGACAAACCGGCAGATTGGCCCTTATGTGGCAAGCTTTGAATCTCGCTCTGTCAGCAGCAGTTAACTCCTCGCCAGCGGCACCAGCTACTGAAATTCCTGCGTCACAGCTGCTGCCACCATTTCACTCGTTATTCTGGGCAGCAAGCCTTGAAGACTACTTCTCTTCCGCCACCGACACCACCACATCACCACAGCTCGCCAGTAAACAGAGACACTGACTATTAAGGATCGCCATTAAGCCACGTTCCTGGCATCGCCCCACCCCCACCACAGCCTGACGATAGCTTAGGTCGTCGCCAAGTTCATATCAACACCCGACCAGCATACCTACCGACGCCCCACCGTCGCCACCAAATTATTCTGGCACACCAAGCAGTTTGTTTCGCGACCGATTAAACTTTAAATAAAACGTTTAAACTCAATCTTTTCGTTTGTCACTTTCTTGTTTTCTATATGCTCAGTTTTGTAATATAACATCTTAAATTTAATTTTAATCCCATTTTACCTTATTCATCCACCATAAAATTATCCACTATCATATGTCTGTTGTTCCATTTAGTTAAATTTACCTCATCAATTATAATCTTAATTTCTGTCCTGAATATAATTCAATTCTCCATCTCCTCATTCACTTATACTATTAAGTGCCCGACCCCCATATACACGCCCCTTATATATATATATATATATATATATATATATATATATATATATATATATATATATATATATATATATATATATGTCAGATCATGTCATATGCTACTGGTACCATGAAACCCAGTACTACATGCCTCATGGTCGGGTTACCGGCGTCAAAACTGGTTCCCCCAACAGACTTGTTTGGTGAGGAGGGTGGCTAGTATCCCTGAATAATTAAAAGAACCCTTTTTCAGGGTCAACAGCCAACTAGCACCGTGTGTGTTTGTGTGTACGTATGTGTGTGTTGAGATGGAGAGGGATCCTGGTAGCCGTGGTGAAGGCAAACTTTCTAGAAGTAAATCTGATTTAAAAAACCATAAAGCGGGAGACCAGTACCCGCATTAAGCTGGTCTGCAGTTTAACTTGTTGCTGGCTATCTTGCTCTTGCTTGTTGCTGGATCTCAACATTTTAAACCGAGAGAGAGACTTAGCTGTCGTACAAAGCTAAGACTCTGTAACAACATCTATGTATAGATACTCCCTCAGGCATTTGTCTATTAAAATAGTCGTGTGACGATGGAAAAGTTGTGACGCATGGAGACTTGAAATGCTGGAAGGATGTAATAATTGATCTCAGTGACCGTCTTCAGTGTCATGCCTGCTTCAGCGTGTGAATTCACCAGTAGCACCAAAGAAAAAAAAGCATTTTTGGGCTCATGAATTTAAGTGTCTGAGGGAGTGGCACTCGTCTGAAAAGACGTTGCAAATCATCATATATATATATGTTTACAAGGTAATCACAACTTATCAAGGCCTGGAAACCACTCAGGGATAAGGGTTATTGCGTGTACAGTAATCAATGGGATAGAATGGTAGTAATCGTTAGTTTTGGAGATTTGATAAAGTGTCTTACTTAAGGGGGCAGTTCATCAGGAATTTGTTTATGTTGGACTTGAAGACATCCAAGTTGTAGTCAGGTGGGAAACAGGCAAACAGAATATAGTTACATAGGCGTGCACTTCTAAGAAAGAAGCTTTGTTCATTTTGGGTTTACCACAGCTAAAGAGTGGGGAAAATTTTTTACAGTGGTTTCAGGTAGGCGGGTGTTTATTGAGAAAGATTGGCGAGGGGAGACAGAACACTTGCCATGGAAGTAACGATAAAACAAAGGCTCGAAACATCTCTCCTGAGAGAGAGAGAGAGAGAGAGAGAGAGAGAGAGAGGTTGCAGGGAAGAGAAGAGCGCATCCCCCACTAAGCCATGAAGCCTATTTTGTACTCTGTCAAGGCAGGATAGGTTGTTTTTAGTTGCTCCTGCCCAGATGTGGCAGCAGTACTCCATCTTTGGACGTACTTGGCTTTTGTATAGATAGAGACTTGCATCAGCAGTGGGATATCTTCTGGAGCCATAGAAGGATCCTGCCATTTTCCCAGCGACCTTGGCAACTGACGATGCACGTGTTCTATTCCAGGTCCGGAGTAAAGGTCAAGCCCAGAAGCTTATAAAAAAATGGGACTTCCCCTAGACGAGAGCCATCCATTTCAATTGATGCCAGATGGGGATCAGAGCCTTGATGACGTAAAGATAAGAGCTTAGTTTTAGATGCATTAAAAGTAACCAACTACCTCCCCCCCCACTGTACCACGAACTCAACATCAAAGGAAAGAGAATCAGAGAGAATTTTGTCATTTACGGCTTTAGATGGTTGTGTCATCAGCATACATGTCAACGAACGATTTAAGTATGTGTTTTGGGAAATCATTGATGTAGATCAGGAAGAGTGTTGCGGCCAGGATGGACCCCTGAGTGAATCCAGCATTAATACTCAGGGCCTCTTATTTCTGCCTATCAACCTGCTCATCATATATATATATATATATATATATATATATATATATATATATATATATATATATATTTGCTGACGTTGTTATATCTGTGCACATATACATATGCATATGTCTGTTATGTATATATGTACATGTATATAGATTTGTTTGTATATCTTTATGTTTATGGCTGTATGCGTTGTATAAGTACATATATGTATATGTATATGTGTATATGTGCTTATATTTTTTCATATGTATTTGGTTAAATATTTATATGTTCTCTAGTAATTGTGTGCCTATATCATAATATGTTAACTTGTAACACTAGTATATTTGACCCTAAAATCGAATACCTCAACCTAAAATAGTAATTTAGGTATTTACCTCTCAGTGCACTACCCTCGACCCTCAATTCATTTTTATAATATATATAATAAAATTTACCTGGATTATTATGAATTTTAACTCTTACCCATATAGTCCTCAAACTTACATATTCCTCTTCCATCCGTTCAATCCCATATAGACTCCCAAAATATTCAATTAACCATCTTATTAGGAATATAGTTTAACCCCCATTTTAATAAATTTTTAAATTAATCATTTTATTTATTTTATACTTTCTTTTCATACTTTATACTTCATATTTATATTCAAATAAATTATTTTCATTTATATTTCACGTGTTTATTTATGTATTGATTTTGTCATTATTTGCTGCTTTCTTTAATTACTTATTCATCTATCGACATTTTTATTTATTTATGTATCTATTGATGTATTTGATTGTTTTGAGCAATTATTTATTTATTTAATTCATATTTTATTCATTTTTATTCATTTTTTATTTATATTTTATTATTAATCTATCATTTTAGTCTCATTGTTATCTATTATTGTATCAACAAGTTTTCAATAGAATTAATTAATTTTGTAAAATGGCCGTTTTCATCTTGCTTTAGATAATGTCGTATGGTCTTTACTTCCGGGTATTGCATAATTTTTTTGAAGAGTGGATATCTTTGGGCCTTATCGTCTTAATTGCTGTCAGGTTACAACGCAGGCCCTAACAACATAATTTTGTTAAATTGGCAATTCTTATTTGAGTAGATCGAAATATGAATTGAATAAGATTATAAAAAAATAATAATTAGAAAATCGAAACAAATAATTGTATTAAGAGAAACATGTCTAATTAAAAAATAACTAGGATTCAAGATGTTGGTTGGGTGTTTTTTTGGAGAGTGGATGTCTTTGCATGTTACCATCTTAGTTGCTGTCAGATTGTAGTGGGTCCCTAGAGTACACAACACAATTGTGTGAAATTGGCAATTCTCATATGCGTAGATCGAAATATAGATTCAATCAGATTATAAAAATAGTAATTAGAAAATCTAAACAAGTAATTGTATTAAGAGAAGAAACTTTCTAA
Organism: Euprymna scolopes; assembly: GCF_053919585.1. Taxonomy (NCBI): domain Eukaryota; kingdom Metazoa; phylum Mollusca; class Cephalopoda; order Sepiida; family Sepiolidae; genus Euprymna; species Euprymna scolopes. The sequence goes on from NC_136527.1 coordinate 35,136,307, forward strand.
CTAACAAATTAACTAAGATTAAAGATAGGAATTCATCTATAGCATTATTATATTTTAATGGAATTTGTCTTTTCGTTTCAATTAAATGTCTTTATTCTGTTAGATCTCTACGGACACATGTTTACTCATGTATGACTAAGCGTACATAGATTAAAGACTGGGCTTCAATTGTTTGTCTTTTTATTCCAATTAAATGTATTTATTTTTATATCTTATCCTCTTTCACACGACGGGTCAATGAGACACGTGACATGGAGAGGGATTTAAAGATTGAAAGTGGAAAAGCATGTTAGGCTGCAAAACATTCATGGGAAGTCCCGTCCACATTCTCTGCTAGAAGTTTCTCAGGGTATTAGCAATAATTATAATAAGCGATTGATAAAGGTCAAAGTCAATTATGTTTCGTTTCATTAAGCCATTATCCCAGGCATTATCTACTTATTTTGAATCGTACATTTTATATTACTTATTGCGTGAAGTCTTTTGATAGAACTAAGAAAGCTGTTTGCAGCTGGATTAATTTGACATTTTTAAAAGCTTAATTTTTGAAAGCTTAATTCTGAATGTGAATTGACCTTGTGTTTAACTGATGCCGTAGAAAGTATATAAACAAATCATATTTTTGTGGTAGTATTGCAGTGTAGTATGTGTTCTGTCCTTTTTGAAAGCTAGGTTTATACTGTATATTAGTTATAAACGATGAATCACATTCCACCATATAATTATTACCAATGTGTTAGTCAGGGTGATTAAATTTTATTTGGTGTTCAATCCCATATAGACCCCAAAAATATTCAATTAACCATCTAATTAGAAATATAGTTTAACCCCATTTTAATAAATTTTTTAATTAATCATTTTATTTATTTTACTTATTTTATTTTTTTCATACTTTATACTTCATATTTATATTCAAATAAATTATTTTCATTTATATTTCACGTCTTGATTTATTTCATTATTTACTGCTTTATTTACTTATGTAGTTCATTATTTACTGCTTTATTTAGTTACTTATTCATCTATCGGCTTATTTATTTATTTATTTATTTATGTGCCTATTGATTTATTGATTTATTTGATTATTTCAAGCATTTCATTTATGTCTTATTTATATATTTTATTCATTTTTTCATTATAAATCTATTATTTTCGTCTTCAATTCATTTTTATATGGAAGTCTTTAATTAGAAATGTAGCGGACCAGTGTATAATACCCTAGCTCGCCACAAGAAAATAATGAAACGAATGGAATTGAAGGAAACAAAGGCTCAATTGATGGATAAGATAAACGTCGTTTATTTGCTGTTGAAAGAATGAACGTTTTAGTTATAACATGTGTTCATGTCCGCGCGTGTGTAACTAATGTTCGTTGCACGACTGGTGTTGTAGCAAGAATAGGAAATGTGTCCTCATCTCAAGTTCGGGTCACTATCGTTTGTTCGCGCGTGGGAATTGAAGTGAGTGTTGTAGTGGAAATGAGAATCCAGCATGTAGACAAAGAAAAGGATAGAGAGTTGACATCAGTTAGTAGTCAGCTACGTGGTGGTGTTCTCATGGACCAGTAGTAGATAGAGAGAGAAAGAGTGGGAATGTGTACATACAGTCTGTTAGCTCGTGCCCCATACATAGTAGTAAGTGGGCGTGAGGTACACGTGTGCGCGCGCCGAAATGGTGGCGGCTAGCGTGCCGACCAGCCATCTAGGAGGCTAGTCTCGAAAAGGAAGTAGCCGGTTGTTGCTCTTTGTTTTATACTTGTTTCCGGTGGTCATTTGCACATGAGTATATTTCCTTAGAGAGCGGAAGTGACGTCGTCCATCTGTGCGTTCGTGTGCGCATGTGTGAGTACATATGTGTGCGTTAGTGCGTGTATATATATACACGTGAATGTGAGTGTATGTACGCGAACGTGAATAAATGTATGTGTGTGTGAACATGAGCGCATATGTTTGTGTGCGCGTATGTATATGACATAGCTTGAAATGTGAATGTGTGTTTTTGTGTGAGACTTGAAAAAGGCTCGTACAGAAATAGGACGTATCGTAATCTCTCCTGATAAGCCGTATCTTTTGAACTACTCTTAATTTCATCCTAATGCCGCTACTCCCACACCAACTTCCAATTTCCTTCTGACATGCATTAAATTGTCACCCCCTCTCTTTCTCATTTTCTACCTCTATCTGTCTCTGTCACCGAAAATATATTTTTTATTTCATATTTTTGTTTTATTCAATATTTTTTTTACTTTCTATATTTTATACTCCATATCTTGATAAACGGCGTAATCACATTAAACACCTGTGTTTACACGAATTATAAATTAATTTGAATTGGCATGTAGCAGCCAACACTCGCTATAATCACAGGCAGGAGCTACTTCTCACGACTCGAGATTTGAAATCCAGTTTCTTCCTGGCTTGTCCAATCACGGCTCTCTATCACATGACAGACTATATAAAATGCGAAATCTGAAACTCTTGACTCTCTTTCGTTCTGACCTTGCTGGGCAGCAAACTTTTGTATGAACGTGAGTACTACAAGCTAACAATGGCTCTTTTCAACCCCCCCCCCATTTGTTTCCATGTGTGGTACCCAAACGAACTGTCTTTATCTTGCTAAAGAACATACACAGACACACGCACACCCATGGCACGACAACATGTGAACACACTGAATATCTTGCCCCTTTCTTTCTCCTGTAACCGGCTTTCCTTCATCCCGGCGACTACTAACTATAAACTCGTGCGGACTGAGCTGTTTTCTCCTCAACAAACCGGCAATATATTAATTCTATCTTTACACAAGAACACTTCAACTTAATAACCCGTTTCTATCATCTACTAACGCAAATGACAAAGTTTGTTTATTAATAAAGAATGAAAACCTTATTTCGTTGTCTCATCTCTATATGCTGGCCATTTATTTAACTGCTTCTCTCTTTCTTTCGTTTCTTTTTCTCCTTCAATAACCCCCCTCTCCCGTTTGTTTCTCTCCTCTTTCTTTCCCGCCCTCTTTCTCTTCCCAGTCTGTCCTTTGTAATTTAACGCTATCCTTTTCCAGCTTTGTTATCTCTTTTTTCAATTTTACAGTTGGCCGCTGATGTTTGGATTTGAATCTGTATTGTATAACTGTATGACGTCACCCCCCATAGTATGATCTACTTTAGGAATCTCTCTAAGTATAAGTTTGAAATAGAAGAGAATAGTGTGTAAAAAAAAAATTATCCGATAGAATCTCAGGTTGCTGGAGGTGCCTTCTCTAATAACTGTGATTGTGTTTCTAATTTCCCCTTTTTGGAAACCTTTGATAAAACTTCTAAGGCTGATATGTTTTACTGTATATTACATATATATATATATATATATATATATATATATATATATATATATATATATATATATATATATATATATATATTTAAATATATATATATATATATATATATATATATATATATATATATATATATATATATATATATATATATATATAGGTATATTTAATCTAAGGCTTAGAAGTTTTATCTAAGTTTATAAAAAATGTCATGCTTAGAAATAAAATCAAATGTTTCAATCATGCTATTAGTATACATGCGGGATAAAGACGCGTACATTGTGTATAATTGAAATATTAATTTATTTACAATATATTCAGTTGAAAAGTTTACATGATGTTGTAAGGTACCCTTTACCGTGAATAATACAGAGTTGGCCTGGTTCGTTAGGATCGAAATCGCATTTTTCTTCAGTGAACGGATCGTTCATTAAAGAGTCCATGAACGCAGGTGTTAAGTTGTTGTTTGTAGTTGTGTTGTCGACGTCCCACGATTCCGGTAATATAGAAAAGTTCGCTGGGGATGTTGGTGAACTTTGTGGTTCCTCTGTTAGTATGCCGTCGCTGTCGCTCTGTTCGTCTGTTAGGTACTTAGCTCGTTTGTTTGGACTTAATGTATCTAATGCACTCTGCATGAATAAAGCCGATCTTTTTTGTTTCCTAGCTATAATCAAACTTTATTTATATGTATTTTTTAAAAGTGACTCTATGTGTGGTCTCCAAATTGTTAACCACATCAGAGCGTTTATTTTACATATGCCCCAATCCTTAAGCATGTCCATCTTTCTAGTTGTTTTGTATATTATCATTCTATGTCTTAACGGTTGTTCCTCGGCGGGTACTACATTCCAGATATCCGTATTACTAGTTGATAATGACGGTGTTCTTTCTATCAATCGTTCATTTTGGTGTTTTATGTTAACTAATACGTTAGTACCTTCTAATACACATTTTGCTTGTTCGACATTTTCTTTCGTAAACCATAATTCGTCTGTGTAAATAAGTGATTTATCCGCACAGCTGCCGAAACAGAAGCTGTCTCATTTTTCGTTTCTTATCGTCTCGCTATTTAACAATCCGTCGACTACCGATTTCAATATGTATGATTTACCACTCGTTGTTGGTCCTTGTAAGTGGAACGCGGTTATTTTGGGCATTATCTTGTGGCACACGTTGAATAGATCTTTTCCGAATTGCATTGGGTCTATTTTATGAAATGTGCACCACTGCACCATTCCTCGTAGATGTCGCATGTGGTGTTTACATCCTAGTACGTCGTTCCTGTTTCTGCATTTAGTTTTTGTTTTTTTTCTGCGATTTGTTGCCAGATCGGCGTTATTCTTGTTTCGGCATTTATTTCTGCTGCGGCATCGTTCATCAACGCTTTTATGTTGGGCGTACTTCGGTAAGTTACCGACCATTCTTTCTTGATTTTAGCGTCTGCTTGTTGGAATACGTATTTCATGATCTGACCCTGGTCCGTTGCGCCGGCTGCCTTCATTAGTGATTTTATGAAAGCGAATTTGTTTTGTCGGACTGTATCGCTTGCTACGTTGATTTTGTAGTGCTCGTCCTGTTGTTGTGTAACCGTGAATTCGCCGTTCGTTAATCTTTCCATAAACATTTTTTGGGCCGGTGTGGTCAAATCGTTTGTGCACAGTAATTGTCTGTTTACTTCACCTTTTTTGAAGTAGTCGATAAGTCCGTCTGGTTTAAATATAGTCGGACGTGTCATGTCGTACTGCCGCTGCGCTTTTTCAGATTTTAGGTATTCCTTCAGTTTTCCGAAGGCATAGTTCGAAGTTGGATGTTGTCTCGCCCAGAGGACTATGTGGAAGTGTGGTGCATCCTGGCAGTTTTTGCTGTTAGCAAAACTTCTTTCGTGGTAGATGCATATCGAAGGTAGTTGACATAGGATTTTTAACACGTATTTTAACTGTTCGTCAGCTCCGTGTTGTAATATTACTGATGGGTGACTGTATTTACCGTGGTGTGTCCATGTAAAGTCTTGTTCCTTTTGAAACCTATAAATGAACGTGTATGCTGTTAGTCCGTTCGTATTGTTCGCGTCGAAGAACTGCTTGTTGAAGTCTGAGTTCATGTCTTGCTTTCTGCTTGTCATCGGTTTCATGTTGACGTGTCAGCGATTCGGCGTCTAATGATATTATGAAGTATATGGCTAGAATATATAAGGTTTGCATGTCATTGTTTTCTAATCCTGGATCTAAGTAATCTTTAATCTGGACGTGTTGCGACTTGTACCGTTATAAGTGGTTCCAGATGTTTTTCAAGTGTTTACGCGTTTGCATAGTTTGAGGTGTGCCATCTGAATGGGTCTGACGTGTATGTGGTACTTGTTGTTCTGGAATGTAGGCACTGTTTTATAGCGTTACCGTGGAGATGGCGTCCGGGTTGGGTTATGGTGTGTTGTTCCCAATTCGCGTCTCCGGATCCAGATGTTCCTGCGTCCTTGCATTGTGTTATTATTTGTTGCGGATGTTCGTATTGATCGTAGTATGCTGTGACCGTTGCATCGTAATCAATTTTAAATTCTGCGTATATGTTGTCGTTTTTATCGTTAGGTCGGTTCAACATTGGTAGGTTGATGTAAACGTTCTTCGGTGGGTCCTCTGTTGTGTGTAATTGATAGTTCAATAAAGTTCTGTTTGCTACGCAATATGTACCCGGTATTTGGAACCACGGGTTGTCTTTGCTTTCCTCCCCTAAAGGATCGTATCTGGTGACTGGTGTGTAGTTGCTGTTTATGTTGCTTACTTCTAGTAAGTTATAGTCTTCGGATACGTCCGTGTGTACCAGCTGTACCACTTTACGTTTGTCTCCTCTTTGCCATATCTTCAGGTCCTCGCTAAGGCTAGGCGTGTCGAAACTACCCATCGTGCATACATTTAAGCTACCGTCAGTCGTGTTGCCATGGTCGTGATTGTCCTCATTTGCGTACGATGAGTTGTTAAATATAGATCCGCAGACGGTTGTCTTTCCTGCGACGGTTACGTTTGTCATTGGCATTCTGAATAACGATGGATTTTTCCACCCATGGTTCAGTTCCATTCCTGACATGAGGAAGGTTTTGTTAGTATTTTGGTCTCTCTAATAGTGCAGTACCGTCGCCGGTACGTGTATTTTGTCTCCTTCGTTGTCCATACTGTATCCCAGTGTTCCTAGGTGCCAGTGGTTCATGTTGTATTTGTATGTATATTTCGGTAGTTCTCCTTCAGTGAATTTACTTGGATACGCTTTTGTCCATCCTTTGTTTGGCAGATGTGATATACTGTCTAGGTTACCGAAGCCTACGTAGTTACCTGGATCTATGTATACTTCCATTGCTAAACTGTCATTTTTAATGTATCTTTCTTCACCGTTTATAGTTACCCATTCGTATATTTTTATGTCGTATAATCTGAAACCGATTGATTCTACTCGGTAGTGGGTTGCGTTTTGGAACACTACCTCTTGTTGGGTGTTTTGAATCCACCCAAGCTGGTACGGTAAAATGTAATCTTGACTGATTCCTATTCCCTCGGCCATGTTGTATGTCGCTATGTTCATTAGTTTTATCTTCTTCGTTGTAGACATGTTACCGATTTTCGGTCGCACTTTCATGTCTCTTTGTTTCGTGCGGACGAAGTCTATTACTCCTTCATTCATGTTCGTACCTTTTATAAAGTTCTTGAATGTTCGTGTGAATGTTGTTGTGATCGGTGGTTTAGGGGTTGCCGTAGGTCGTGCTTTTCCCACGACTGTAAACAACGTTCCATCTCCCGTTCCAGATTGTGCGCCATTCGACGACGTTCCCGCAGCGCCTGTACCACTTTCTTCAGACATACCGATGCTATCACCACCGTGATGTACCCGGTGAGCAGTATCGGAAGGACCTGGCGAGTCAACACTTTGTGCACCTCTTGGTCTAAATGTTTCGTCAAGACCGAGCTTGTGTTTAGCCTCGATAGCAGCAGCGGCGGCGACTCCGAGAATTCCAGTTTTGACTGCTTTTTCTTGAAATTTTTTGTCTGCTGTTCGGGTGTCTATCTCCTCGTGCGGTTTTTCGTAATCAAGATCGTGTTCTTTAGCTATTGCATCTAACTCGCTTCTTGGTACATGGAACCTTTTTTATCTAAATCTGATCCTGGTCCTAGGAAATCATGTCCCGGTAGTGACCAATCTGTTGGCGGTTTGGGTAGTTGCTTTTCGTAAACTTCCTCTAGATCACTTTCACTTGGTTTGGGTAACTGTTTTTCGTAATCTATTGATAATGACCTTCCTTCATATTCTTTGTTTTTTGCGTTGTCTATAAACGATTGGATATGACTTTCTGGTATATTCGGATGTTTTTCTCGTAAGTGTTCTATA